>NW_027442315.1:0-366562 GCF_048569485.1 Anomaloglossus baeobatrachus
TAGAGAGGGTGGTACTTGTGGTGGACTGCAGGTATGGAGAGCTGTTGTCATCGTATTAGATAGATAAGAATGATTATATGTATTGTAGAAATGTCTCCTATCATGTTCCCTATTTTTTTATTATGTCCACATCCTGGTCCCCATCTTGGAAATCATAACAAACGTGCACTTTTTTGTTTAATTTACACATTGGACCATAGGAAAAATGACACTACAGCTACAGAGGTGACCGTCTGGTAGCCCAGCTCGACTATCCATCTCTACTGAAGACCCTTTCAGCTTTTTGAGAGTTGGGTGGAGGACATCATCTCTGAAAATACGGTCCCACAGCTGCACCCCATCAGTGTGAGCAGGACTCTTAGGACTCTTAGAAGAGTCAATGTTTTGAGACCATGGGGGGCGCTTATCCCCCTCTCTTCGTCACTGAGGATGATTTCATTTTTCAGGGATTAGAGAGAGTGGTCCTTGTGGTGGACTGCAGGTATGGAGAGCTGTTGTGATCGTATTAGATAGATAAGAATGATTATATGTATTGTAGAAATGTCTCCTATCATGTTCCCTAATTTTTTATTATGTCCACATCCTGGTCCCCATCTTGGACATCATAACAAACGTGCACTTTTTTGTTTAATTTCCACATTGGACCATAGGAAAAATGACACTACAGCTACAGAGGTGACCGTCTGATAGCCCAGCTCGACTATCCATCTCTACTGAAGACCCTTTCAGCTTTTTGAGAGTTGGGTGGAGGACATCATCTCTGAAAATCGGGTCCCACAGCTGCACCCCATCAGTGTGAGCAGGACTCTTAGGACTCTTAGAAGAGTTAATGCTCTGAGACCATGGGGGCGCTTAGCCCCCTCTCTTCGTCACTGAGGATGATTTCATTTTTCAGGGATTAGAGAGGGTGGTCCTTGTGGTGGACTGCAGGTATGGAGAGCTGTTGTCATCGTATTAGATAGATAAGAATGATTATATGTATTGTAGAAATGTCTCCTATCATGTTCCCTAATTTTTTATTATGTCCACATCCTGGTCCCCATCTTGGACATCATAACAAACGTGCACTTTTTTGTTTAATTTACACATTGGACCATAGGAAAAATGACACTACAGCTACAGAGGTGACCGTCTGATAGCCCAGCTCGACTATCCATCTCTACTGAAGACCCTTTCAGCATTTTGAGAGTTGGGTGGAGGACATCATCTCTGAAAATAGGGTCCCACAGCTGCACCCCATCAGTGTGAGCAGGACTCTTAAGACTCTTAGAAGAGTCAATGCTCTGAGACCATTGGGGGCACTGAGCCCCCTCTCTTCGTCACTGAGGATGATTTCATTTTTCAGGGTTTAGAGAGGGTGGTCCTTGTGGTGGACTGCAGGTATGGAGAGCTGTTATCATCGTATTAGATAGATAAGAATGATTATATGTATTGTAGAAATGTCTCCTATCATGTTCCCTAATTTTTTATTATGTCCACATCCTGGTCCCCATCTTGGACATCATAACAAACGTGCACTTTTTTGTTTAATTTACACATTGGACCATAGGAAAAATGACACTACAGCTACAGAGGTGACCGTCTGATAGCCCAGCTCGACTATCCATCTCTACTGAAGACCCTTTCAGCTTTTTGAGAGTTGGGTGGAGGACATCATCTCTGAAAATAGGGTCCCACAGCTTCACCTCATCAGTGTGAGCAGGACTCTTAGGACTCTTAGAAGAGTCAATGCTCTGGTACCATGGGGGGCGCTTGGCCCCCTCTCTTCGTCACTGAGGATGATTTCATTTTTCAGGGATTAGAGAGGGTGGTCCTTGTGGTGGACTGCAGGTATGTAGAGCTGTTGTCATCGTATTAGATAGATAAGAATGATTATATGTATTGTAGAAATGTCTCCTATCATGTTCCCTAATTTTTTATTATGTCCACATCCTGGTCCCCATCTTGGACATCATAACAAACGTGCACTTTTTTGTTTAATTTACACATTGGACCATAGGAAAAATGACACTACAGCTACAGAGGTGACCGTCTGATAGCCCAGCTCGACTATCCATCTCTACTGAAGACCCTTTCAGCTTTTTGAGAGTTGGGTGGAGGACATCATCTCTGAAAATAGGGTCCCACAGCTGCACCCCATCAGTGTGAGCAGGACTCTTAGGACTCTTAGAAGAGTTAATGCTCTGAGACCATGGGGGCGCTTAGCCCCCTCTCTTCGTCACTGAGGATGATTTCATTTTTCAGGGATTAGAGAGGGTGGTCCTTGTGGTGGACTGCAGGTATGGAGAGCTGTTGTCATCGTATTAGATAGATAAGAATGATTATATGTATTGTAGAAATGTCTCTTATCATGTTCCCTAATTTTTTATTATGTCCACATCCTGGTCCCCATCTTGGACATCATAACAAACGTGCACTTTTTTGTTTAATTTACACATTGGACCATAGGAAAAATGACACTACAGCTACAGAGGTGACCGTCTGATAGCCCAGCTCGACTATCCATCTCTACTGAAGACCCTTTCAGCTTTTTGAGAGTTGGGTGGAGGACATTATCTCTGAAAATAGGGTCCCACAGCTGCACCCCATCAGTGTGAGCAGGACTCTTAGGACTCTTAGAAGAGTCAATGCTCTGAGACCATTGGGGGCACTTAGCCCCCTCTCTTCGTCACTGAGGATGATTTCATTTTTCAGGGATTAGAGAGGGTGGTCCTTGTGGTGGACTGCAGGTATGGAGAGCTGTTATCATCGTATTAGATAGATAAGAATGATTATATGTATTGTAGAAATGTCTCCTATCATGTTCCCTAATTTTTTATTATGTCCACATCCTGGTCCCCATCTTGGACATCATAACAAACGTGCACTTTTTTGTTTAATTTACACATTGGACCATAGGAAAAATGACACTACAGCTACAGAGGTGACCGTCTGATAGCCCAGCTCGACAATCCATCTCTACTGAAGACCCTTTCAGCTTTTTGAGAGTTGGGTGGAGGACATCATCTCTGAAAATAGGGTCCCACAGCTGCACCCCATCAGTGTGAGCAGGACTCTTAGGACTCTTAGAAGAGTCAATGCTCTGAGACCATGGGGGGCGCTTAGCCCCCTCTCTTCGTCACTGAGGATGATTTCATTTTTCAGGGATTAGAGAGGGTGGTCCTTGTGGTGGACTGCAGGTATGGAGAGCTGTTGTCATCGTATTAAATAGATAAGAATGATTATATGTATTGTAGAAATGTCTCCTATCATGTTCCCTAATTTTTTATTATGTCCACATCCTGGTCCCCATCTTGGACATCATAACAAACGTGCACTTTTTTGTTTAATTTACACATTGGACCATAGGAAAAATGACACTACAGCTACAGAGGTGACCGTCTGATAGCCCAGCTCGACTATCCATCTCTACTGAAGACCCTTTCAGCTTTTTGAGAGTTGGGTGGAGAACATCATCTCTGAAAATAGGGTCCCACAGCTGCACCCCATCAGTGTGAGCAGGACTCTTAGGACTCTTAGAAGAGTCAATGTTTTGAGACCATGGGGGGCGCTTAGCCCCCTCTCTTCGTCACTGAGGATGATTTCACTTTTCAGGGAATAGAGAGGGTGGTACTTGTGGTGGACTGCAGGTATGGAGAGCTGTTGTCATCGTATTAGATAGATAAGAATGATCATATGTATTGTAGAAATGTCTCCTATCATGTTCCCTATTTTTTTATTATGTCCACATCCTGGTCCCCATCTTGGAAATCATAACAAACGTGCACTTTTTTGTTTAATTTACATATTGGACCATAGGAAAAATGACACTACAGCTACAGAGGTGACCGTCTGGTAGCCCAGCTCGACTATCCATCTCTACTGAAGACCCTTTCAGCTTTTTGAGAGTTGGGTGGAGGACATCATCTCTGAAAATAGGGTCCCACAGCTGCACCCCATCAGTGTGAGCAGGACTCTTAGGACTCTTAGAAGAGTCAATGTTTTGAGACCATGGGGGGCGCTTAGCCCCCTCTCTTCGTCACTGAGGATGATTTCATTTTTCAGGGATTAGAGAGGGTGGTCCTTGTGGTGGACTGCAGGTATGGAGAGCTGTTGTCATCGTATTAAATAGATAAGAATGATTATATGTATTGTAGAAATGTCTCCTATCATGTTCCCTAATTTTTTATTATGTCCACATCCTGGTCCCCATCTTGGACATCATAACAAACGTGCACTTTTTTGTTTAATTTACACATTGGACCATAGGAAAAATGACAATACAGCTACAGAGTTGACCGTCTGATAGCCCAGCTCGACTATCCATCTCTACTGAAGACCCTTTCAGCTTTTTGAGAGTTGGGTGGAGAACATCATCTCTGAAAATAGGGTCCCACAGCTGCACCCCATCAGTGTGAGCAGGACTCTTAGGACTCTTAGAAGAGTCAATGTTTTGAGACCATGGGGGGCGCTTAGCCCCCTCTCTTCGTCACTGAGGATGATTTCACTTTTCAGGGAATAGAGAGGGTGGTACTTGTGGTGGACTGCAGGTATGGAGAGCTGTTGTCATCGTATTAGATAGATAAGAATGATTATATGTATTGTAGAAATGTCTCCTATCATGTTCCCTATTTTTTTATTATGTCCACATCCTGGTCCCCATCTTGGAAATCATAACAAACGTGCACTTTTTTGTTTAATTTACACATTGGACCATAGGAAAAATGACACTACAGCTACAGAGGTGACCGTCTGGTAGCCCAGCTCGACTATCCATCTCTACTGAAGACCCTTTCAGCTTTTTGAGAGTTGGGTGGAGGACATCATCTCTGAAAATAGGGTCCCACAGCTGCACCCCATCAGTGTGAGCAGGACTCTTAGGACTCTTAGAAGAGTCAATGTTTTGAGACCATGGGGGGCGCTTAGCCCCCTCTCTTCGTCACTGAGGATGATTTCATTTTTCAGGGATTAGAGAGAGTGGTCCTTGTGGTGGACTGCAGGTATGGAGAGCTGTTGTGATCGTATTAGATAGATAAGAATGATTATATGTATTGTAGAAATGTCTCCTATCATGTTCCCTAATTTTTTATTATGTCCACATCCTGGTCCCCATCTTGGACATCATAACAAATGTGCACTTTTTTGTTTAATTTACACATTGGACCATAGGAAAAATGACACTACAGCTACAGAGGTGACCGTCTGATAGCCCAGCTCGACTATCCATCTCTACTGAAGACCCTTTCAGCTTTTTGAGAGTTGGGTGGAGGACATCATCTCTTAAAATAGGGTCCCACAGCTGCACCCCATCAGTGTAAGCAGGACTCTTAGGACTCTTAGAAGAGTCAATGCTCTAAAACCATGGGGGGCGCTTAGCCCCCTCTCTTCGTCCCTGAGGATGATTTCATTTTTCAGGGATTAGAGAGGGTGGTCCTTGTGGTGGACTGCAGGTATGGAGAGCTGTTGTCATCGTATTAGATAGATAAGAATGATTATATGTATTGTAGAAATGTCTCCTATCATGTTCCCTAATTTTTTATTATGTCCACATCCTGGTCCCCATCTTGGACATCATAACAAACGTGCACTTTTTTGTTTAATTTACACATTGGACCATAGGAAAAATGACACTACAGCTACAGAGGTGACCGTCTGATAGCCCAGCTCGACTATCCATCTCTACTGAAGACCCTTTCAGCTTTTTGAGAGTTGGGTGGAGGACATCATCTCTGAAAATAGGGTCCCACAGCTGCACCCCATCAGTGTGAGCAGGACTCTTAGGACTCTTAGAAGAGTTAATGCTCTGAGACCATGGGGGTGCTTAGCCCCCTCTCTTCGTCACTGAGGATGATTTCATTTTTCAGGGATTAGAGAGGGTGGTCCTTGTGGTGGACTGCAGGTATGGAGAGCTGTTGTCATCGTATTAGATAGATAAGAATGATTATATGTATTGTAGAAATGTCTCCTATCATGTTCCCTAATTTTTTATTATGTCCACATCCTGGTCCCCATCTTGGACATCATAACAAACGTGCACTTTTTTGTTTAATTTACACATTGGACCATAGGAAAAATGACACTACAGCTACAGAGGTGACCGTCTGGTAGCCCAGCTCGACTATCCATCTCTACTGAAGACCCTTTCAGCTTTTTGAGAGTTGGGTGGAGGACATCATCTCTGAAAATAGGGTCCCACAGCTGCACCCCATCAGTGTGAGCAGGACTCTTAGGACTCTTAGAAGAGTCAATGTTTTGAGACCATGGGGGGCGCTTAGCCCCCTCTCTTCGTCACTGAGGATGATTTCATTTTTCAGGGATTAGAGAGAGTGGTCCTTGTGGTGGACTGCAGGTATGGAGAGCTGTTGCGATCGTATTAGATAGATAAGAATGATTATATGTATTGTAGAAATGTCTCCTATCATGTTCCCTAATTTTTTATTATGTCCACATCCTGGTCCCCATCTTGGACATCATAACAAACGTGCACTTTTTTGTTTAATTTACACATTGGACCATAGGAAAAATGACACTACAGCTACAGAGGTGACCGTCTGATAGCCCAGCTCGACTATCCATCTCTACTGAAGACCCTTTCAGCTTTTTGAGAGTTGGGTGGAGGACATCATCTCTTAAAATAGGGTCCCACAGCTGCACCCCATCAGTGTGAGCAGGACTCTTAGGACTCTTAGAAGAGTCAATGCTCTGAGACCATGGGGGGCGCTTAGCCCCCTCTCTTCGTCACTGAGGATGATTTCATTTTTCAGGGATTAGAGAGGGTGGTCCTTGTGGTGGACTGCAGGTATGGAGAGCTGTTGTCATCGTATTAAATAGATAAGAATGATTATATGTATTGTAGAAATGTCTCCTATCATGTTCCCTAATTTTTTATTATGTCCACATCCTGGTCCCCATCTTGGACATCATAACAAACGTGCACTTTTTTGTTTAATTTACACATTGGACCATAGGAAAAATGACACTACAGCTACAGAGGTGACCGTCTGATAGCCCAGCTCGACTATCCATCTCTACTGAAGACATTTCTACAATACATATAATCATTCTTATCTATCTAATACGATCACAACAGCTCTCCATACCTGCAGTCCACCACAAGGACCACTCTCTCTAATCCCTGAAAAATGAAATCATCCTCAGTGACGAAGAGAGGGGGCTAAGCGCCCCCCATGGTCTCAGAGCATTGACTCTTCTAAGAGTCCTAAGATTCCTGCTCACTCTGATGGGGTGCAGCTGTGGGACCCTATCTTCAGAGATGATTTCCTCCACCCAACTCTCAAAAAGCTGAAAGGGTCTTCAGTAGAGATGGATAGTCGAGCTGGGCTATCAGACGGTCACCTCTGTAGCTGTAGTGTCATTTTTCCTATGGTCCAATTTGTAAATTAAACAAAAAAGTGCACGTTTGTTATGATTTCCAAGATGGGGACCAGGATGTGGACATAATAAAAAAATAGGGAACATGATAGGAGACATTTCTACAATACATATAATCATTCTTATCTATCTAATACGATGACAACAGCTCTCCATACCTGCAGTCCACCACAAGGACCACCCTCTCTATTCCCTAAAAAGTGAAATCATCCTCAGTGACGAGGAGAGGGGGCTAAGCGCCCCCCATGGTCTCAGAGCATTGACTCTTCTAAGAGTCCTAAGAGTCCTGCTCACACTGATGGGGTGCAGCTGTGGGACCCTATTTTCAGAGATGATGTTCTCCACCCAACTCTCAAAAAGCTGAAAGGGTCTTCAGTAGAGATGAGCGAACCGGTCGCGGTTCGGCTCGAGGTTGGTTCGCCGAACGGACCTCCCGTTCGAGTTCGGTTCGTCGAACGTTCGACGAACCGAACTCGAACTGCATAGGAAACAATGGCAGGCAATCACAAACACAGAAAAACACCTAGAAAACACCCTCAAAGGTGTCCTAAAGGTGACAAACAACTCAAACACATTGGAAAGTGACAAGGACATATACTCATGCGAAAACAAAACAGCTGGACAAGGAAAAAGAGGAGGACACACAGATATAGGCATGGCACGCCCTTCTAAAATCATGTAAAACACCGCAAGGTGACTCCAAGCGGAGTCTCCCTTTTTTCCAAAAATTGGGCCACACACACACCCACCCCTTCAGTGGCAGCAGTTGTGCCCCAGTTGTACACTTCACAGCTAGATTTGCATCAAGCACATTCAAAAATACGCCATTCTTATCCATCCCCAGGATGACACCGGGGTAGGTAGCAAAGTCTTTCCTGATCCCAGCTCTGTGCAGCTTGGATCATTTATAAAAAACACAGCAATCAAGGGTTACTCCAAGCGGAGTCTCCCTTTTTTCCAAAAATTGGGCCCCACACACACCCACCCCTTCAGTGGCAGCAGTTGTGCCCTAGTTGTACACTTCACAGCTACATTTGCATCAAGCACATTCAAAAATACGCCATTCTTATCCATCCCCAGGATGACACCGGGGTAGGTAGCAAAGTCTTTGCTGACCCATGACTTGTTCATCTTGGCTTCTTTTAAAAACAATGTAAGCAAGGGTTACTCCAAGCGGAGTTCCCTTTTTTCCAAAAATTGGGCCCCACACACACCCACCCCTTCAGTGGCAGCAGTTGTGCCCTAGTTGTACACTTCACAGCTACATTTGCATCAAGCACATTCAAAAATACGCCATTCTTATCCATCCCCAGGATGACACCGGGGTAGGTAGCAAAGTCTTTGCTGACCCATGACTTGTTCATCTTGGCTTCTTTTAAAAACAATGTAAGCAAGGGTTACTCCAAGCGGAGTCTCCCTTTTTTCCAAAAATTGGGCCCCACACACACCCACCCCTTCAGTGGCAGCAGTTGTGCCCTAGTTGTACACTTCACAGCTACATTTGCATCAAGCACATTCAAAAATACGCCATTCTTATCCGTCCCCAGGATGACACCGGGGTAGGTAGCAAAGTGTTTCCTGATCCCAGCTCTGTTCATCTTGGCTTCTTTTAAAAACACAGCAAGCAAGGGTTACTCCAAGCGGAGTCTCCCTTTTTTTCCAAAAATTGGGCCCCACACACCCACCCATTCAGTGGCAGCAGTTGTGCCCCAGTTGTACACTTCACAGCTAGATTTGCATCAAGCACATTCAAAAATACGCCATTCTTATCCATCCCCAGGATGACACCGGGGTAGGTAGCAAAGTCTTTGCTGACCCATGACTTGTTCATCTTGGCTTCTTTTAAAAACAATGTAAGCAAGGGTTACTCCAAGCGGAGTCTCCCTTTTTTCCAAAAATTGGGCCCCACACACACCCACCCCTTCAGTGGCAGCAGTTGTGCCCTAGTTGTACACTTCACAGCTACATTTGCATCAAGCACATTCAAAAATACGCCATTCTTATCCGTCCCCAGGATGACACCGGGGTAGGTAGCAAAGTCTTTCCTGATCCCAGCTCTGTTCATCTTGGCTTCTTTTAAAAACACAGCAAGCAAGGGTTACTCCAAGCGGAGTCTCCCTTTTTTTCCAAAAATTGGGCCCCACACACCCACCCATTCAGTGGCAGCAGTTGTGCCCCAGTTGTACACTTCACAGCTAGATTTGCATCAAGCACATTCAAAAATACGCCATTCTTATCCGTCCCCAGGATGACACCGGGGTAGGTAGCAAAGTGTTTCCTGATCCCAGCTCTGTTCATCTTGGCTTCTTTTAAAAACACAGCAAGCAAGGGTTACTCCAAGCGGAGTCTCCCTTTTTTTCCAAAAATTGGGCCCCACACACCCACCCATTCAGTGGCAGCAGTTGTGCCCCAGTTGTACACTTCACAGCTAGATTTGCATCAAGCACATTCAAAAAAACGCCATAATTAACCGTCCCCAGGATGACACCAGGGTAGGTAGCAAAGTCTTTCCTGATCCCAGCTCTGTTCATCTTGGCTTCTTTTAAAAACACATCAAGCAAGGGTTACTCCAAGCGGAGCCTCCCTTTTTTTCCAAAAATTGTGCCCCACACACACCCACCCATTCAGTGGCAGCACTTGTGCCCTAGTTGTACACTTCACAGCTACATTTGCATCAAGCACATTCAAAAATACGCCATAATTAACCGTCCCCAGGATGACACCAGGGTAGGTAGCAAAGTCTTTCCTGATCCCAGCTCTGTTCATCTTGGCTTCTTTTAAAAACACATCAAGCAAGGGTTACTCCAAGCGGAGCCTCCCTTTTTTCCAAAAATTGGGCCCCACACACCCACCCATTCAGTGGCAGCAGTTGTGCCCCAGTTGTACACTTCACAGCTAGATTTGCATCAAGCACATTCCAAAATACGCCATTCTTATCCGTCCCCAGGATGACACCGGGGTAGGTAGCAAAGTGTTTCCTGATCCCAGCTCTGTTCATCTTGGCTTCTTTTAAAAACACAGCAAGCAAGGGTTACTCCAAGCGGAGTCTCCCTTTTTTTCCAAAAATTGGGCCCCACACACCCACCCATTCAGTGGCAGCAGTTGTGCCCCAGTTGTACACTTCACAGCTAGATTTGCATCAAGCACATTCAAAAATACGCCATTCTTATCCGTCCCCAGGATGACACCGGGGTAGGTAGCAAAGTGTTTCCTGATCCCAGCTCTGTTCATCTTGGCTTCTTTTAAAAACACAGCAAGCAAGGGTTACTCCAAGCGGAGTCTCCCTTTTTTTTCCAAAAATTGGGCCCCACACACCCACCCATTCAGTGGCAGCAGTTGTGCCCCAGTTGTACACTTCACAGCTAGATTTGCATCAAGCACATTCAAAAAAACGCCATAATTAACCGTCCCCAGGATGACACCAGGGTAGGTAGCAAAGTCTTTCCTGATCCCAGCTCTGTTCATCTTGGCTTCTTTTAAAAACACATCAAGCAAGGGTTACTCCAAGCGGAGCCTCCCTTTTTTTCCAAAAATTGTGCCCCACACACACCCACCCATTCAGTGGCAGCACTTGTGCCCTAGTTGTACACTTCACAGCTACATTTGCATCAAGCACATTCAAAAATACGCCATAATTAACCGTCCCCAGGATGACACCAGGGTAGGTAGCAAAGTCTCTCCTGATCCCAGCTCTGTTCATCTTGGCTTCTTTTAAAAACACATCAAGCAAGGGTTACTCCAAGCGGAGTCTCCCTTTTTTTCCAAAAATTGGGCCCCACACAGACACCTTATCAGTGGCAGCACTTGTGCCCTAGTTGCAAACAGGATGTTTTGATTTGCATCAAGCACATTCCAAATCAACAAGCATTTACTCTCCCCAGGATGACACAGGGGTAGTAAATTCCTTCTGGATCCATGACTTGTTCATTTTGATGAACGTCAGTCTGTCCACATTGTCACTGGACAGACTCGTGCGCTTATCTGTCAGCACACACCCAGCAGCACTGAATACACGTTCAGAGACAACGCTGGCAGCTGGACACGACAAAATCTCCAAGGCGTAAGTTGCGAGCTCTGGCCATTTTTCTAGGTTTGAAGCCCAAAAGGAGCAAGGCTCCAGTTGCACAGTCATGGCATCGATGTTCATTTGGAGATACTCCTGTATCATCCTCTCCAGCCGTTGACTATGTGTCAGACTTGTTGTCTCTGGTGGCCTTGCAAAAGAGGGTCTAAAAAAATTATGAAAAGATTCCATAAAATTGCTGTTACCGGCACCAGATACGGTCCTACTGGTACGGGTAGACTGTTGAAGATGACGAGACCGTCCCATGTTTGTCAAGTTACAACTGGGAGATTCACTCCCTGCACCTGCACGGTTGTTTGGTGGAAAAGCCGAGCTAAGATCTAGTAACAGCTTCTGCTGATACTCCTGCATACGTGCGTCCCTTTCTATGGCTGGAATTATGTCACAAAATTTGGACTTGTACCGGGGATCTAATAGTGTGGCAATCCAGTAGTCATCATCACTTCTAATTTTGACAATACGACTGTCATGTTGGAGGTAGTGCAACAAAAAGGCACTCATGTGTCTTGCGCAGCCATGCGGACCAAGTCCACGCTGTGTTTGTGGCATAGAGGTGCTACCCGTTCTTTCTTCCTCTGACATCTGACCCCAACCTCTTTCAACTGAAATTTGACCAAGGTCTCCCTCATCCGCTGAGTCTTCCATGTCCATGGACAGTTCGTCCTCCATTTCTTCATGTTCTCCTGCACCTTGCTCAACATTTCGCCTGCTACTATGCGCCCTTGTCGATCCCTGTCCCCCATGGTCCCATGCCTGCTGCGTTGGTGATGATGAACGTCTGGACCTTGGTGATGTTGTTGTCCCTTGCGCATATGAATCCTCCTGTAGTTCCTCCCCTTCATGTTGTCCCACCCCCTGACTCCGAATAGTGTTTAGCGTGTGCTCCAGCATGTAAATGACTGGAATCGTCATGCTGATAATG
The DNA here is from genome assembly GCF_048569485.1 of Anomaloglossus baeobatrachus. Classification (NCBI taxonomy): domain Eukaryota; kingdom Metazoa; phylum Chordata; class Amphibia; order Anura; family Aromobatidae; genus Anomaloglossus; species Anomaloglossus baeobatrachus. Next base: position 12,378 of record NW_027442315.1, read on the forward strand.
GCATTGTCAGAGCTAAACATATTCGTCGCCATGTCGAAACTGTGCAGAAGGGTGCATAGGTCCTTGATCTGAGACCACTCCATCAGGGTGATCTGCCCCACCTCTGCATCTCGTTGGCCCAGGCTATACGTCATGACGTATTGCACCAGGGCTCTGCGGTGCTGCTACAGTCGCTGTAACATGTGGAGAGTTGAATTCCAGCGTGTCGCCACATCGCATTTCAGGCGATGAACCGGCAGGCCGAAAGACTTCTGGAGCGATGCAAGTCGCTCAGCTGCGGCGCTTGAACGGCGGAAGTGAGCAGACAGTTTTCGTGCCCTGTTCAGAAGGCCATCTAGGCCGGGATAGTGTGTTAAAAATTGCTGCACGACAAGGTTCAACACGTGAGCCATACAAGGTACGTGTGTCACCTTGCCCAGGCGAAGGGCCGCACCCAGGTTTGCAGCATTGTCGCACACGGCCTTACCAGGCTGCAGGTTGAGTGGAGACAACCATTTATTAAACTCGGACCGCAGAGCTGACCACAACTCCTCAGCTGTGTGACTCTTATTACCAAGACATGTCAAGCTAAAGACCGCCTGATGCCGTTGCGCTCTGCTGCCAGCATAGTAATGAGGGGTGCGTGATTCCTTCTGCGCAGTGAGAACGCTGGTGGCCTGACCAGGCAGGCTTGGGGCGGAGGTGGAGGACCCAGATGAGGTGGAGGATGCAGAAGCAGTGGCGGAACTTGGACAGACAGAGGATTGACACACAAGTCGTGGGGACGGCAAGACTTGTGCAGCAGACCCTTCACCATCTATCACCATAGTTACCCAGTGCCCAGTCAGCGACATGTAACGTCCCTGTCCATGCTTACTGGTCCAAGTATCGGTGGTGAAATGCACCCGTTCACACACAGAGTTTCTCAAGGAAGCGGTGATGTTGTGTGCGACATGCTGGTGTAGCGCGGGCACACCTTTCTTAGAGAAGTAGTGGCGACTAGGCATCTGGTACTGGGGCACAGCGACAGACATAAGGTCTCTAAAATCCTGTGTGTCCACTAGGCGGAAAGGCAGCATTTCAGTAGCCAACAGCTTACAGAGGGATAGAGTCAACCTCTTAGCTTTGTCATGGGTCGGAGGAAGTGGCCTTTTATTTGACCACATCTGAGGGACAGAGATCTGGCTGCTGTGTGTAGACGGTGTTGAGTAGGGTGTCCCTGGAAAAATGCTGGTTTGTGAGGAAAGTGCAGGCGGAGACATGATGTTGCCTTCATCCAACGTTGGTGCTATCGATGTCTGAGAGAGCTGTACACACTCACTTGTTTCCCCTTCCAAACCAACTGACGACCTTACAAGCAAACTGCCTGTTGCGGTTACAGTGGTGGAAGTTTTGCGTGGAAAAACAGGTGTGACAGCTGTCCCCACAGTCCTAGAAGATGAAGAGCGCGCGGATGCACTGGAAGGGGCGGGCGGTGGATGGTTCGCTCCGCTAGGCCGCATTGCAGCACGGTGAGCTTCCCACCGGGACTTATGATATTTAGTCATGTGACGATTCATGGAAGAAGTTGTCAAACTGCTGAGGTTTTGACCTCTACTAACAGAATCATGACAAATGTTACATATCACATGAGTTGGGCGATCTTTTTCGATGTGAAAAAAGGACCAGGCTAGGCAAGGCTTAGAGGCCATGCGACCTGTTGATCCACCCCGAATAATGCTCATAGGCAGAGTGGTGGCTGAGGATGCAGTTGTAGACGTGCTACCAGTGCTCCGACTCTGTCCAGGAAGGTGCAAGGTAACTTCGTCGTCGGTTGCATCCTCCTCCACCGCCTCTGTTGACCTCCTCGAGTGCCTGACTGGGGGTTGACAGTAGGTGGGATCTAGAACGTCATCATCAATTGTTGTGTTTGCACTCCCCTCCCCCTCAGACCGAGCCTCTTCTTGCCCTGACCGAATATTTAAGTTGTCATCCCAATCGGGTATCTGCGTCTCATCTTCATCAGTATGTTCCTCATTGTCTATAACCACAGGTGTTACAGTTTGTGACAAAGGGTCAACATTATGCTCAGAAACTTGGTCCTCACGGCCTGAATCTGAGTCACAAAGGTTCTGGGCATCACTGCAGACCATTTCCTGTTCTGTACTCACTGTAGCTTGGGAGCAGACCTCTGATTCCCAGGCTATAGTGTGACTGAACAGCTCTGCAGACTCAGCCATCTCAGTTCCACCATACTGTGCAGGGCTGATGGAGACTTCAGAGCTGGGAGAAATCAAGTGTGATTGGGATGACAACTCAGAGGACTGGTGTTTTTTGGATGCGGTACTTGAAGTGGCTGAGAGGGCACTTGTTGGACCACTTGAGATCCATTCAAGCATTTTCCTTTTTTGCCCATCATCTACCTTTGTTCCTCTTGTTCGTGTCCGTAAAAAAGGGAGCACATCGGATTGTCCACAATAAGTAGTAGACATCTTACTTTTGCTAGTAGATGGTCTATCTGCAGCAGATGATAATGGAGCTTTGCCACCTTCCCCACTGACAAAACCTTTTTTGCCTTTTCCACCACGCCTCTTCCCCTTTCCACCAGCATCTGTCATTTTGCCACTCATGTTGATTGCGACAAGATTGTGGACTGAAAATGTGGTAGTAAAAATTGAGAGGTGGTGAAGATTGCAGTGGTGGTCTAGCTTTATTAACAGCAGAATAATAAAGAATAAATATCCCTGACAATGTAACTTAGTTATAATTAGTTGGAGTGTGCAACGCAGGCAGACGTGCTGCAAATGTCTTGGCACTAGTGGGACTATAGCAAAGTCCAATAGCCACGTATAGGATGCCACTAGGTACACTGAGTGTGTGCTAGTATAATGGCTTAGTTATAATTAGTTGGAGTGTGCAACGCAGGCAGATGCGTTCTGCAAATGTCTTGGCACTAGTGGGACTAAAGCAAAGTCCAATAGCCACGTATAGGATGCCACTAGGTACACTAAGTGTTTGCTAGTATAATGGCTTAGTTATAATTAGTTGGAGTGTGCAACGCAGGCACATGCGTTCTGCAAATGTCTTGGCACTAGTGGGACTAAAGCAAAGTCCAATAGCCACGTATAGGATGCCACTAGGTACACTAAGTGTTTGCTAGTATAATGGCTTAGTTATAATTAGTTGGAGTGTGCAACGCAGGCAGATGCGCTCTGCAAATGTCTTGGCACTAGTGGGACTATAGCAAAGTCCAATAGCCACGTATAGGATGCCACTAGGTACACTGAGTGTGTGCTAGTATAATGGCTTAGTTATAATTAGTTGGAGTGTGCAACGCAGGCAGATGCGCTCTGCAAATGTCTTGGCACTAGTGGGACTATAGCAAAGTCCAATAGCCACGTATAGGATGCCACTAGGTACACTGAGTGTGTGCTAGTATAATGGCTTAGTTATAATTAGTTGGAGTGTGCAACGCAGGCAGATGCGTTCTGCAAATGTCTTGGCACTAGTGGGACTAAAGCAAAGTCCAATAGCCACGTATAGGATGCCACTAGGTACACTAAGTGTTTGCTAGTATAATGGCTTAGTTATAATTAGTTGGAGTGTGCAACGCAGGCAGATGCGCTCTGCAAATGTCTTGGCACTAGTGGGACTATAGCAAAGTCCAATAGCCACGTATAGGATGCCACTAGGTACACTGAGTGTGTGCTAGTATAATGGCTTAGTTATAATTAGTTGGAGTGTGCAACGCAGGCAGATGCGCTCTGCAAATGTCTTGGCACTAGTGGGACTATAGCAAAGTCCAATAGCCACGTATAGGATGCCACTAGGTACACTGAGTGTGTGCTAGTATAATGGCTTAGTTATAATTAGTTGGAGTGTGCAACGCAGGCAGATGCGCTCTGCAAATGTCTTGGCACTAGTGGGACTATAGCAAAGTCCAATAGCCACGTATAGGATGCCACTAGGTACACTGAGTGTGTGCTAGTATAATGGCTTAGTTATAATTAGTTGGAGTGTGCAACGCAGGCAGATGCGTTCTGCAAATGTCTTGGCACTAGTGGGACTAAAGCAAAGTCCAATAGCCACGTATAGGATGCCACTAGGTACACTAAGTGTTTGCTAGTATAATGGCTTAGTTATAATTAGTTGGAGTGTGCAACGCAGGCAGATGCGCTCTGCAAATGTCTTGGCACTAGTGGGACTATAGCAAAGTCCAATAGCCACGTATAGGATGCCACTAGGTACACTGAGTGTTTGCTAGTATAATGGCTTAGTTATAATTAGTTGGAGTGTGCAACGCAGGCAGATGCGCTCTGCAAATGTCTTGGCACTAGTGGGACTATAGCAAAGTCCAATAGCCACGTATAGGATGCCACTAGGTACACTGAGTGTGTGCTAGTATAATGGCTTAGTTATAATTAGTTGGAGTGTGCAACGCAGGCAGATGCGCTCTGCAAATGTCTTGGCACTAGTGGGACTATAGCAAAGTCCAATAGCCACGTATAGGATGCCACTAGGTACACTGAGTGTGTGCTAGTATAATGGCTTAGTTATAATTAGTTGGAGTGTGCAACGCAGGCAGATGCGTTCTGCAAATGTCTGGGCACTAGTGGGACTAAAGCAAAGTCCAATAGCCACGTATAGGATGCCACTAGGTACACTAAGTGTTTGCTAGTATAATGGCTTAGTTATAATTAGTTGGAGTGTGCAACGCAGGCAGATGCGCTCTGCAAATGTCTTGGCACTAGTGGGACTATAGCAAAGTCCAATAGCCACGTATAGGATGCCACTAGGTACACTGAGTGTGTGCTAGTATAATGGCTTAGTTATAATTAGTTGGAGTGTGCAACGCAGGCAGATGCGCTCTGCAAATGTCTTGGCACTAGTGGGACTATAGCAAAGTCCAATAGCCACGTATAGGATGCCACTAGGTACACTGAGTGTGTGCTAGTATAATGGCTTAGTTATAATTAGTTGGAGTGTGCAACGCAGGCAGATGCGCTCTGCAAATGTCTTGGCACTAGTGGGACTATAGCAAAGTCCAATAGCCACGTATAGGATGCCACTAGGTACACTGAGTGTGTGCTAGTATAATGGCTTAGTTATAATTAGTTGGAGTGTGCAACGCAGGCAGATGCGTTCTGCAAATGTCTTGGCACTAGTGGGACTAAAGCAAAGTCCAATAGCCACGTATAGGATGCCACTAGGTACACTAAGTGTTTGCTAGTATAATGGCTTAGTTATAATTAGTTGGAGTGTGCAACGCAGGCAGATGCGCTCTGCAAATGTCTTGGCACTAGTGGGACTATAGCAAAGTCCAATAGCCACGTATAGGATGCCACTAGGTACACTGAGTGTGTGCTAGTATAATGGCTTAGTTATAATTAGTTGGAGTGTGCAACGCAGGCAGATGCGCTCTGCAAATGTCTTGGCACTAGTGGGACTATAGCAAAGTCCAATAGCCACGTATAGGATGCCACTAGGTACACTGAGTGTGTGCTAGTATAATGGCTTAGTTATAATTAGTTGGAGTGTGCAACGCAGGCAGATGCGCTCTGCAAATGTCTTGGCACTAGTGGGACTATAGCAAAGTCCAATAGCCACGTATAGGATGCCACTAGGTACACTAAGTGTTTGCTAGTATAATGGCTTAGTTATAATTAGTTGGAGTGTGCAACGCAGGCAGATGCGTTCTGCAAATGTCTTGGCACTAGTGGGACTAAAGCAAAGTCCAATAGCCACGTATAGGATGCCACTAGGTACACTAAGTGTTTGCTAGTATAATGGCTTAGTTATAATTAGTTGGAGTGTGCAACGCAGGCAGATGCGCTCTGCAAATGTCTTGGCACTAGTGGGACTATAGCAAAGTCCAATAGCCACGTATAGGATGCCACTAGGTACACTGAGTGTGTGCTAGTATAATGGCTTAGTTATAATTAGTTGGAGTGTGCAATGCAGGCAGATGCGCTCTGCAAATGTCTTGGCACTAGTGGGACTATAGCAAAGTCCAATAGCCACGTATAGGATGCCACTAGGTACACTGAGTGTGTGCTAGTATAATGGCTTAGTTATAATTAGTTGGAGTGTGCAACGCAGGCAGATGCGCTCTGCAAATGTCTTGGCACTAGTGGGACTATAGCAAAGTCCAATAGCCACGTATAGGATGCCACTAGGTACACTGAGTGTTTGCTAGTATAATGGCTTAGTTATAATTAGTTGGAGTGTGCAACGCAGGCAGATGCGCTCTGCAAATGTCTTGGCACTAGTGGGACTATAGCAAAGTCCAATAGCCACGTATAGGATGCCACTAGGTACACTGAGTGTGTGCTAGTATAATGGCTTAGTTATAATTAGTTGGAGTGTGCAACGCAGGCAGATGCGCTCTGCAAATGTCTTGGCACTAGTGGGACTATAGCAAAGTCCAATAGCCACGTATAGGATGCCACTAGGTACACTGAGTGTGTGCTAGTATAATGGCTTAGTTATAATTAGTTGGAGTGTGCAACGCAGGCAGATGCGCTCTGCAAATGTCTTGGCACTAGTGGGACTATAGCAAAGTCCAATAGCCACGTATAGGATGCCACTAGGTACACTGAGTGTTTGCTAGTATAATGGCTTAGTTATAATTAGTTGGAGTGTGCAACGCAGGCAGATGCGCTCTGCAAATGTCTTGGCACTAGTGGGACTATAGCAAAGTCCAATAGCCACGTATAGGATGCCACTAGGTACACTGAGTGTGTGCTAGTATAATGGCTTAGTTATAATTAGTTGGAGTGTGCAACGCAGGCAGATGCGCTCTGCAAATGTCTTGGCACTAGTGGGACTATAGCAAAGTCCAATAGCCACGTATAGGATGCCACTAGGTACACTGAGTGTGTGCTAGTATAATGGCTTAGTTATAATTAGTTGGAGAGTGCAACGCAGGCAGATGCGTTCTGCAAATGTCTTGGCACTAGTGGGACTAAAGCAAAGTCCAATAGCCACGTATAGGATGCCACTAGGTACACTAAGTGTTTGCTAGTGTAATGGCTTAGTTATAATTAGTTGGAGTGTGCAACGCAGGCAGATGCGCTCTGCAAATGTCTTGGCACTAGTGGGACTATAGCAAAGTCCAATAGCCACGTATAGGATGCCACTAGGTATACTGAGTGTGTGCTAGTATAATGGCTTAGTTATAATTAGTTGGAGTGTGCAACGCAGGCAGATGCGCTCTGCAAATGTCTTGGCACTAGTGGGACTATAGCAAAGTCCAATAGCCACGTATAGGATGCCACTAGGTACACTGAGTGTGTGCTAGTATAATGGCTTAGTTATAATTAGTTGGAGTGTGCAACGCAGGCAGATGCGCTCTGCAAATGTCTTGGCACTAGTGGGACTATAGCAAAGTCCAATAGCCACGTATAGGATGCCACTAGGTACACTGAGTGTTTGCTAGTATAATGGCTTAGTTATAATTAGTTGGAGTGTGCAACGCAGGCAGATGCGCTCTGCAAATGTCTTGGCACTAGTGGGACTATAGCAAAGTCCAATAGCCACGTATAGGATGCCACTAGGTACACTGAGTGTGTGCTAGTATAATGGCTTAGTTATAATTAGTTGGAGTGTGCAACGCAGGCAGATGCGTTCTGCAAATGTCTTGGCACTAGTGGGACTAAAGCAAAGTCCAATAGCCACGTATAGGATGCTACTAGGTACACTAAGTGTTTGCTAGTATAATGGCTTAGTTATAATTAGTTGGAGTGTGCAACGCAGGCAGATGCGCTCTGCAAATGTCTTGGCACTAGTGGGACTATAGCAAAGTCCAATAGCCACGTATAGGATGCCACTAGGTACACTGAGTGTGTGCTAGTATAATGGCTTAGTTATAATTAGTTGGAGTGTGCAACGCAGGCAGATGCGCTCTGCAAATGTCTTGGCACTAGTGGGACTATAGCAAAGTCCAATAGCCACGTATAGGATGCCCACTAGGTACACTGAGTGTGTGCTAGTATAATGGCTTAGTTATAATTAGTTGGAGTGTGCAACGCAGGCAGATGCGTTCTGCAAATGTCTTGGCACTAGTGGGACTAAAGCAAAGTCCAATAGCCACGTATAGGATGCCACTAGGTACACTAAGTGTTTGCTAGTATAATGGCTTAGTTATAATTAGTTGGAGTGTGCAACGCAGGCAGATGCGCTCTGCAAATGTCTTGGCACTAGTGGGACTATAGCAAAGTCCAATAGACACGTATAGGATGCCACTAGGTACACTGAGTGTGTGCTAGTATAATGGCTTAGTTATAATTAGTTGGAGTGTGCAACGCAGGCAGATGCGCTCTGCAAATGTCTTGGCACTAGTGGGACTATAGCAAAGTCCAATAGCCACGTATAGGATGCCACTAGGTACACTGAGTGTGTGCTAGTATAATGGCTTAGTTATAATTAGTTGGAGTGTGCAACGCAGGCAGATGCGCTCTGCAAATGTCTTGGCACTAGTGGGACTATAGCAAAGTCCAATAGCCACGTATAGGATGCCACTAGGTACACTGAGTGTGTGCTAGTATAATGGCTTAGTTATAATTAGTTGGAGTGTGCAACGCAGGCAGATGCGTTCTGCAAATGTCTTGGCACTAGTGGGACTAAAGCAAAGTCCAATAGCCACGTATAGGATGCCACTAGGTACACTAAGTGTTTGCTAGTATAATGGCTTAGTTATAATTAGTTGGAGTGTGCAACGCAGGCAGATGCGCTCTGCAAATGTCTTGGCACTAGTGGGACTATAGCAAAGTTCAATAGCCACGTATAGGATGCCACTAGGTACACTGAGTGTGTGCTAGTATAATGGCTTAGTTATAATTAGTTGGAGTGTGCAACGCAGGCAGATGCGCTCTGCAAATGTCTTGGCACTAGTGGGACTATAGCAAAGTCCAATAGCCACGTATAGGATGCCACTAGGTACACTGAGTGTGTGCTAGTATAATGGCTTAGTTATAATTAGTTGGAGTGTGCAACGCAGGCAGATGCGCTCTGCAAATGTCTTGGCACTAGTGGGACTATAGCAAAGTCCAATAGCCACGTATAGGATGCCACTAGGTACACTGAGGTGTGTGCTAGTATAATGGCTTAGTTATAATTAGTTGGAGTGTGCAACGCAGGCAGATGCGCTCTGCAAATGTCTTGGCACTAGTGGGACTATAGCAAAGTCCAATAGCCACGTATAGGATGCCACTAGGTACACTGAGTGTTTGCTAGTATAATGGCTTAGTTATAATTAGTTGGAGTGTGCAACGCAGGCAGATGCGCTCTGCAAATGTCTTGGCACTAGTGGGACTATAGCAAAGTCCAATAGCCACGTATAGGATGCCACTAGGTACACTGAGTGTGTGCTAGTATAATGGCTTAGTTATAATTAGTTGGAGTGTGCAACGCAGGCAGATGCGCTCTGCAAATGTCTTGGCACTAGTGGGACTATAGCAAAGTCCAATAGCCACGTATAGGATGCCACTAGGTACACTGAGTGTGTGCTAGTATAATGGCTTAGTTATAATTAGTTGGAGTGTGCAACGCAGGCAGATGCGTTCTGCAAATGTCTTGGCACTAGTGGGACTAAAGCAAAGTCCAATAGCCACGTATAGGATGCCACTAGGTACACTAAGTGTTTGCTAGTATAATGGCTTAGTTATAATTAGTTGGAGTGTGCAACGCAGGCAGATGCGCTCTGCAAATGTCTTGGCACTAGTGGGACTATAGCAAAGTCCAATAGCCACGTATAGGATGCCACTAGGTACACTGAGTGTGTGCTAGTATAATGGCTTAGTTATAATTAGTTGGAGTGTGCAACGCAGGCAGATGCGCTCTGCAAATGTCTTGGCACTAGTGGGACTATAGCAAAGTCCAATAGCCACGTATAGGATGCCACTAGGTACACTGAGTGTGTGCTAGTATAATGGCTTAGTTATAATTAGTTGGAGTGTGCAACGCAGGCAGATGCGCTCTGCAAATGTCTTGGCACTAGTGGGACTATAGCAAAGTCCAATAGCCACGTATAGGATGCCACTAGGTACACTGAGTGTTTGCTAGTATAATGGCTTAGTTATAATTAGTTGGAGTGTGCAACGCAGGCAGATGCGCTCTGCAAATATCTTGGCACTAGTGGGACTATAGCAAAGTCCAATAGCCACGTATAGGATGCCACTAGGTACACTGAGTGTGTGCTAGTATAATGGCTTAGTTATAATTAGTTGGAGTGTGCAACGCAGGCAGATGCGTTCTGCAAATGTCTTGGCACTAGTGGGACTAAAGCAAAGTCCAATAGCCACGTATAGGATGCCACTAGGTACACTAAGTGTTTGCTAGTATAATGGCTTAGTTATAATTAGTTGGAGTGTGCAACGCAGGCAGATGCGCTCTGCAAATGTCTTGGCACTAGTGGGACTATAGCAAAGTCCAATAGCCACGTATAGGATGCCACTAGGTACACTGAGTGTTTGCTAGTATAATGGCTTAGTTATAATTAGTTGGAGTGTGCAACGCAGGCAGATGCGCTCTGCAAATGTCTTGGCACTAGTGGGACTATAGCAAAGTCCAATAGCCACGTATAGGATGCCACTAGGTACACTGAGTGTTTGCTAGTATAATGGCTTAGTTATAATTAGTTGGAGTGTGCAACGCAGGCAGATGCGCTCTGCAAATGTCTTGGCACTAGTGGGACTATAGCAAAGTCCAATAGCCACGTATAGGATGCCACTAGGTACACTGAGTGTGTGCTAGTATAATGCTTAGTTATAATTAGTTGGAGTGTGCAACGCAGGCAGATGCGCTCTGCAAATGTCTTGGCACTAGTGGGACTATAGCAAAGTCCAATAGCCACGTATAGGATGCCACTAGGTACACTGAGTGTGTGCTAGTATAATGGCTTAGTTATAATTAGTTGGAGTGTGCAACGCAGGCAGATGCGCTCTGCAAATGTCTTGGCACTAGTGGGACTATAGCAAAGTCCAATAGCCACGTATAGGATGCCACTAGGTACACTGAGTGTTTGCTAGTATAATGGCTTAGTTATAATTAGTTGGAGTGTGCAACGCAGGCAGATGCGCTCTGCAAATGTCTTGGCACTAGTGGGACTAAAGCAAAGTCCAATAGCCACGTATAGGATGCCACTAGGTACACTGAGTGTTTGCTAGTATAATGGCTTAGTTATAATTAGTTGGAGTGTGCAACGCAGGCAGATGCGCTCTGCAAATGTCTTGGCACTAGTGGGACTAAAGCAAAGTCCAATAGCCACGTATAGGATGCCACTAGGTACACTGAGTGTTTGCTAGTATAATGGCTTAGTTAGAATGAGTTGGAGTGTGCAGAGGACAAGAGGGTACAGTGGCAGGATTGTGGTGCTCTGGGTAGAGGAATGGAAAGCCTGCCTTTCTATTTCCTCCTAATGGTGAAATGCAGGGAGGAAATCCCATCCCTGACCTGGGCTACACAGACGCTGTTGCTGTTTGCAGGACCTGTCACCTATGGCTCTCTGACCCTGCCGCTTTGAGCCCTTAAAAGGACTGCTAGAATGTGCTCTCCCTAAGCTGTCTAACGTTGTGTATGCAGCGCATACAGCTGTATCGGCTATAGGACTCAGGAGGACGGAGCTGCGACACTGATGTCTGACACCAAAGACGCAGAAGGCAGATAATGGCGTTCGTGAAGAAAATGTCCGGTTTTATAATGCAGGGACATGTGACATGCAGATCCTATCACACATGCCGTTGCTTCTCTGGCTCAAAGTCCACATTAGCTGTGTGTGTGTCTGTGATTGGCTGACATGCTGGCCCGCCCCCACAAGACGCGCGCGCTTAGGGAAGGAAGACAAGAAAAAAAAAAAAAAAATTATAGAAACAGCAGTGATCTGAAGGCGCTGTTCACGCACACTATACACTGAAATGTGATAATAGTTTGATTCACAGAGTGACTTACACTATTACAGCAGAAACCAAGCTATGATTTAGCTGTTTTTTGGCTGCTAGAACCGTTCTCGAACGTTTCTAGAACTATCGAGCTTTTGCAAAAAGCTCGAGTTCTAGTTCGATCTAGAACATGCCCCAAAATCACTCGAGCCTAGAACTGGAGAACCACGAACCACGAACCGCGCTCAACTCTAGTCTTCAGTAGAGATGGATAGTCGAGCTGGGCTATCAGACGGTCACCTCTGTAGCTGTAGTGTCATTTTTCCTATGGTCCCAATGTGTAAATTAAACAAAAAAGTGCACGTTTGTTATGATGTCCAAGATGGGGACCAGGATGTGGACATAATAAAAAATTAGGGAACATGATAGGAGACATTTCTACAAATACATATAATCATTCTTATCTATCTAATACGATGATAACAGCTCTCCATATCTGCAGTCCACCACAAGGACCACCCTCTCTAATCCCTGAAAAATGAAATCATCCTCAGTGATGAAGAGAGGGGGCTAAGTGCCCCCAATGGTCTCAGAGCATTGACTCTTCTAAGAGTCCTAAGAGTCCTGCTCACACTGATGGGGTGCAGCTGTGGGACCCTTGATGTCCTCCACCCAACTCTCAAAAAGCTGAAAGGGTCTTCAGTAGAGATGGATAGTCGAGCTGGGCTATCAGACGGTCACCTCTGTAGCTGTAGTTTCATTTTCCCTATGGTCCAATGTGTAAATTAAACAAAAAAGTGCACGTTTGTTATGATGTCCAAGATGGGGACCAGGATGTGGACATAATAAAAAATTAGGGAACATGATAGGAGACATTTCTACAATACATATAATCATTCTTATCTATCTAATACGATGACAACAGCTCTCCATACCTGCAGTCCACCACAAGGACCACCCTCTCTAATCCCTGAAAAATGAAATCATCCTCAGTGATGAAGAGAGGGGGCTAAGTGCCCCCAATGGTCTCAGAGCATTGACTCTTCTAAGAGTCCTAAGAGTCCTGCTCACACTGATGGGGTGCAGCTGTGGGACCCTATTTTCAGAGATGATGTCCTCCACCCAACTCTCAAAAAGCTGAAAGGGTCTTCAGTAGAGATGGATAGTCGAGCTGGGCTATCAGACGGTCACCTCTGTAGCTGTAGTGTCATTTTTCCTATGGTCCAATGTGTAAATTAAACAAAAAAGTGCACGTTTGTTATGATGTCCAAGATGGGGACCAGGATGTGGACATAATAAAAAATTAGGGAACATGATAGGAGACATTTCTACAATACATATAATCATTCTTATCTATCTAATACGATGACAACAGCTCTCCATACCTGCAGTCCACCACAAGGACCACCCTCTCTAATCCCTGAAAAATGAAATCATCCTCAGTGACGAAGAGAGGGGGCTAAGCGCCCCCATGGTCTCAGAGCATTAACTCTTCTAAGAGTCCTAAGAGTCCTGCTCACACTGATGGGGTGCAGCTGTGGGACCCTATTTTCAGAGATGATGTCCTCCACCCAACTCTCAAAAAGCTGAAAGGGTCTTCAGTAGAGATGGATAGTCGAGCTGGGCTATCAGACGGTCACCTCTGTAGCTGTAGTGTCATTTTTCCTATGGTCCAATGTGTAAATTAAACAAAAAAGTGCACGTTTGTTATGATGTCCAAGATGGGGACCAGGATGTGGACATAATAAAAAATTAGGGAACATGATAGGAGACATTTCTACAATACATATAATCATTCTTATCTATCTAATACGATGACAACAGCTCTCCATACCTGCAGTCCACCACAAGGACCACCCTCTCTAATCCCTGAAAAATGAAATCATCCTCAGGGACGAAGAGAGGGGGCTAAGCGCCCCCCATGGTTTTAGAGCATTGACTCTTCTAAGAGTCCTAAGAGTCCTGCTTACACTGATGGGGTGCAGCTGTGGGACCCTATTTTAAGAGATGATGTCCTCCACCCAACTCTCAAAAAGCTGAAAGGGTCTTCAGTAGAGATGGATAGTCGAGCTGGGCTATCAGACGGTCACCTCTGTAGCTGTAGTGTCATTTTTCCTATGGTCCAATGTGTAAATTAAACAAAAAAGTGCACGTTTGTTATGATGTCCAAGATGGGGACCAGGATGTGGACATAATAAAAAATTAGGGAACATGATAGGAGACATTTCTACAATACATATAATCATTCTTATCTATCTAATACGATGACAACAGCTCTCTATACCTGCAGTCCACCACAAGGACCACCCTCTCTATTCCCTGAAAAGTGAAATCATCCTCAGTGACGAAGAGAGGGGGCTAAGCGCCCCCCATGGTCTCAAAACATTGACTCTTCTAAGAGTCCTAAGAGTCCTGCTCACACTGATGGGGTGCAGCTGTGGGACCCTATTTTCAGAGATGATGTTCTCCACCCAACTCTCAAAAAGCTGAAAGGGTCTTCAGTAGAGATGGATAGTCGAGCTGGGCTATCAGACGGTCACCTCTGTAGCTGTAGTGTCATTTTTCCTATGGTCCAATGTGTAAATTAAACAAAAAAGTGCACGTTTGCTATGATGTCCAAGATGGGGACCAGGATGTGGACATAATAAAAAATTAGGGAACATGATAGGAGACATTTCTACAATACATATAATCATTCTTATCTATTTAATACGATGACAACAGCTCTCCATACCTGCAGTCCACCACAAGGACCACCCTCTCTAATCCCTGAAAAATGAAATCATCCTCAGTGACGAAGAGAGGGGGCTAAGCGCCCCCCATGGTCTCAGAGCATTGACTCTTCTAAGAGTCCTAAGAGTCCTGCTCACACTGATGGGGTGCAGCTGTGGGACCCTATTTTCAGAGATGATGTCCTCCACCCAACTCTCAAAAAGCTGAAAGGGTCTTCAGTAGAGATGGATTGTCGAGCTGGGCTATCAGACGGTCACCTCTGTAGCTGTAGTGTCATTTTTCCTATGGTCCAATGTGTAAATTAAACAAAAAAGTGCATGTTTGTTATGATGTCCAAGATGGGGACCAGGATGTGGACATAATAAAAAATTAGGGAACATGATAGGAGACATTTCTACAATACATATAATCATTCTTATCTATCTAATACGATGATAACAGCTCTCCATACCTGCAGTCCACCACAAGGACCACCCTCTCTAATCCCTGAAAAATGAAATCATCCTCACTGACGAAGAGAGGGGGCTCAGTGCCCCCAATGGTCTCAGAGCATTGACTCTTCTAAGAGTCCTAAGAGTCCTGCTCACACTGATGGGGTGCAGCTGTGGGACCCTATTTTCAGAGATGATGTCCTCCACCCAACTCTCAAAATGCTGAAAGGGTCTTCAGTAGAGATGGATAGTCGAGCTGGGCTATCAGACGGTCACCTCTGTAGCTGTAGTGTCATTTTTCCTATGGTCCAATGTGTAAATTAAACAAAAAAGTGCACGTTTGTTATGATGTCCAAGATGGGGACCAGGATGTGGACATAATAAAAAATTAGGGAACATGATAGGAGACATTTCTACAATACATATAATCATTCTTATCTATCTAATACGATGACAACAGCTCTCCATACCTGCAGTCCACCACAAGGACCACCCTCTCTAATCCCTGAAAAATGAAATCATCCTCAGTGACGAAGAGAGGGGGCTAAGCGCCCCCATGGTCTCAGAGCATTAACTCTTCTAAGAGTCCTAAGAGTCCTGCTCACACTGATGGGGTGCAGCTGTGGGACCCTATTTTCAGAGATGATGTCCTCCACCCAACTCTCAAAAAGCTGAAAGGGTCTTCAGTAGAGATGGATAGTCGAGCTGGGCTATCAGACGGTCACCTCTGTAGCTGTAGTGTCATTTTTCCTATGGTCCAATGTGTAAATTAAACAAAAAAGTGCACGTTTGTTATGATGTCCAAGATGGGGACCAGGATGTGGACATAATAAAAAATTAGGGAACATGATAGGAGACATTTCTACAATACATATAATCATTCTTATCTATCTAATACGATGACAACAGCTCTCCATACCTGCAGTCCACCACAAGGACCACCCTCTCTAATCCCTGAAAAATGAAATCATCCTCAGTGACGAAGAGAGGGGGCCAAGCTCCCCCCATGGTACCAGAGCATTGACTCTTCTAAGAGTCCTAAGAGTCCTGCTCACACTGATGGGGTGAAGCTGTGGGACCCTATTTTCAGAGATGATGTCCTCCACCCAACTCTCAAAAAGCTGAAAGGGTCTTCAGTAGAGATGTATAGTCGAGCTGGGCTATCAGACGGTCACCTCTGTAGCTGTAGTGTCATTTTTCCTATGGTCCAATGTGTAAATTAAACAAAAACGTGCACGTTTGTTATGATTTCCAAGATGGGGACCATGATGTGGACATAATAAAAAAATAGGGAACATGATAGGAGACATTTCTACAATACATATAATCATTCTTATCTATCTAATACGATGACAACAGCTCTCCATACCTGCAGTCCACCACAAGGACCACCCTCTCTATTCCCTGAAAAGTGAAATCATCCTCAGTGACGAGGAGAGGGGGCTAAGCGCCCCCCATGGTCTCAGAGCATTGACTCTTCTAAGAGTCCTAAGAGTCCTGCTCACACTGATGGGGTGCAGCTGTGGGACCCTATTTTCAGAGATGATGTTCTCCACCCAACTCTCAAAAAGCTGAAAGGGTCTTCAGTAGAGATGGATAGTCGAGCTGGGCTATCAGACGGTCACCTCTGTAGCTGTAGTGTCATTTTTCCTATGGTCCAATGTGTAAATTAAACAAAAAAGTGCACGTTTGTTATGATGTCCAAGATGGGGACCAGGATGTGGACATAATAAAAAATTAGGGAACATGATGGGAGACATTTCTACAATACATATAATCATTCTTATCTATTTAATATGATGACAACAGCTCTCCATACCTGCAGTCCACCACAAGGACCACCCTCTCTAATCCCTGAAAAATGAAATCATCCTCAGTGACGAAGAGAGGGGGCTAAGCGCCCCCCATGGTCTCAGAGCATTGACTCTTCTAAGAGTCCTAAGAGTCCTGCTCACACTGATGGGGTGCAGCTGTGGGACCCTATTTTCAGAGATGATGTCCTCCACCCAACTCTCAAAAAGCTGAAAGGGTCTTCAGTAGAGATGGATAGTCGAGCTGGGCTATCAGACGGTCACCTCTGTAGCTGTAGTGTCATTTTTCCTATGGTCCAATGTGTAAATTAAACAAAAAAGTGCACGTTTGTTATGATGTCCAAGATGGGGACCAGGATGTGGACATACATTCTTATCTATCTAATACGATGATAACAGCTCTCCATATCTGCAGTCCACCACAAGGACCACCCTCTCTAATCCCTGAAAAATGAAATCATCCTCAGTGATGAAGAGAGGGGGCTAAGTGCCCCCAATGGTCTCAGAGCATTGACTCTTCTAAGAGTCCTAAGAGTCCTGCTCACACTGATGGGGTGCAGCTGTGGGACCCTATTTTCAGAGATGATGTCCTCCACCCAACTCTCAAAAAGCTGAAAGGGTCTTCAGTAGAGATGGATAGTCGAGCTGGGCTATCAGACGGTCACCTCTGTAGCTGTAGTGTCATTTTTCCTATGGTCCAATGTGTAAATTAAACAAAAAAGTGCACGTTTGTTATGATGTCCAAGATGGGGACCAGGATGTGGACATAATAAAAAATTAGGGAACATGATAGGAGACATTTCTACAATACATATAATCATTCTTATCTATCTAATACGATGACAACAGCTCTCCATACCTGCAGTCCACCACAAGGACCACCCTCTCTAATCCCTGAAAAATGAAATCATCCTCAGTGACGAAGAGAGGGGGCTAAGCGCCCCCCATGGTTTTAGAGCATTGACTCTTCTAAGAGTCCTAAGAGTCCTGCTTACACTGATGGGGTGCAGCTGTGGGACCCTATTTTAAGAGATGATGTCCTCCACCCAACTCTCAAAAAGCTGAAAGGGTCTTCAGTAGAGATGGATAGTCGAGCTGGGCTATCAGACGGTCACCTCTGTAGCTGTAGTGTCATTTTTCCTATGGTCCAATGTGGAAATTAAACAAAAAAGTGCACGTTTGTTATGATGTCCAAGATGGGGACCAGGATGTGGACATAATAAAAAATTAGGGAACATGATAGGAGACATTTCTACAATACATATAATCATTCTTATCTATTTAATACGATGACAACAGCTCTCCATACCTGCAGTCCACCACAAGGACCACCCTCTCTAATCCCTGAAAAATGAAATCATCCTCAGTGACGAAGAGAGGGGGCTAAGCGCCCCCCATGGTCTCAGAGCATTGACTCTTCTAAGAGTCCTAAGAGTCCTGCTCACACTGATGGGGTGCAGCTGTGGGACCCTATTTTCAGAGATGATGTCCTCCACCCAACTCTCAAAAAGCTGAAAGGGTCTTCAGTAGAGATGGATTGTCGAGCTGGGCTATCAGACGGTCACCTCTGTAGCTGTAGTGTCATTTTTCCTATGGTCCAATGTGTAAATTAAACAAAAAAGTGCACATTTGTTATGATGTCCAAGATGGGGACCAGGATGTGGACATAATAAAAAATTAGGGAACATGATAGGAGACATTTCTACAATACATATAATCATTCTTATCTACCTAATACGATGATAACAGCTCTCCATACCTGCAGTCCACCACAAGGACCACCCTCTCTAATCCCTGAAAAATGAAATCATCCTCAGTGACGAAGAGAGGGGGCTAAGTGCCCCCAATGGTCTCAGAGCATTGACTCTTCTAAGAGTCCTAAGAGTCCTGCTCACACTGATGGGGTGCAGCTGTGGGACCCTAATTTCAGAGATGATGTCCTCCACCCAACTCTCAAAAAGCTGAAAGGGTCTTCAGTAGAGATGGATTGTCGAGCTGGGCTATCAGACGGTCACCTCTGTAGCTGTAGTGTCATTTTTCCTATGGTCCAATGTGTAAATTAAACAAAAAAGTGCACGTTTGTTATGATGTCCAAGATGGGGACCAGGATGTGGACATAATAAAAAATTAGGGAACATGATAGGAGACATTTCTACAATACATATAATCATTCTTATCTATCTAATACGATGACAACAGCTCTCCATACCTGCAGTCCACAACAAGGACCACCCTCTCTAATCCCTGAAAAATGAAATCATCCTCAGTGACGAAGAGAGGGGGCTAAGCGCCCCCCATGGTTTTAGAGCATTGACTCTTCTAAGAGTCCTAAGAGTCCTGCTTACACTGATGGGGTGCAGCTGTGGGACCCTATTTTAAGAGATGATGTCCTCCACCCAACTCTCAAAAAGCTGAAAGGGTCTTCAGTAGAGATGGATAGTCGAGCTGGGCTATCAGACGGTCACCTCTGTAGCTGTAGTGTCATTTTTCCTATGGTCCAATGTGTAAATTAAACAAAAAAGTGCACGTTTGTTATGATGTCCAAGATGGGGACCAGGATGTGGACATAATAAAAAATTAGGGAACATGATAGGAGACATTTCTACAATACATATAATCATTCTTATCTATCTAATACGATGACAACAGCTCTCCATACCTGCAGTCCACCACAAGGACCACCCTCTCTAATCCCTGAAAAATGAAATCATCCTCAGTGACGAAGAGAGGGGGCTAAGCGCCCCCCATGGTTTTAGAGCATTGACTCTTCTAAGAGTCCTAAGAGTCCTGCTTACACTGATGGGGTGCAGCTGTGGGACCCTATTTTAAGAGATGATGTCCTCCACCCAACTCTCAAAAAGCTGAAAGGGTCTTCAGTAGAGATGGATAGTCGAGCTGGGCTATCAGACGGTCACCTCTGTAGCTGTAGTGTCATTTTTCCTATGGTCCAATGTGGAAATTAAACAAAAAAGTGCACGTTTGTTATGATGTCCAAGATGGGGACCAGGATGTGGACATAATAAAAAATTAGGGAACATGATAGGAGACATTTCTACAATACATATAATCATTCTTATCTATTTAATACGATGACAACAGCTCTCCATACCTGCAGTCCACCACAAGGACCACCCTCTCTAATCCCTGAAAAATGAAATCATCCTCAGTGACGAAGAGAGGGGGCTAAGCGCCCCCCATGGTCTCAGAGCATTGACTCTTCTAAGAGTCCTAAGAGTCCTGCTCACACTGATGGGGTGCAGCTGTGGGACCCTATTTTCAGAGATGATGTCCTCCACCCAACTCTCAAAAAGCTGAAAGGGTCTTCAGTAGAGATGGATTGTCGAGCTGGGCTATCAGACGGTCACCTCTGTAGCTGTAGTGTCATTTTTCCTATGGTCCAATGTGTAAATTAAACAAAAAAGTGCACGTTTGTTATGATGTCCAAGATGGGGACCAGGATGTGGACATAATAAAAAATTAGGGAACATGATAGGAGACATTTCTACAATACATATAATCATTCTTATCTACCTAATACGATGATAACAGCTCTCCATACCTGCAGTCCACCACAAGGACCACCCTCTCTAATCCCTGAAAAATGAAATCATCCTCAGTGACGAAGAGAGGGGGCTAAGTTCCCCCAATGGTCTCAGAGCATTGACTCTTCTAAGAGTCCTAAGAGTCCTGCTCACACTGATGGGGTGCAGCTGTGGGACCCTAATTTCAGAGATGATGTCCTCCACCCAACTCTCAAAAAGCTGAAAGGGTCTTCAGTAGAGATGGATTGTCGAGCTGGGCTATCAGACGGTCACCTCTGTAGCTGTAGTGTCATTTTTCCTATGGTCCAATGTGTAAATTAAACAAAAAAGTGCACGTTTGTTATGATGTCCAAGATGGGGACCAGGATGTGGACATAATAAAAAATTAGGGAACATGATAGGAGACATTTCTACAATACATATAATCATTCTTATCTATCTAATACGATGACAACAGCTCTCCATACCTGCAGTCCACAACAAGGACCACCCTCTCTAATCCCTGAAAAATGAAATCATCCTCAGTGACGAAGAGAGGGGGCTAAGCGCCCCCCATGGTTTTAGAGCATTGACTCTTCTAAGAGTCCTAAGAGTCCTGCTTACACTGATGGGGTGCAGCTGTGGGACCCTATTTTAAGAGATGATGTCCTCCACCCAACTCTCAAAAAGCTGAAAGGGTCTTCAGTAGAGATGGATAGTCGAGCTGGGCTATCAGACGGTCACCTCTGTAGCTGTAGTGTCATTTTTCCTATGGTCCAATGTGTAAATTAAACAAAAAAGTGCACGTTTGTTATGATGTCCAAGATGGGGACCAGGATGTGGACATAATAAAAAATTAGGGAACATGATAGGAGACATTTCTACAATACATATAATCATTCTTATCTATTTAATACGATGACAACAGCTCTCCATACCTGCAGTCCACCACAAGGACCACCCTCTCTAATCCCTGAAAAATGAAATCATCCTCAGTGACGAAGAGAGGGGGCTAAGCGCCCCCCATGGTCTCAGAGCATTGACTCTTCTAAGAGTCCTAAGAGTCCTGCTCACACTGATGGGGTGCAGCTGTGGGACCCTATTTTCAGAGATGATGTCCTCCACCCAACTCTCAAAAAGCTGAAAGGGTCTTCAGTAGAGATGGATTGTCGAGCTGGGCTATCAGACGGTCACCTCTGTAGCTGTAGTGTCATTTTTCCTATGGTCCAATGTGTAAATTAAACAAAAAAGTGCACGTTTGTTATGATGTCCAAGATGGGGACCAGGATGTGGACATAATAAAAAATTAGGGAACATGATAGGAGACATTTCTACAATACATATAATCATTCTTATCTACCTAATACGATGATAACAGCTCTCCATACCTGCAGTCCACCACAAGGACCACCCTCTCTATTCCCTGAAAAATGAAATCATCCTCAGTGACGAAGAGAGGGGGCTAAGTGCCCCCAATGGTCTCAGAGCATTGACTCTTCTAAGAGTCCTAAGAGTCCTGTTTACACTGATGGGGGGCAGCTGTGGGACCCTAATTTCAGAGATGATGTCCTCCACCCAACTCTCAAAAAGCTGAAAGGGTCTTCAGTAGAGATGGATAGTCGAGCTGGGCTATCAGACGGTCACCTCTGTAGCTGTAGTGTCATTTTTCCTATGGTCCAATGTGTAAATTAAACAAAAAAGTGCATGTTTGTTATGATGTCCAAGATGGGGACCAGGATGTGGACATAATAAAAAATTAGGGAACATGATAGGAGACATTTCTACAATACATATAATCATTCTTATCTATCTAATACGATGACAACAGCTCTCCATACCTGCAGTCCACAACAAGGACCACCCTCTCTAATCCCTGAAAAATGAAATCATCCTCAGTGACGAAGAGAGGGGGCTAAGCGCCCCCATGGTCTCAGAGCATTAACTCTTCTAAGAGTCCTAAGAGTCCTGCTCACACTGATGGGTGCAGCTGTGGGACCCTATTTTCAGAGATAATGTCCTCCACCCAACTCTCAAAAAGCTGAAAGGGTCTTCAGTAGAGATGGATAGTCGAGCTGGGCTATCAGACGGTCACCTCTGTAGCTGTAGTGTCATTTTTCCTATGGCCCAATGTGTAAATTAAACAAAAAAGTGCACGTTTGTTATGATGTCCAAGATGGGGACCAGGATGTGGACATAATAAAAAATTAGGGAACATGATAGGAGACATTTTTACAATACATATAATCATTCTTATCTATCTAATACGATGACAACAGCTCTCCATACCTGCAGTCCACCACAAGGACCACCCTCTCTAATCCCTGAAAAATGAAATCATCCTCAGTGACGAAGAGAGGGGGCCAAGCGCCCCCCATGGTACCAGAGCATTGACTCTTCTAAGAGTCCTAAGAGTCCTGCTCACACTGATGGGGTGAAGCTGTGGGACCCTATTTTCAGAGATGATGTCCTCCACCCAACTCTCAAAAAGCTGAAAGGGTCTTCAGTAGAGATGGATAGTCGAGCTGGGCTATCAGACGGTCACCTCTGTAGCTGTAGTGTCATTTTTCCTATGGTCCAATGTGTAAATTAAACAAAAAAGTGCACGTTTGTTATGATGTCCAAGATGGGGACCAGGATGTGGACATAATAAAAAATTAGGGAACATGATAGGAGACATTTCTACAATACATATAATCATTCTTATCTATCTAATACGATGACAACAGCTCTCCATACCTGCAGTCCACCACAAGGACCACCCTCTCTAATCCCTGAAAAATGAAATCATCCTCAGGGACGAAGAGAGGGGGCTAAGCGCCCCCCATGGTTTTAGAGCATTGACTCTTCTAAGAGTCCTAAGAGTCCTGCTTACACTGATGGGGTGCAGCTGTGGGACCCTATTTTCAGAGATGATGTCCTCCACCCAACTCTCAAAAAGCTGAAAGGGTCTTCAGTAGAGATGGATAGTCAAGCTGGGCTATCAGACGGTCACCTCTGTAGCTGTAGTGTCATTTTTCCTATAATCCAATGTGTAAATTAAACAAAAAAGTGCACGTTTGTTATGATGTTCAAGATGGGGACCAGGATGTGGACATAATAAAAAATTAGGGAACATGATAGGAGACATTTCTACAATACATATAATCATTCTTATCTATCTAATACGATCACAACAGCTCTCCATACCTGCAGTCCACCACAAGGACCACTCTCTCTAATCCCTGAAAAATGAAATCATCCTCAGTGACGAAGAGAGGGGGCTAAGCGCCCCCCATGGTCTCAGAGCATTGACTCTTCTAAGAGTCCTAAGATTCCTGCTCACACTGATGTGGTGCAGCTGTGGGACCCTATTTTCAGAGATGATGTCCTCCACCCAACTCTCAAAAAGCTGAAAGGGTCTTCAGTAGAGATGGATAGTCGAGCTGGGCTATCAGACGGTCACCTCTGTAGCTGTAGTGTCATTTTTCCTATGGTCCAATGTGTAAATTAAACAAAAAAGTGCACATTTGTTATGATTTCCAAGATGGGGACCAGGATGTGGACATAATAAAAAAATAGGGAACATGATAGGAGACATTTCTACAATACATATAATCATTCTTATCTATCTAATACGATGACAACAGCTCTCCATACCTGCAGTCCACCACAAGGACCACCCTCTCTATTCCCTGAAAAGTGAAATCATCCTCAGTGACGAAGAGAGGGGGCTAAGTGCCCCCAATGGTCTCAGAGCATTGACTCTTCTAAGAGTCCTAAGAGTCCTGCTCACACTGATGGGGTGCAGCTGTGGGACCCTATTTTCAGAGATGATGTTCTCCACCCAACTCTCAAAAAGCTGAAAGGGTCTTCAGTAGAGATGGATAGTCGAGCTGGGCTATCAGACGGTCACCTCTGTAGCTGTAGTGTCATTTTTCCTATGGTCCAATGTGTAAATTAAACAAAAAAGTGCACATTTGTTATGATGTCCAAGATGGGGACCAGGATGTGGACATAATAAAAAATTAGGGAACATGATAGGAGACATTTCTACAATACATATAATCATTCTTATCTATTTAATACGATGACAACAGCTCTCCATACCTGCAGTCCACCACAAGGACCACCCTCTCTAATCCCTGAAAAATGAAATCATCCTCAGTGATGAAGAGAGGGGGCTAAGCGCCCCCCATGGTCTCAGAGCATTGACTCTTCTAAGAGTCCTAAGAGTCCTGCTCACACTGATGGGGTGCAGCTGTGGGACCCTATTTTCAGTGATGATGTCCTCCACCCAACTCTCAAAAAGCTGAAAGGGTCTTCAGTAGAGATGGATAGTCGAGCTGGGCTATCAGACGGTCACCTCTGTAGCTGTAGTGTCATTTTTCCTATGGTCCAATGTGTAAATTAAACAAAAAAGTGCACATTTGTTATGATGTCCAAGATGGGGACCAGGATGTGGACATAATAAAAAATTAGGGAACATGATAGGAGACATTTCTACAATACATATAATCATTCTTATCTATTTAATACGATGACAACAGCTCTCCATACCTGCAGTCCACCACAAGGACCACCCTCTCTAATCCCTGAAAAATGAAATCATCCTCAGTGACGAAGAGAGGGGGCTAAGCGCCCCCCATGGTCTCAGAGCATTGACTCTTCTAAGAGTCCTAAGAGTCCTGCTCACACTGATGGGGTGCAGCTGTGGGACCCTATTTTCAGTGATGATGTCCTCCACCCAACTCTCAAAAAGCTGAAAGGGTCTTCAGTAGAGATGGATAGTCGAGCTGGGCTATCAGACGGTCACCTCTGTAGCTGTAGTGTCATTTTTCCTATGGTCCAATGTGTAAATTAAACAAAAAAGTGCACGTTTGTTATGATGTCCAAGATGGGGACCAGGATGTGGACATAATAAAAAATTAGGGAACATGATAGGAGACATTTCTACAATACATATAATCATTCTTATCTATCTAATACGATGATAACAGCTCTCCATATCTGCAGTCCACCACAAGGACCACCCTCTCTAATCCCTGAAAAATGAAGTCATCCTCAGTGATGAAGAGAGGGGGCTAAGTGCCCCCAATGGTCTCAGAGCATTGACTCTTCTAAGAGTCCTAAGAGTCCTGCTCACACTGATGGGGTGCAGCTGTGGGACCCTATTTTCAGAGATGATGTCCTCCACCCAACTCTCAAAAAGCTGAAAGGGTCTTCAGTAGAGATGGATAGTCGAGCTGGGCTATCAGACGGTCACCTCTGTAGCTGTAGTGTCATTTTTCCTATTGTCCAATGTGTAAATTAAACAAAAAAGTGCACGTTTGTTATGATGTCCAAGATGGGGACCAGGATGTGGACATAATAAAAAATTAGGGAACATGATAGGAGACATTTCTACAATACATATAATCATTCTTATCTATCTAATACGATGACAACAGCTCTCCATACCTGCAGTCCACCACAAGGACCAGCCTCTCTAATCCCTGAAAAATGAAATCATCCTCAGTGACGAAGAGAGGGGGCCAAGCGCCCCCCATGGTACCAGAGCATTGACTCTTCTAAGAGTCCTAAGAGTCCTGCTCACACTGATGGGGTGAAGCTGTGGGACCCTATTTTCAGAGATGATGTCCTCCACCCAACTCTCAAAAAGCTGAAAGGGTCTTCAGTAGAGATGGATAGTCGAGCTGGGCTATCAGACGGTCACCTCTGTAGCTGTAGTGTCATTTTTCCTATGGTCCAATGTGTAAATTAAACAAAAAAGTGCACGTTTGTTATGATGTCCAAGATGGGGACCAGGATGTGGACATAATAAGAAATTAGGGAACATGATAGGAGACATTTCTACAATACATAAAATCATTCTTATCTATCTAATACGATGACAACAGCTCTCCATACCTGCAGTCCACCACAAGGACCACCCTCTCTAATCCCTGAAAAATGAAATCATCCTCAGGGACGAAGAGAGGGGGCTAAGCGCCCCCCATGGTTTTAGAGCATTGACTCTTCTAAGAGTCCTAAGAGTCCTGCTTACACTGATGGGGTGCAGCTGTGGGACCCTATTTTCAGAGATGATGTCCTCCACCCAACTCTCAAAAAGCTGAAAGGGTCTTCAGTAGAGATGGATAGTCGAGCTGGGCTATCAGACGGTCACCTCTGTAGCTATAGTGTCATTTTTCCTATGGTCCAATGTGTAAATTAAACAAAAAAGTGCACGTTTGTTATGATGTCCAAGATGGGGACCAGGATGTGGACATAATAAAAAATTAGGGAACATGATAGGAGACATTTCTACAATACATATAATCATTCTTATCTATCTAATACGATCACAACAGCTCTCCATACCTGCAGTCCACCACAAGGACCACTCTCTCTAATCCCTGAAAAATGAAATTATCCTCAGTGACGAAGAGAGGGGGCTAAGCGCCCCCCATGGTCTCAGAGCATTGACTCTTCTAAGAGTCCTAAGATTCCTGCTCACACTGATGGGGTGCAGCTGTGGGACCCTATTTTCAGAGATGATGTCCTCCACCCAACTCTCAAAAAGCTGAAAGGGTCTTCAGTAGAGATGGATAGTCGAGCTGGGCTATCAGACGGTCACCTCTGTAGCTGTAGTGTCATTTTTCCTATGGTCCAATGTGTAAATTAAACAAAAAAGTGAACGTTTGTTATGATGTCCAAGATGGGGACCAGGATGTGGACATAATAAAAAAATAGGGAACATGATAGGAGACATTTCTACAATACATATAATCATTCTTATCTATCTAATACGATGACAACAGCTCTCCATACCTGCAGTCCACCACAAGGACCACCCTCTCTATTCCCTGAAAAGTGAAATCATCCTCAGTGACGAAGAGAGGGGGCTAAGCGCCCCCATGGTCTCAGAGCATTGACTCTTCTAAGAGTCCTAAGAGTCCTGCTCACACTGATGGGGTGCAGCTGTGGGACCCTATTTTCAGAGATGATGTTCTCCACCCAACTCTCAAATAGCTGAAAGGGTCTTCAGTAGAGATGGATAGTCGAGCTGGGCTATCAGACGGTCACCTCTGTAGCTGTAGTGTCATTTTTCCTATGGTCCAATGTGTAAATTAAACAAAAAAGTGCACGTTTGTTATGATGTCCAAGATGGGGACCAGGATGTGGACATAATAAAAAATTAGGGAACATGATAGGAGACATTTCTACAATACATATAATAATTCTTATCTATCTAATACGATGACAACAGCTCTCCATACCTGCAGTCCACAACAAGGACCACCCTCTCTAATCCCTGAAAAATGAAATCATCCTCAGTGACGAAGAGAGGGGGCTAAGCGCCCCCATGGTCTCAGAGCATTAACTCTTCTAAGAGTCCTAAGAGTCCTGCTCACACTGATGGGTGCAGCTGTGGGACCCTATTTTCAGAGATGATGTCCTCCACCCAACTCTCAAAAAGCTGAAAGGGTCTTCAGTAGAGATGGATAGTCGAGCTGGGCTATCAGACGGTCACCTCTGTAGCTGTAGTGTCATTTTTCCTATGGCCCAATGTGTAAATTAAACAAAAAAGTGCACGTTTGTTATGATGTCCAAGATGGGGACCAGGATGTGGACATAATAAAAAATTAGGGAACATGATAGGAGACATTTCTACAATACATATAATCATTCTTATCTATCTAATACGATGACAACAGCTCTCCATACCTGCAGTCCACCACAAGGACCACCCTCTCTAATCCCTGAAAAATGAAATCATCCTCAGTGACGAAGAGAGGGGGCCAAGCGCCCCCCATGGTACCAGAGCATTGACTCTTCTAAGAGTCCTAAGAGTCCTGCTCACACTGATGGGGTGAAGCTGTGGGACCCTATTTTCAGAGATGATGTCCTCCACCCAACTCTCAAAAAGCTGAAAGGGTCTTCAGTAGAGATGGATAGTCGAGCTGGGCTATCAGACGGTCACCTCTGTACCTGTAGTGTCATTTTTCCTATGGTCCAATGTGTAAATTAAACAAAAAAGTGCACGTTTGTTATGATGTCCAAGATGGGGACCAGGATGTGGACATAATAAGAAATTAGGGAACATGATAGGAGACATTTCTACAATACATATAATCATTCTTATCTATCTAATACGATGACAACAGCTCTCCATACCTGCAGTCCACCACAAGGACCACCCTCTCTAATCCCTGAAAAATGAAATCATCCTCAGGGACGAAGAGAGGGGGCTAAGCGCCCCCCATGGTTTTAGAGCATTGACTCTTCTAAGAGTCCTAAGAGTCCTGCTTACACTGATGGGGTGCAGCTGTGGGACCCTATTTTCAGAGATGATGTCCTCCACCCAACTCTCAAAAAGCTGAAAGGGTCTTCAGTAGAGATGGATAGTCGAGCTGGGCTATCAGACGGTCACCTCTGTAGCTGTAGTGTCATTTTTCCTATAATCCAATGTGTAAATTAAACAAAAAAGTGCACGTTTGTTATGATGTTCAAGATGGGGACCAGGATGTGGACATAATAAAAAATTAGGGAACATGATAGGAGACATTTCTACAATACATATAATCATTCTTATCTATCTAATACGATCACAACAGCTCTCCATACCTGCAGTCCACCACAAGGACCACTCTCTCTAATCCCTGAAAAATGAAATCATCCTCAGTGACGAAGAGAGGGGGCTAAGCGCCCCCCATGGTCTCAGAGCATTGACTCTTCTAAGAGTCCTAAGATTCCTGCTCACACTGATGTGGTGCAGCTGTGGGACCCTATTTTCAGAGATGATGTCCTCCACCCAACTCTCAAAAAGCTGAAAGGGTCTTCAGTAGAGATGGATAGTCGAGCTGGGCTATCAGACGGTCACCTCTGTAGCTGTAGTGTCATTTTTCCTATGGTCCAATGTGTAAATTAAACAAAAAAGTGCACATTTGTTATGATTTCCAAGATGGGGACAAGGATGTGGACATAATAAAAAAATAGGGAATATGATAGGAGACATTTCTACAATACATATAATCATTCTTATCTATCTAATACGATGACAACAGCTCTCCATACCTGCAGTCCACCACAAGGACCACCCTCTCTATTCCCTGAAAAGTGAAATCATCCTCAGTGACGAAGAGAGGGGGCTAAGTGCCCCCAATGGTCTCAGAGCATTGACTCTTCTAAGAGTCCTAAGAGTCCTGCTCACACTGATGGGGTGCAGCTGTGGGACCCTATTTTCAGAGATGATGTTCTCCACCCAACTCTCAAAAAGCTGAAAGGGTCTTCAGTAGAGATGGATAGTCGAGCTGGGCTATCAGACGGTCACCTCTGTAGCTGTAGTGTCATTTTTCCTATGGTCCAATGTGTAAATTAAACAAAAAAGTGCACATTTGTTATGATGTCCAAGATGGGGACCAGGATGTGGACATAATAAAAAATTAGGGAACATGATAGGAGACATTTCTACAATACATATAATCATTCTTATCTATTTAATACGATGACAACAGCTCTCCATACCTGCAGTCCACCACAAGGACCACCCTCTCTAATCCCTGAAAAATGAAATCATCCTCAGTGACGAAGAGAGGGGGCTAAGCGCCCCCCATGGTCTCAGAGCATTGACTCTTCTAAGAGTCCTAAGAGTCCTGCTCACACTGATGGGGTGCAGCTGTGGGACCCTATTTTCAGTGATGATGTCCTCCACCCAACTCTCAAAAAGCTGAAAGGGTCTTCAGTAGAGATGGATAGTCGAGCTGGGCTATCAGACGGTCACCTCTGTAGCTGTAGTGTCATTTTTCCTATGGTCCAATGTGTAAATTAAACAAATAAGTGCACATTTGTTATGATGTCCAAGATGGGGACCAGGATGTGGACATAATAAAAAATTAGGGAACATGATAGGAGACATTTCTACAATACATATAATCATTCTTATCTATTTAATACGATGACAACAGCTCTCCATACCTGCAGTCCACCACAAGGACCACCCTCTCTAATCCCTGAAAAATGAAATCATCCTCAGTGACGAAGAGAGGGGGCTAAGCGCCCCCCATGGTCTCAGAGCATTGACTCTTCTAAGAGTCCTAAGAGTCCTGCTCACACTGATGGGGTGCAGCTGTGGGACCCTATTTTCAGTGATGATGTCCTCCACCCAACTCTCAAAAAGCTGAAAGGGTCTTCAGTAGAGATGGATAGTCGAGCTGGGCTATCAGACGGTCACCTCTGTAGCTGTAGTGTCATTTTTCCTATGGTCCAATGTGTAAATTAAACAAAAAAGTGCACGTTTGTTATGATGTCCAAGATGGGGACCAGGATGTGGACATAATAAAAAATTAGGGAACATGATAGGAGACATTTCTACAATACATATAATCATTCTTATCTATCTAATACGATGATAACAGCTCTCCATATCTGCAGTCCACCACAAGGACCACCCTCTCTAATCCCTGAAAAATGAAATCATCCTCAGTGATGAAGAGAGGGGGCTAAGTGCCCCCAATGGTCTCAGAGCATTGACTCTTCTAAGAGTCCTAAGAGTCCTGCTCACACTGATGGGGTGCAGCTGTGGGACCCTATTTTCAGAGATGATGTCCTCCACCCAACTCTCAAAAAGCTGAAAGGGTCTTCAGTAGAGATGGATAGTCGAGCTGGGCTATCAGACGGTCACCTCTGTAGCTGTAGTGTCATTTTTCCTATTGTCCAATGTGTAAATTAAACAAAAAAGTGCACGTTTGTTATGATGTCCAAGATGGGGACCAGGATGTGGACATAATAAAAAATTAGGGAACATGATAGGAGACATTTCTACAATACATATAATCATTCTTATCTATCTAATACGATGACAACAGCTCTCCATACCTGCAGTCCACCACAAGGACCAGCCTCTCTAATCCCTGAAAAATGAAATCATCCTCAGTGACGAAGAGAGGGGGCCAAGCGCCCCCCATGGTACCAGAGCATTGACTCTTCTAAGAGTCCTAAGAGTCCTGCTCACACTGATGGGGTGAAGCTGTGGGACCCTATTTTCAGAGATGATGTCCTCCACCCAACTCTCAAAAAGCTGAAAGGGTCTTCAGTAGAGATGGATAGTCGAGCTGGGCTATCAGACGGTCACCTCTGTAGCTGTAGTGTCATTTTTCCTATGGTCCAATGTGTAAATTAAACAAAAAAGTGCACGTTTGTTATGATGTCCAAGATGGGGACCAGGATGTGGACATAATAAGAAATTAGGGAACATGATAGGAGACATTTCTACAATACATATAATCATTCTTATCTATCTAATACGATGACAACAGCTCTCCATACCTGCAGTCCACCACAAGGACCACCCTCTCTAATCCCTGAAAAATGAAATCATCCTCAGGGACGAAGAGAGGGGGCTAAGCGCCCCCCATGGTTTTAGAGCATTGACTCTTCTAAGAGTCCTAAGAGTCCTGCTTACACTGATGGGGTGCAGCTGTGGGACCCTATTTTCAGAGATGATGTCCTCCACCCAACTCTCAAAAAGCTGAAAGGGTCTTCAGTAGAGATGGATAGTCGAGCTGGGCTATCAGACGGTCACCTCTGTAGCTGTAGTGTCATTTTTCCTATGGTCCAATGTGTAAATTAAACAAAAAAGTGCACGTTTGTTATGATGTCCAAGATGGGGACCAGGATGTGGACATAATAAAAAAATAGGGAACATGATAGGAGACATTTCTACAATACATATAATCATTCTTATCTATCTAATACGATGACAACAGCTCTCCATACCTGCAGTCCACCACAAGGACCACCCTCTCTATTCCCTGAAAAGTGAAATCATCCTCAGTGACGAAGAGAGGGGGCTAAGCGCCCCCCATGGTCTCAGAGCATTGACTCTTCTAAGAGTCCTAAGAGTCCTGCTCACACTGATGGGGTGCAGCTGTGGGACCCTATTTTCAGAGATGATGTTCTCCACCCAACTCTCAAATAGCTGAAAGGGTCTTCAGTAGAGATGGATAGTCGAGCTGGGCTATCAGACGGTCACCTCTGTAGCTGTAGTGTCATTTTTCCTATGGTCCAATGTGTAAATTAAACAAAAAAGTGCACGTTTGTTATGATGTCCAAGATGGGGACCAGGATGTGGACATAATAAAAAATTAGGGAACATGATAGGAGACATTTCTACAATACATATAATCATTCTTATCTATTTAATACGATGACAATAGCTCTCCATACCTGCAGTCCACCACAAGGACCACCCTCTCTAATCCCTGAAAAATGAAATCATCCTCAGTGACGAAGAGAGGGGGCTAAGCGCCCCCCATGGTCTCAGAGCATTGACTCTTCTAAGAGTCCTAAGAGTCCTGCTCACACTGATGGGGTGCAGCTGTGGGACCCTATTTTCAGAGATGATGTCCTCCACCCAACTCTCAAAAAGCTGAAAGGGTCTTCAGTAGAGATGGATAGTCGAGCTGGGCTATCAGACGGTCACCTCTGTAGCTGTAGTGTCATTTTTCCTATGGTCCAATGTGTAAATTAAACAAAAAAGTGCACGTTTGTTATGATGTCCAAGATGGGGACCAGGATGTGGACATAATAAAAAATTAGGGAACATGATAGGAGACATTTCTACAATACATATAATCATTCTTATCTATCTAATACGATGACAACAGCTCTCCATACCGTATTTCATGGTCAATCCAGGTTTGTCAGTGATGGCACTGACATAATGTATGGCGTCTTTTTCGGGCGTTATCCTTTGCCTTTTCATTGTGAAAATCCAGTTGCCTATATCAAAGCAAATTCTACTACTTGTAAAGTATGCAGAAAATGAAATGTAGAACATATAACATCAACTGCTTAGGAACGCATCATAGGTTAGTACTTAAAAGGATATTGTCATGTTCTAGTCATAATGCAAGCTGGACATTTTTCATGTTACCCTGTAATCGCCGGCCTGTTCTAATGCTCACAAGCAAAGATATATGCTCAGCTGCTAAGGCTTCCCTCTGCCTTCTGAATGAAAATTGAATATGTCTGGCTCACTGTGTATATAGCAGGTGCTCAGAAAAAATAAGAGTCAATTCAAAAGAAATAGCTCTGGTACACTATAGTGATTAATAACGTAAGAAAAGAACTCTTGGAATGCTGAAAATTCTTTATTTGTGCAAAAGGATAATTCATCCAACGTTTCGACCTTGTTTTTAGGTCTTTATCAAGGATAAAGTTATCTAAGATCATAAAGGGTTACAAAACCATATAAACACGTAATTAGTACATAGTACAACATAACAGTACAATATATTGCTACTTGAGAGTACAATGGGTCAAATGACCATGAGGCACATACAAAAAATTTTTCCAAAGCCATAGTGAAAACATTTGTACTGAGGAAAGAAAATTTCCACATGACCTATCTGGAGAAACATTCTGGATCAAACAACCAAAAATAGTCAAGCAGGTAAATACACACCTATATGGATAACAGGATGATATGTGTTCAATTGTATAGCGTCATTGCCATTAAGGTACAAATGGAAAACTTGCAATCCTATATAGTGAAGGAAATGAACACATATCATATCAAAGAACACAGGAACATGGGTGTGAGAAAAACCTCAATGTTTATACTTTGTTCTTTATAATGGTGTGAACATGTATATGTCTCAGTACCTTATGCACTTGAGAATTCTAGTGAGTAGATGATGAAAGCCTATTCCAGAACTGGAATCGGTAAATAATTGTAGGTGGAATCTAAATGAAAAGATGGTACAAGTGTTATCATGACACGTGGGCTATAACACAATGGACCGTGTGACAAAGAAGAAAGGAGAGAAAGAAGAGGAAGAAAATGGAACTACCTGTAACATTACGTGATAGTCACTGGTAAGTATCACTTGACAATTCAGGTGAAAAAGGATTCCTTTATTAAAGGGTTCTCAGTCGCCTCAGGATCATGAAATACTAGGGTAAATGATATGAGAATGGGTAAGAAGCACCACTAAAGGAAATATGAAATGCAGGACATATATCTATAAACCCCTGAACTACATGATAGAAATAAAAAGAAGAAAAAAGAAAAAAAAGAAGAAAGAAGAAGAACACATAGAATGCGGAAAGAGAATGGGTACAACTACCTGAGTTACTGCAGGGAGGCCCCTGGTTGGTATTGTGAGGGTTAGTGGAATTCCTTCACTGAAGGGTTCTCAGTTGCTTCAGGTTCGTGAAAAATGCTATAGACAAATAATGCCCGGAGAAAAGGGGTTCATATACAGCGAATAATGGTAATACAAGGTACATGTGTCACATGTAATAGTATATATATATATATTGTACTAAGCTCTACACCAGAAATAGAAAGTAGTCCCTCTGCCTTCTGTCTAGGTGCCCTGAGTTATGTCCTGTAAACTGTCACAGCGACCCAGACACACATGTGTAGTAGGGGAATATCCCTGCTGAGATGCCAGTGCTAGAGCACTCGTTTGCTGTGGAGTTGAACGCTATGTGAGCAGTTCTTACCTTCAATGAGCAGAAGTCTCTTTTTTCAGATTTCAATATCTCTGTGGGTATCTGGCAGAAATATGGAATACTCTTTACTGCTAAGATCCTGTACACCACTCCCACTAAAGGGGGCTTTACACGCTGCGACATCGCTAATGCGGAGTCGTTGGGGTCACGGAATTTGTGACGCACATCCGGCCGCATTAGCGATGTTGCTGCGTGTGACACCGATGAGCGATTTTGCATCGTTGCAAAAACGTGCAAAATCGCTCATCGGTGACATGGGTCTCCATTCTCGATTATCGTTACTGCAGCAGTAACGATGTAGTTCGTCGCTCCTGCGGCAGCACACATCACTCCGTGTGACACCGCAGAAACGAGGAACCTCTCCTTACCTGCCTCCCAGCCGCTATGAGGAAGGAAGGAGGTGGGCGGGATGTTCCGGCCACTCATCTCCGCCCCTCCGCTGCTATTGGGCGGTCGCTCAGTGACGTCGCTGTGACGCCGCACGGACCGCCCCCTTAGAAAGGAGGCGGTTCGCCGGTCACAGCGACGTCGCCGGGCAGGTAAGTATGTGTGACGGGTCTGGTCGGTGTTGTGCGGCATGGGCAGCGATTTACACGTGTCGCGCAACAGATGGGGGCGGGTACCCACACTAGCGATATCGGGACCGATATCGCAGTGTGTAAAGTAGCCTTTAGTCACATGACCAAGACTGTATCTGTGTCCCTACAACACACTTGAGACAAATGTGTGTGTGAGCCTGCATTGTGGGGTATATATAATATATTATAGAGCTGGGAAGGATCATTCTAAGCAGTGAGCTGTTCCAGTATTTGTAGGAAAATACCCAGTAGAAGCATCAAACACAGCACCAATACCTCCCATCAGTATCCCACCACAGTGCCATGTAACCCATGCCCTACACTCCCATCTACACCAATACTATACAGGCACAAACTAGTATATCTGACTAAAAGCCCCCAAAATATGAAGAACGGCCTATAGTTGAGTGTGGATATAAAATCTATGTGAGCAGAGCTAGAATAGAAATCACTGATCGCATTGAAGTCATTCTGACCATAAATCACCATGATATCAAGGTGAGGAGTTGTGTGTTACTGCTGGGAGGAAAGGGTTAACAGTGGAATATTAAGGTGCATTTCTGTGTGCAGTGTTACTAGTCAATGTAACAATTCAGTATGAGCTGCTCTTGGTGCCGGGGGAGGGAGATGCTCTCCTGAGCAAGATAGATGGGGAATGAACATAATATCTATATAGTGTAAGTCAGGGGGTCTCAAACTCGGCTGGGTGTATGGGCCGCACAGAGGAAAAAAATAATTTGGGGGGCTGCATTCTTTGCAAGACAAAGTGACATTTTTATTGGTACCATATATGTATATATTTTTTTCACACACCTTTGGATGACTGATTTTCAACATTTTTCACTTGTTTATTATAACAAATGTGCACATTCTTTGGTTAAATCTAAAAAAAATAAATGTGATGTTAAAAAAAAGTCATGCCTTATTTTGTTTTTTTTTACATTTTATCCCTTTCTTTTAACTAATAGTGTTACAATTATGACGCTAGCGTTTTGTGAAGGGAATGCTTTGCCTACTTCCGTGACTATGGCCTTCCGGAACTGCTGCATTTTGGCTGACCTCTCCGCCTCGGGAATAAGAGACATAAAGTTCTCCTTGTAGCGTGGGTCTAACAGTGTTACCAACCAGTAATGATTGTCGGCCAAGATGTTCTTAACGCGAGGGTCACGAGACAGGCAGCTTACCATAAAGTCATCCATGTGCGCCAGACTCTTAACAGCCATCACTTCAGTATCCAGACCAACACGATGACTGAACATGCTGTCCTCCTCCTTCTCCTCCTCCTCCTCATCTACCCTGTCCTCTGGCCAGCCACGCTGAACTGAGCATATGACTGGTATGCATGTCATATCCTCAATTTGGCCGGAGAGTTGCTCCATGTCTTCATCTTCCTCCTCGTCATAGTCCTCCACTGCACGTTGTGATGAGACGAGGCTGGACTATGTGTTATCACCCACACCCACTACTGTTTCTTGCTCCAACTCATCGTGTTCCGCCTGCAATGCATCATGTTTGGTTTTGAGCAGAGACCGTTTTAGAAGGCAGAGAAGCGGTATGGTGACGCTAATAATGGCGTCATCGCCGCTCACCATCTTGGTGGAGTCCTCAAAGTTTTGGAGGATGGTACATAGGTCGGACATCCATCTCCACTCCTCAGGTGTTATGTGTGGAGTTTGACCCATTTCCCGACGGCTTAGGTGATGCAGGTACTCAACAACTGCCCTCTTCTGCTCACATATCCTGATCAACATGTGCAGAGTTGAATTCCAACGCGTGGGGACATCACACACCAGTCTGTGAGCCGGAAGATGCAAACGACGCTGAAAGCCGGCAAGGCCGGCTGAAGCAGTAGGTGACTTTCGAAAATG
This sequence comes from Anomaloglossus baeobatrachus, assembly GCF_048569485.1. Classification (NCBI taxonomy): domain Eukaryota; kingdom Metazoa; phylum Chordata; class Amphibia; order Anura; family Aromobatidae; genus Anomaloglossus; species Anomaloglossus baeobatrachus. The sequence continues at coordinate 49,632 of NW_027442315.1, forward strand.
TGCAGACAGGCGGCGAACTTTTACCAGCAGATCAGACAGCTCTGGGTATGACTTTAGAAACCGCTGAACCACGAGGTTGAGCACATGGGCCATGCATGGAACATGTGTCAGCTGGCCTCGCCTCAAAGCCGCCACTAGGTTCCGGCCATTGTCACACACAACCTTTCCTGGCTTTAGGTTCAGAGGTGTGAGCCAGTGATCTGCATGCTGTTTTAGAGCTGTCCACACCTCTTCTGCATTGTGGGATTTGTCACTTATGCAGATTAGCTGCAGCACAGCCTGTTGCCGCTTCGCCAAGGCAGTGCTGCAGTGCTTCCAGCTTGGGACTGGTGTGGAGGGTAAAGTGGATGAGGATGCGCAGGAGGAGGAGGAGGCTGAAGAGCATGACATTCCGGAGCTGTAGAGTGTGGGTGAAACCCTGACTGAGGTAGGGCCTGCAAACCTTGGTGTGGGAAGGACTTGTTCCGTTCCTCGCTCAAACTGGGTCCCAGCTGGGCTGGGCTGGGTAGGGCGTTGTGGGGGGTTTGTCTATCTCCGTTTGAGGTGAGTTTGTTTAAGTTAGCCTTTTCTTTGGCGTTTTTTGGAGCCCTGCGGGTTGGGGAGTTGGTATCGCCCAGTAAGGCGTTCCCCGGGGGCTTGGATTGGGGTGACATTGTCAGTGGAAAACGGAGTTGAATTTTGGATTAGGAAATCGAAAACTGATCAGAGAGGTGTGGGTAGACTAGTCCGTTTGGGGATGGTTGTGGCATCTGATATGTGCCCGTTCAAGTGTCTCGGGAATTTTCAACAGATCCGTCCGAAGGTGGATGGCCCCTTATTATGTCACGAGGATGGGTCCTTTTTATCGAGATACCAATTTGTGAGTGTTTTTAGGGCATGTTTGAAGTCGTTGGGGTTAGATCCGAAGTCTTTCGGATTGGGGCAGCGACGGAGGCCTCTATATGCGGCCTACCGGAGGAGACAGTTAAGCAGATTGGTAGGTGGAAGTCGCAGCGCTTTAAGTCGTATGTACGTCCCCAGGTGGTTGTTGGCAATTGAGGGGAAAAGGGGGGGGTATTAGGGTAGCAATGGGGGGGGGGAGAGTGTGTGTTTTTTGTCAATTTGGTTTGGTGAGGCAATAAAATGGTGTCGTCTGTACATTTTGTATTGCAGAAGCACCCCCCCTTCCTTCCCTGGTCTGGATCCTTGGCCACTCTTATGTGTATTGGGGAGCCCGACGAGCGGACGCGAGATGGAACGGGAGACAGCTAGGTTTTGAGAAGGACCTGGCTCTCGTGCGATGGCTCGGTGTTCGGGGGTTAGGGTGGAACAGGGTGTTGCAGGAGGTGCATAGATACGCCCGGTTGGACAGACCTCCTGACATCTTAGTGTTGCATGCCGGGGGGAATGATTTGGGTGGGCGTCCTTTTCGAATCTTGATAAAGGACATCAAACATGATTTGTTACAGTTATGGGTGTCGTTTCCAGGTCTAACGATAGTCTGGTCGGAGATAGTAGCGAGAAAGAGTTGGCAGAAAGCGCGGTCAGTTGACAGGTTGAACAAGGCGCGGGCGAAGGTTAATAGGGCGATCTCGAAGTTTGTTAGTCGGAACGGGGGTATAGCAATACGGCATGTTGAGTTGGAAAGGACGGAAGAGGAATTTTGGTTGGCTGACGGGGTACACCTTAATGCGGTGGGAACTGACTTATGGGCTCTTGGCTTGCAGGGAGGTATTGAGAGGGCCCTTTGGTTGCGGGGGGTCTCAGGCACTTGAAGGGTTTCAAGGTGCCTTCGTTGTGGTGTTGTTTATTGGTGGGTCCTTGAAGTTGGTTTAAAATTGGTTCGGGGATTCATCCGGGTATGGATCCCCTCATTGGCAGAATTGATGGTCCCCTGGTGATTTTGGGGGGGAACCCCGACGGGGTATGTCGGGGCCCCTGGGGGTGTGGTTGGGGTTGACGGAGGATTAACCCTTACCATTTGGTGCTCCTGAGCCAGTGTGGGTAACGGCTGGGAGCAAGTTGAGGTTTTTTATTGCTCGGTTATGAGAATCACCAGGGTTTTGGTAGCTTCAAGGACCTTACCACATTGCAAATTTTATTGGTTATGTATTCTTGTTAATAAAATGGCTGCTATGGCCAAAATTATCCAAAGATAAATTTGTGTCTGTGTAATTACTTTTAAATAAGAAATGGGAATGGAGGTGTGGGGTATGAAAGGAAGACCGGAGTCAACAATTCCAGGGTCAAGCATGTTTATTTGCCTAAGCTTCGTTCCAGGGTAGAAAGGGTAAGAGTGCCTTTCAGAATTCGAAGTGGTCGGACTGTACGGGCCACCAAGAACTGCAGGAGAGCTTGAACATCTTCCCATGGATTTGCGACATCCTCCCTCATCAGTTACGTAGGTAAGCAGGTTCTCAGCATTGCAGCCCATTTGTTATCTTAAGTTAGTTAAGCGGGGTTAACTAACCTGTCAGTTCAGCCTCAGGTCTAAAGCAGAGGCCTGGACTCCACTCCTTACTCCTCACTCCACAACTCTCCTTAAAAACAACTGACTCCTTTTTCCTGCCCCGGGGTCTCCAGACCCCTAGGTGGGCGTTTCCTTCCGTCTGGTCCTGCCCACTGGTGTGCCTGTCTTTCCCTGGGGGAGGTGACTAGGGTTTTCTGGTTGGCTTTGTGTGACTTAGGTGAGGGAAGTTGTTATGCGGGGGCCTATGTGTGACTACCTGCAGTGTCAGGGCGTCACATATGTATGTGTGTATGTCTGCTAAAGGAATCCGCACCGTCATATTTACAAACACAAAATGTTGACTCTATGCACAGAAGAGAGTCATTCTATTTACATGATTTGTGTTTTTTTACCTTTTAAAACTATCATTAAATGTTAAGTTTTAGTTAGGGATTTATGCTTCTGTCTGTCTCTCTCCCAGTCTCTGTCATCTGTCTGTCTCTGTGTGTCTCTATCTCTATCCATGTCTGTCTGTCTCTCTATCTCTGTCTGTCTCTCTGTGTCTGTCTGTCTCTCTCTCTCTTTGTGGCTGTCTGTTTCTATGTCTGTCTGTCTCTTTTCCAGGCCTGTCTCTTTTCCAGGTCTGTCTCTTTTCCAGGTCTGTCTCTTTCCCTGTCTGTCTGTCTCTTCCCCTGTCTGTCTCTTCCCCTGTCTGTCTCTTCCCCTGTCTGTCTCTGTATTTCTTTGTCTGTCTCTGTCTTTCTCTTCCCCTGTCTGTCTCTTTCCCTGTCTCTCTCTGCCTGTCTCTCTTTGTCTCTCTCTGTCTGACTCATTCCCCGTTTGTCTCTTTCCCTGTCTATCTCTGTATTTCTTTGTCTGTCTCTATCTGTCTGTCTCTCTCTGTCTGTCTCTTCCCCTGTCTGTCTCTTTCCCTGTCGGTCTGCCTTTTCTCCTGCCTGTCTCTGTATGTTTGTCTCTGTCTGTTTCCCTATCTGCCTCTGTCTCTTTCTCTGTCTCTGTCTGTCTGCCTTTTTTCCCTGTCTATCTCTGTCTGTCTCTTTCCCTGTCTGCCTCTGTCTGTTTGTCTCTGTCTCTTTCCCTGTCTGTCTATGCCTATCTGTCTCTGTCTGTTTGTCTCTCAGTCTGTGTCTGTCTCTCTCTATCTGTCTCCCCACTGACATCATATTATCTCACACATAAGCTTCTTATACTATGAATGTCCTTTGTTCCTATAGCAACCAATCACAGCTGCTATTAATAACTTGCAGCTCCCACCTCCATTCAGTTTAATGGAGGCAGGTTTTTTGGAGAGTAACTGTAAAGCGCGGGGTTAAATATTCCTGTTAAAACATAGTCTACGACGTTCCCTGAGTCACATGAGGTGTCTGCAAAATTTTGTGTTTGTAAATATGACGGTGCGGATTCCTTTAGCAGACATACACACATACATATGTGACGCCCTGACACTGCAGGTAGTCACACATAGGCCCCCGCATAACAACTTCCCTCACCTAAGTCACACAAAGCCAACCAGAAAATCCTAGTCACCTCCCCCAGGGAAAGACAGGCACACCAGTGGGCAGGACCAGACGGAAGGAAACGCCCACCTAGGGGTCTGGAGACCCCGGGGCAGGAAAAAGGAGTCAGTTGTTTTTAAGGAGAGTTGTGGAGTGAGGAGTAAGGAGTGGAGTCCAGGCCTCTGCTTTAGACCTGAGGCTGAACTGACAGGTTAGTTAACCCCGCTTAACTAACTTAAGACAACAAATGGGCTGCAATGCTGAGAACCTGCTTACCTACGTAACTGATGAGGGAGGATGTCGCAAATCCATGGGAAGATGTTCAAGCTCTCCTGCAGTTCTTGGTGGTCCGTACAGTCCGACCACTTCGAATTCTGAAAGGCACTCTTACCCTTTCTACCCTGGAACGAAGCTTACGCAAATAAACATGCTTGACCCTGGAATTGTTGACTCCGGTCTTCCTTTCATACCCCACACCTCCATTCCCGTTTCTTATTTAAAAGTAATTACACAGACACAAATTTATCTTTGGATAATTTTGGCCATAGCAGCCATTTTATTAACAAGAATACATAACCAATAAAATTTGCAATGTGGTAAGGTCCTTGAAGCTACCAAAACCCTGGTGATTCCCATAACCGAGCAATAAAAAACCTCAACTTGCTCCCAGCCGTTACCCACACTGGCTCAGGAGCACCAAATGGTAAGGGTTAATCCTCCATCAACCCCAACCACACCCCCAGGGGCCCCGACATACCCCGTCGGGGTTCCCCCCCAAAATCACCAGGGGACCATCAATTCTGCCAATGAGGGGATCCATACCCGGATGAATCCCCGAACCAATTTTAAACCAACTTCAAGGACCCACCAATAAACAACACCACAACGAAGGCACCTTGAAACCCTTCAAGTGCCTGAGACCCCCCGCAACCAAAGGGCCCTCTCAATACCTCCCTGCAAGCCAAGAGCCCATAAGTCAGTTCCCACCGCATTAAGGTGTACCCCGTCAGCCAACCAAAATTCCTCTTCCGTCCTTTCCAACTCAACATGCCGTATTGCTATACCCCCGTTCCGACTAACAAACTTCGAGATCGCCCTATTAACCTTCGCCCGCGCCTTGTTCAACCTGTCAACTGACCGCGCTTTCTGCCAACTCTTTCTCGCTACTATCTCCGACCAGACTATCGTTAGACCTGGAAACGACACCCATAACTGTAACAAATCATGTTTGATGTCCTTTATCAAGATTCGAAAAGGACGCCCACCCAAATCATTCCCCCCGGCATGCAACACTAAGATGTCAGGAGGTCTGTCCAACCGGGCGTATCTATGCACCTCCTGCAACACCCTGTTCCACCCTAACCCCCGAACACCGAGCCATCGCACGAGAGCCAGGTCCTTCTCAAAACCTAGCTGTCTCCCGTTCCATCTCGCGTCCGCTCGTCGGGCTCCCCAATACACATAAGAGTGGCCAAGGATCCAGACCAGGGAAGGAAGGGGGGGTGCTTCTGCAATACAAAATGTACAGACGACACCATTTTATTGCCTCACCAAACCAAATTGACAAAAAACACACACTCTCCCCCCCCCCATTGCTACCCTAATACCCCCCCCTTTTCCCCTCAATTGCCAACAACCACCTGGGGACGTACATACGACTTAAAGCGCTGCGACTTCCACCTACCAATCTGCTTAACTGTCTCCTCCGGTAGGCCGCATATAGAGGCCTCCGTCGCTGCCCCAATCCGAAAGACTTCGGATCTAACCCCAACGACTTCAAACATGCCCTAAAAACACTCACAAATTGGTATCTCGATAAAAAGGACCCATCCTCGTGACATAATAAGGGGCCATCCACCTTCGGACGGATCTGTTGAAAATTCCCGAGACACTTGAACGGGCACATATCAGATGCCACAACCATCCCCAAACGGACTAGTCTACCCACACCTCTCTGATCAGTTTTCGATTTCCTAATCCAAAATTCAACTCCGTTTTCCACTGACAATGTCACCCCAATCCAAGCCCCCGGGGAACGCCTTACTGGGCGATACCAACTCCCCAACCCGCAGGGCTCCAAAAAACGCCAAAGAAAAGGCTAACTTAAACAAACTCACCTCAAACGGAGATAGACAAACCCCCCACAACGCCCTACCCAGCCCAGCCCAGCTGGGACCCAGTTTGAGCGAGGAACGGAACAAGTCCTTCCCACACCAAGGTTTGCAGGCCCTACCTCAGTCAGGGTTTCACCCACACTCTACAGCTCCGGAATGTCATGCTCTTCAGCCTCCTCCTCCTCCTGCGCATCCTCATCCACTTTACCCTCCACACCAGTCCCAAGCTGGAAGCACTGCAGCACTGCCTTGGCGAAGCGGCAACAGGCTGTGCTGCAGCTAATCTGCATAAGTGACAAATCCCACAATGCAGAAGAGGTGTGGACAGCTCTAAAACAGCATGCAGATCACTGGCTCACACCTCTGAACCTAAAGCCAGGAAAGGTTGTGTGTGACAATGGCCGGAACCTAGTGGCGGCTTTGAGGCGAGGCCAGCTGACACATGTTCCATGCATGGCCCATGTGCTCAACCTCGTGGTTCAGCGGTTTCTAAAGTCATACCCAGAGCTGTCTGATCTGCTGGTAAAAGTTCGCCGCCTGTCTGCACATTTTCGAAAGTCACCTACTGCTTCAGCCGGCCTTGCCGGCTTTCAGCGTCGTTTGCATCTTCCGGCTCACAGACTGGTGTGTGATGTCCCCACGCGTTGGAATTCAACTCTGCACATGTTGATCAGGATATGTGAGCAGAAGAGGGCAGTTGTTGAGTACCTGCATCACCTAAGCCGTCGGGAAATGGGTCAAACTCCACACATAACACCTGAGGAGTGGAGATGGATGTCCGACCTATGTACCATCCTCCAAAACTTTGAGGACTCCACCAAGATGGTGAGCGGCGATGACGCCATTATTAGCGTCACCATACCGCTTCTCTGCCTTCTAAAACGGTCTCTGCTCAAAACCAAACATGATGCATTGCAGGCGGAACACGATGAGTTGGAGCAAGAAACAGTAGTGGGTGTGGGTGATAACACATAGTCCAGCCTCGTCTCATCACAACGTGCAGTGGAGGACTATGACGAGGAGGAAGATGAAGACATGGAGCAACTCTCCGGCCAAATTGAGGATATGACATGCATACCAGTCATATGCTCAGTTCAGCGTGGCTGGCCAGAGGACAGGGTAGATGAGGAGGAGGAGGAGAAGGAGGAGGACAGCATGTTCAGTCATCGTGTTGGTCTGGATACTGAAGTGATGGCTGTTAAGAGTCTGGCGCACATGGATGACTTTATGGTAAGCTGCCTGTCTCGTGACCCTCGCGTTAAGAACATCTTGGCCGACAATCATTACTGGTTGGTAACACTGTTAGACCCACGCTACAAGGAGAACTTTATGTCTCTTATTCCCGAGGCGGAGAGGTCAGCCAAAATGCAGCAGTTCCGGAAGGCCATAGTCACGGAAGTAGGCAAAGCATTCCCTTCACAAAACGCTAGCGTCATAATTGTAACACTATTAGTTAAAAGAAAGGGATAAAATGTAAAAAAAAACAAAATAAGGCATGACTTTTTTTTAACATCACATTTATTTTTTTTAGATTTAACCAAAGAATGTGCACATTTGTTATAATAAACAAGTGAAAAATGTTGAAAATCAGTCATCCAAAGGTGTGTGAAAAAAATATATACATATATGGTACCAATAAAAATGTCACTTTGTCTTGCAAAGAATGCAGCCCCCCAAATTATTTTTTTCCTCTGTGCGGCCCATACACCCAGCCGAGTTTGAGACCCCCTGACTTACACTATATAGATATTATGTTCATTCCCCATCTATCTTGCTCAGGAGAGCATCTCCCTCCCCCGGCACCAAGAGCAGCTCATACTGAATTGTTACATTGACTAGTAACACTGCACACAGAAATGCACCTTAATATTCCACTGTTAACCCTTTCCTCCCAGCAGTAACACACAACTCCTCACCTTGATATCATGGTGATTTATGGTCAGAATGACTTCAATGCGATCAGTGATTTCTATTCTAGCTCTGCTCACATAGATTTTATATCCACACTCAACTATAGGCCGTTCTTCATATTTTGGGGGCTTTTAGTCAGATATACTAGTTTGTGCCTGTATAGTATTGGTGTAGATGGGAGTGTAGGGCATGGGTTACATGGCACTGTGGTGGGATACTGATGGGAGGTATTGGTGCTGTGTTTGATGCTTCTACTGGGTATTTTCCTACAAATACTGGAACAGCTCACTGCTTAGAATGATCCTTCCCAGCTCTATAATATATTATATATACCCCACAATGCAGGCTCACACACACATTTGTCTCAAGTGTGTTGTAGGGACACAGATACAGTCTTGGTCATGTGACTAAAGGCTACTTTACACACTGCGATATCGGTCCCGATATCGCTAGTGTGGGTACCCGCCCCCATCTGTTGCGCGACACGTGTAAATCGCTGCCCATGCCGCACAACACCGACCAGACCCGTCACACATACTTACCTGCCCGGCGACGTCGCTGTGACCGGCGAACCGCCTCCTTTCGCCCAATAGCAGCGGAGGGGCGGAGATGAGTGGCCGGAACATCCCGCCCACCTCCTTCCTTCCTCATAGCGGCTGGGAGGCAGGTAAGGAGAGGTTCCTCGTTTCTGCGGTGTCACACGGAGTGATGTGTGCTGCCGCAGGAGCGACGAACTACATCGTTACTGCTGCAGTAACGATAATCGAGAATGGAGACCCATGTCACCGATGAGCGATTTTGCACGTTTTTGCAACGATGCAAAATCGCTCATCGGTGTCACACGCAGCAACATCGCTAATGCGGCCGGATGTGCGTCACAAATTCCGTGACCCCAACGACTCCGCATTAGCGATGTCGCAGCGTGTAAAGCCCCCTTTAGTGGGAGTGGTGTACAGGATCTTAGCAGTAAAGAGTATTCCATATTTCTGCCAGATACCCACAGAGATATTGAAATCTGAAAAAAGAGACTTCTGCTCATTGAAGGTAAGAACTGCTCACATAGCGTTCAACTCCACAGCAAACGAGTGCTCTAGCACTGGCATCTCAGCAGGGATATTCCCCTACTACACATGTGTGTCTGGGTCGCTGTGACAGTTTACAGGACATAACTCAGGGCACCTAGACAGAAGGCAGAGGGACTACTTTCTATTTCTGGTGTAGAGCTTAGTACAATATATATATATATATACTATTACATGTGACACATGTACCTTGTATTACCATTATTCGCTGTATATGAACCCCTTTTCTCCGGGCATTATTTGTCTATAGCATTTTTCACGAACCTGAAGCAACTGAGAACCCTTCAGTGAAGGAATTCCACTAACCCTCACAATACCAACCAGGGGCCTCCCTGCAGTAACTCAGGTAGTTGTACCCATTCTCTTTCCGCATTCTATGTGTTCTTCTTCTTTCTTCTTTTTTTTCTTTTTTCTTCTTTTTATTTCTATCATGTAGTTCAGGGGTTTATAGATATATGTCCTGCATTTCATATTTCCTTTAGTGGTGCTTCTTACCCATTCTCATATCATTTACCCTAGTATTTCATGATCCTGAGGCGACTGAGAACCCTTTAATAAAGGAATCCTTTTTCACCTGAATTGTCAAGTGATACTTACCAGTGACTATCACGTAATGTTACAGGTAGTTCCATTTTCTTCCTCTTCTTTCTCTCCTTTCTTCTTTGTCACACGGTCCATTGTGTTATAGCCCACGTGTCATGATAACACTTGTACCATCTTTTCATTTAGATTCCACCTACAATTATTTACCGATTCCAGTTCTGGAATAGGCTTTCATCATCTACTCACTAGAATTCTCAAGTGCATAAGGTACTGAGACATATACATGTTCACACCATTATAAAGAACAAAGTATAAACATTGAGGTTTTTCTCACACCCATGTTCCTGTGTTCTTTGATATGATATGTGTTCATTTCCTTCACTATATAGGATTGCAAGTTTTCCATTTGTACCTTAATGGCAATGACGCTATACAATTGAACACATATCATCCTGTTATCCATATAGGTGTGTATTTACCTGCTTGACTATTTTTGGTTGTTTGATCCAGAATGTTTCTCCAGATAGGTCATGTGGAAATTTTCTTTCCTCAGTACAAATGTTTTCACTATGGCTTTGGAAAAATTTTTTGTATGTGCCTCATGGTCATTTGACCCATTGTACTCTCAAGTAGCAATATATTGTACTGTTATGTTGTACTATGTACTAATTACGTGTTTATATGGTTTTGTAACCCTTTATGATCTTAGATAACTTTATCCTTGATAAAGACCTAAAAACAAGGTCGAAACGTTGGATGAATTATCCTTTTGCACAAATAAAGAATTTTCAGCATTCCAAGAGTTCTTTTCTTACGTTATTAATCACTATAGTGTACCAGAGCTATTTCTTTTGAATTGACTCTTATTTTTTCTGAGCACCTGCTATATATACAGTGAGCCAGACATATTCAATTTTCATTCAGAAGGCAGAGGGAAGCCTTAGCAGCTGAGCATATATCTTTGCTTGTGAGCATTAGAACAGGCCGGCGATTACAGGGTAACATGAAAAATGTCCAGCTTGCATTATGACTAGAACATGACAATATCCTTTTAAGTACTAACCTATGATGCGTTCCTAAGCAGTTGATGTTATATGTTCTACATTTCATTTTCTGCATACTTTACAAGTAGTAGAATTTGCTTTGATATAGGCAACTGGATTTTCACAATGAAAAGGCAAAGGATAACGCCCGAAAAAGACGCCATACATTATGTCAGTGCCATCACTGACAAACCTGGATTGACCATGAAATACGGTATGGAGAGCTGTTGTCATCGTATTAGATAGATAAGAATGATTATATGTATTGTAGAAATGTCTCCTATCATGTTCCCTAATTTTTTATTATGTCCACATCCTGGTCCCCATCTTGGACATCATAACAAACGTGCACTTTTTTGGTTAATTTACACATTGGACCATAGGAAAAATGACACTACAGCTACAGAGGTGACCGTCTGATAGCCCAGCTCGACTATCCATCTCTACTGAAGACCCTTTCAGCTTTTTGAGAGTTGGGTGGAGGACATCATCTCTGAAAATAGGGTCCCACAGCTGCACCCCATCAGTGTGAGCAGGACTCTTAGGACTCTTAGAAGAGTCAATGCTCTGAGACCATGGGGGGCGCTTAGCCCCCTCTCTTCGTCACTGAGGATGATTTCATTTTTCAGGGATTAGAGAGGGTGGTCCTTGTGGTGGACTGCAGGTATGGAGAGCTGTTGTCATCGTATTAAATAGATAAGAATGATTATATGTATTGTAGAAATGTCTCCTATCATGTTCCCTAATTTTTTATTATGTCCACATCCTGGTCCCCATCTTGGACATCATAACAAACGTGCACTTTTTTGTTTAATTTACACATTGGACCATAGGAAAAATGACACTACAGCTACAGAGGTGACCGTCTGATAGCCCAGCTCGACTATCCATCTCTACTGAAGACCCTTTCAGCTATTTGAGAGTTGGGTGGAGAACATCATCTCTGAAAATAGGGTCCCACAGCTGCACCCCATCAGTGTGAGCAGGACTCTTAGGACTCTTAGAAGAGTCAATGCTCTGAGACCATGGGGGGCGCTTAGCCCCCTCTCTTCGTCACTGAGGATGATTTCACTTTTCAGGGAATAGAGAGGGTGGTCCTTGTGGTGGACTGCAGGTATGGAGAGCTGTTGTCATCGTATTAGATAGATAAGAATGATTATATGTATTGTAGAAATGTCTCCTATCATGTTCCCTATTTTTTTATTATGTCCACATCCTGGTCCCCATCTTGGACATCATAACAAACGTGCACTTTTTTGTTTAATTTACACATTGGACCATAGGAAAAATGACACTACAGCTACAGAGGTGACCGTCTGATAGCCCAGCTCGACTATCCATCTCTACTGAAGACCCTTTCAGCTTTTTGAGAGTTGGGTGGAGGACATCATCTCTGAAAATAGGGTCCCACAGCTGCACCCCATCAGTGTGAGCAGGAATCTTAGGACTCTTAGAAGAGTCAATGCTCTGAGACCATGGGGGGCGCTTAGCCCCCTCTCTTCGTCATTGAGGATGATTTCATTTTTCAGGGATTAGAGAGAGTGGTCCTTGTGGTGGACTGCAGGTATGGAGAGCTGTTGTGATCGTATTAGATAGATAAGAATGATTATATGTATTGTAGAAATGTCTCCTATCATGTTCCCTAATTTTTTATTATGTCCACATCCTGGTCCCCATCTTGGACATCATAACAAACGTGCACTTTTTTGTTTAATTTACACATTGGACCATAGGAAAAATGACACTATAGCTACAGAGGTGACGGTCTGATAGCCCAGCTCGACTATCCATCTCTACTGAAGACCCTTTCAGCTTTTTGAGAGTTGGGTGGAGGACATCATCTCTGAAAATAGGGTCCCACAGCTGCACCCCATCAGTGTAAGCAGGACTCTTAGGACTCTTAGAAGAGTCAATGCTCTAAAACCATGGGGGGCGCTTAGCCCCCTCTCTTCGTCCCTGAGGATGATTTCATTTTTCAGGGATTAGAGAGGGTGGTCCTTGTGGTGGACTGCAGGTATGGAGAGCTGTTGTCATCGTATTAGATAGATAAGAATGATTATATGTATTGTAGAAATGTCTCCTATCATGTTCCCTAATTTCTTATTATGTCCACATCCTGGTCCCCATCTTGGACATCATAACAAACGTGCACTTTTTTGTTTAATTTACACATTGGACCATAGGAAAAATGACACTACAGCTACAGAGGTGACCGTCTGATAGCCCAGCTCGACTATCCATCTCTACTGAAGACCCTTTCAGCTTTTTGAGAGTTGGGTGGAGGACATCATCTCTGAAAATAGGGTCCCACAGCTTCACCCCATCAGTGTGAGCAGGACTCTTAGGACTCTTAGAAGAGTCAATGCTCTGGTACCATGGGGGGCGCTTGGCCCCCTCTCTTCGTCACTGAGGATGATTTCATTTTTCAGGGATTAGAGAGGCTGGTCCTTGTGGTGGACTGCAGGTATGGAGAGCTGTTGTCATCGTATTAGATAGATAAGAATGATTATATGTATTGTAGAAATGTCTCCTATCATGTTCCCTAATTTTTTATTATGTCCACATCCTGGTCCCCATCTTGGACATCATAACAAACGTGCACTTTTTTGTTTAATTTACACATTGGACAATAGGAAAAATGACACTACAGCTACAGAGGTGACCGTCTGATAGCCCAGCTCGACTATCCATCTCTACTGAAGACCCTTTCAGCTTTTTGAGAGTTGGGTGGAGGACATCATCTCTGAAAATAGGGTCCCACAGCTGCACCCCATCAGTGTGAGCAGGACTCTTAGGACTCTTAGAAGAGTCAATGCTCTGAGACCATTGGGGGCACTTAGCCCCCTCTCTTCATCACTGAGGATGATTTCATTTTTCAGGGATTAGAGAGGGTGGTCCTTGTGGTGGACTGCAGATATGGAGAGCTGTTATCATCGTATTAGATAGATAAGAATGATTATATGTATTGTAGAAATGTCTCCTATCATGTTCCCTAATTTTTTATTATGTCCACATCCTGGTCCCCATCTTGGACATCATAACAAACGTGCACTTTTTTGTTTAATTTACACATTGGACCATAGGAAAAATGACACTACAGCTACAGAGGTGACCGTCTGATAGCCCAGCTCGACTATCCATCTCTACTGAAGACCCTTTCAGCTTTTTGAGAGTTGGGTGGAGGACATCATCACTGAAAATAGGGTCCCACAGCTGCACCCCATCAGTGTGAGCAGGACTCTTAGGACTCTTAGAAGAGTCAATGCTCTGAGACCATGGGGGGCGCTTAGCCCCCTCTCTTCGTCACTGAGGATGATTTCATTTTTCAGGGATTAGAGAGGGTGGTCCTTGTGGTGGACTGCAGGTATGGAGAGCTGTTGTCATCGTATTAAATAGATAAGAATGATTATATGTATTGTAGAAATGTCTCCTATCATGTTCCCTAATTTTTTATTATGTCCACATCCTGGTCCCCATCTTGGACATCATAACAAATGTGCACTTATTTGTTTAATTTACACATTGGACCATAGGAAAAATGACACTACAGCTACAGAGGTGACCGTCTGATAGCCCAGCTCGACTATCCATCTCTACTGAAGACCCTTTCAGCTTTTTGAGAGTTGGGTGGAGGACATCATCACTGAAAATAGGGTCCCACAGCTGCACCCCATCAGTGTGAGCAGGACTCTTAGGACTCTTAGAAGAGTCAATGCTCTGAGACCATGGGGGGCGCTTAGCCCCCTCTCTTCGTCACTGAGGATGATTTCATTTTTCAGGGATTAGAGAGGGTGGTCCTTGTGGTGGACTGCAGGTATGGAGAGCTGTTGTCATCGTATTAAATAGATAAGAATGATTATATGTATTGTAGAAATGTCTCCTATCATGTTCCCTAATTTTTTATTATGTCCACATCCTGGTCCCCATCTTGGACATCATAACAAATGTGCACTTTTTTGTTTAATTTACACATTGGACCATAGGAAAAATGACACTACAGCTACAGAGGTGACCGTCTGATAGCCCAGCTCGACTATCCATCTCTACTGAAGACCCTTTCAGCTTTTTGAGAGTTGGGTGGAGAACATCATCTCTGAAAATAGGGTCCCACAGCTGCACCCCATCAGTGTGAGCAGGACTCTTAGGACTCTTAGAAGAGTCAATGCTCTGAGACCATTGGGGGCACTTAGCCCCCTCTCTTCGTCACTGAGGATGATTTCACTTTTCAGGGAATAGAGAGGGTGGTCCTTGTGGTGGACTGCAGGTATGGAGAGCTGTTGTCATCGTATTAGATAGATAAGAATGATTATATGTATTGTAGAAATGTCTCCTATCATGTTCCCTATTTTTTTATTATGTCCACATCCTTGTCCCCATCTTGGAAATCATAACAAATGTGCACTTTTTTGTTTAATTTACACATTGGACCATAGGAAAAATGACACTACAGCTACAGAGGTGACCGTCTGATAGCCCAGCTCGACTATCCATCTCTACTGAAGACCCTTTCAGCTTTTTGAGAGTTGGGTGGAGGACATCATCTCTGAAAATAGGGTCCCACAGCTGCACCACATCAGTGTGAGCAGGAATCTTAGGACTCTTAGAAGAGTCAATGCTCTGAGACCATGGGGGGCGCTTAGCCCCCTCTCTTCGTCACTGAGGATGATTTCATTTTTCAGGGATTAGAGAGAGTGGTCCTTGTGGTGGACTGCAGGTATGGAGAGCTGTTGTGATCGTATTAGATAGATAAGAATGATTATATGTATTGTAGAAATGTCTCCTATCATGTTCCCTAATTTTTTATTATGTCCACATCCTGGTCCCCATCTTGAACATCATAACAAACGTGCACTTTTTTGTTTAATTTACACATTGGATTATAGGAAAAATGACACTACAGCTACAGAGGTGACCGTCTGATAGCCCAGCTCGACTATCCATCTCTACTGAAGACCCTTTCAGCTTTTTGAGAGTTGGGTGGAGGACATCATCTCTGAAAATAGGGTCCCACAGCTGCACCCCATCAGTGTAAGCAGGACTCTTAGGACTCTTAGAAGAGTCAATGCTCTAAAACCATGGGGGGCGCTTAGCCCCCTCTCTTCGTCCCTGAGGATGATTTCATTTTTCAGGGATTAGAGAGGGTGGTCCTTGTGGTGGACTGCAGGTATGGAGAGCTGTTGTCATCGTATTAGATAGATAAGAATGATTATATGTATTGTAGAAATGTCTCCTATCATGTTCCCTAATTTCTTATTATGTCCACATCCTGGTCCCCATCTTGGACATCATAACAAACGTGCACTTTTTTGTTTAATTTACACATTGGACCATAGGAAAAATGACACTACAGCTACAGAGGTGACCGTCTGATAGCCCAGCTCGACTATCCATCTCTACTGAAGACCCTTTCAGCTTTTTGAGAGTTGGGTGGAGGACATCATCTCTGAAAATAGGGTCCCACAGCTTCACCCCATCAGTGTGAGCAGGACTCTTAGGACTCTTAGAAGAGTCAATGCTCTGGTACCATGGGGGGCGCTTGGCCCCCTCTCTTCGTCACTGAGGATGATTTCATTTTTCAGGGATTAGAGAGGGTGGTCCTTGTGGTGGACTGCAGGTATGGAGAGCTGTTGTCATCGTATTAGATAGATAAGAATGATTATATGTATTGTAGAAATGTCTCCTATCATGTTCCCTAATTTTTTATTATGTCCACATCCTGGTCCCCATCTTGGACATCATAACAAACGTGCACTTTTTTGTTTAATTTACACATTGGGCCATAGGAAAAATGACACTACAGCTACAGAGGTGACCGTCTGATAGCCCAGCTCGACTATCCATCTCTACTGAAGACCCTTTCAGCTTTTTGAGAGTTGGGTGGAGGACATCATCTCTGAAAATAGGGTCCCACAGCTGCACCCATCAGTGTGAGCAGGACTCTTAGGACTCTTAGAAGAGTTAATGCTCTGAGACCATGGGGGCGCTTAGCCCCCTCTCTTCGTCACTGAGGATGATTTCATTTTTCAGGGATTAGAGAGGGTGGTCCTTGTTGTGGACTGCAGGTATGGAGAGCTGTTGTCATCTCCGCAGTTTAACACTCTCACGGGCACTCTTCCCTTCCGCACTAATGAATAAAACTATGATGTAAATATCATATAGATACCCCACAATTGTAAATAAAGGTAGGTTATGGGAAAAGGGGGAACAGGGAAAGAGGAAAATAGTGTAATAAAGTATACCTTCTGGGGGTGAGAGGAAATGGCAGCACAGCCAGTGGAGGTGAAGCAAAAGGAAGCCTGCAACTAAAGAGTTGAGAGCGTTATCACATGGTGACTGAGCCTGATTGTAAAGGGAGCATAGAGTGGAGCATACTCTGGGCACGTTAGAACCCAAGTTCTTAAACCATGAATATGGACCCCTTTTATTCTCCCAAAGTCTAGCGGATGTTTGCTGAAGACTTGCTCGTCTTCTTGCACTACCCTGTGGACCCGCTTCTTGTGATGTGAAGGTGTGGAGTCAGTGCCTACGTGTAATTCCTTACACCACTCCTCTGGTTGACTTGGTGAGCTGTCACTGAATGGGTGTGGTGAAGTAACGGTGGATGCTGTGGCTTGGATATCATATTAAATATAGGGACCCCCATACAGTAGTATGAGAAATTTTTTTGTATTCAATGATCGGTATTACCTTCAGGGGCGCGGCACGTGGACGTGCGTTCCATTAGCCTCACTGCATTCCACTCCCATACAGGAAGTGGGCGCAGCTATTACTACGGTCGCACATAAAAGAACCCACAGCCACCACTGCACACAGCTGACTCCACCACTGGAAACCCACTTCTACACCAACGCAGGTAAGACAGGATCGGCACCTCTATGCTCCCGTTACAATCAGGCTCAGTCACCATGTGATAATGCTCTCAACAATTTAGTTGCTGGCTTCCCCTTGCTTCACCTCCACTGGCTGTGCTGCCATTTCCTCTCCCCCCTGGAAGGTATACTTTATTACACTATTTTCCTGTTTCCCTCTTCTCCCTTTTCCCATAACCTACCTTTATCTGCATTTGTGGGGTATCTATATACTATTTATATCACAGTTTTATTCATTAATACGGAAGGGAAGAGTGCGCGTGAGAGTGTTGAACTGCGGAGAGCAAGAGGTTAAGCTGCCCCGATTTGCCACCATTGATAAGCTGTTCACAGTAGATACACATGCTATCCAAGCAGCAGCAGCATCCACCATTACTGCACCCCACCCAGTCAGTGACAGCTCACCAAGTCAGCCAGAGGAGTGGTGTCAGGAATTACACGTAGGCACTGACTACACACCTTCACATCACAAGAAGGGGGTGCAAGTGTGACGCCCTGGACTAGCCAGTTGGTCACAGACATAACACACACACACACCCCCTTTCCCGGATAGTTACACTAGTCAGACACAAAACCGTTGTTGCCTCCCTCCAGGGGCTGATGTCCACACCAGGTGGGGCGGAGCCAGGCGGTTGGCCCCACCCACCAAGGAGTTCACAGGCCTGGAGGTGGGAAAACCAGTTAGTTAGTTGAAGTTCAGTTAAGAGTTGAACCGTGGAGGTAGTGAGTTCAGTGAAGAGCCCAGTTTTGGGTAGGAGTGCAAAACTGCTAGTGTCTGGGTCAGATCCCAGGCACTATGGGGAGATAAGGTATGCACACCAGTGACTATGTAAGGGGAATACATGAAATAGCAGAAACTGCTGTGTGAATACTGACTTGAAAAATCCAATAGCATTAATTCACATAATCCTAGTGACTGCGCACACAACATGGCCAAACGAAAACAAAAGACAGTACCTGGCCATTCAATCAAATGGAAACTCATAGGCAACACAGTCCATTAGACTAGGCAATTACATGCAGCCAAACAAAGTTCATGGGCCTTGCCTCAGAGTCGAACCCACAACCTCTTGGAGAACAAGCAAAGAGCCTACCACTAAACCAACTCAGTGAAGTTGGAAACCGACTCTACATTAATTAACATAATCCTAGTGACTGCGCACACAACATGGCCAAACAAAAGCAAAAGACAGTACCTGGCCTATCAATCCAACGGAAACTCATAGGTAACACAGTACATTGGACTAGGCAATTACATGCAGCCATACAAAGCCCATGGGTCTTGCCCCAGAGTCGAACCCACAACCTCTCGTAGCCAGGGAAAAGAGCCTACCACTACACCAACACAGAGAAGTAGGTGAATGACTCTACATTAATTCACATAATCCTAGTGACTGCGCACACAACATGGCCAAACAAATGCAAAAGACATTATCTGGCCTATCAATCCAATGGAAACTCATAGGCAACACAGTCCATTACACTAGGCACTTACATGCAGCCATGTAAAGTTCATGGGCATTGCCTCAGAGTCGAACCCACAACCTCTTGGAGAACAAGCAAAGAGCCTACCACTAAACCAACTCAGAGAAGTCGGAAACCGACTCTACATTAATTCCCATAACCCTAGTGACTGCGCACACAACATGGTCAAACAAAAGCAAAGGGCAGTACCTGGCCTATCAATCCAATGGAAACTCATAGGCAACATAGTCCATTGGACTAGGCAATTACATGCAGCCATACAAAGTCCATGGGCCTTGCCTCAGAGTCAAACCCACAACCTCTGGCAGAACAAGCAAAGAGCCTACAACTACAAAAACACAAAGAAGTAGGAAGCTGCGTCTACATTAATTCACATAATCCTAGTGACTGCGCACACAACATGGCCAAACAAAAGCAGAAGACATTACCTAGCCTATGAAAACTCATAGGCAACACAGTCAATTGAACTAGGCGATTACATGCAGCCATACAAACTCCATGGGCCTTGCCTCAGAGTCGAACCCACAACCGCTCGCAGCCCAAGCAAAGAGCCTACCACTACACCAACACAGAGAAGTTGGAATCTGAGTTTACATTAGTTCACATAATCCTAGTGACTGCGCACACAACATGGCCAAACAAAAGCAAAAGACAGTACCTGGCCTATCAATCCGATGGGAACTCATAGGCAACACAGTCAATTGAACTAGGCGATTACATGCAGCCATACAAACTCCATGGGCCTTGCCTCAGAGTTGAACCCACCACCTCTCGCAGCTTAAGCAAAGAGACTACCACTACACCAACACAGAGAATTAGGTGAATGACTCTACATTAATTCACATAATCCTAGTGACTGCGCACACAACATGGCCAAACAAAAGCAAAAGACAGTACCTGGCCTATCATTCTAATTGAAACTCATAGTATCATAGTATCATAGTTTTAAGGTTGAAGGGAGACTCTAAGTCCATCTAGTTCAACCCGTAGCCTAACATGTTGATCCAGAGGAAGGCAAAAAACCCCAATGTGGCAAACAAGTTCCAATGGGGAAAAAATTTCATTCCTGACTCCACATCCGGCAATCAGACTAGTTCCCTGGATCAATACCCTGTCATAAAATCTAATATACATAACTGGTTATATTAAATTTTTCAAGAAAGGCATCCAGGCTCTGCTTAAATGTTAGTAGTGAATCACTCATTACAACATCATGCGGCAGAGAATTCCATAGTCTCACTGCTCGTACAGTAAAGAATCCTCGTCTGTGATTATGATTAAACCTTCTTTCCTCAAGACGTAGCGGATGCCCCCGTGTTCCAGTCGCAGGCCTAGGTGTAAATAGATCTTTGGAAAGGTCTCTGTACTGTCCCCTCATATATTTATACATTGTGATTAGATCTCCCCTAAGCCTTCGTTTTTCCAGACTAAATAACCCCAAGTTTAATAACCTGTCTTCGTATTGCAGCCCCCCCATTCCTCTAATAATCTTGGTCGCTCTTCTTTGCACCCTCTCCAGTTCAGCTATGTCCTTCTTATATATCGGTGACCAGAATTGTACACAGTATTCTACGTGCGGTCGCACTAGTGACTTGTACAGAGGTAGAACTATATTTTTTTCATGAACACTTATACCTCTTTTAATACATCCCATTATTTTATTAGCCCTGGCAGCAGCTGCCTGACACTGTCCACTAAAGTGAAGTTTACCATCCACCCATACACCCAAGTCTTTTTCTGTGTCTGTTTTACCCAGTGTTCTACAATTAAGTACATAATCATAAATGTTATTTCCTCTACCCAAGTGCATGACCTTACATTTATCTACATTAAACTTCAATTGCCACTTCTCAGCCCAATCCTCCAATTTACATAAATCTCCCTGTAATATAAAATTATCCTCCTCTGTATTGATTACCCTGCAGAGTTTAGTATCATCTGCAAATATTGAAATTCTACTCCGCATGCCCCCAACAAGGTCATTTATAAATATGTTGAAAAGAAGCGGGCCCAATACTGACCCCTGTGGTACCCCACTATGAACTGAGACCCAGTCCGAGTACGTACCATTAATAACCACCCTTTGTTTCCTATCACTGAGCCAGTTTTTAACCCAGTTACACATATTTTCCCCTATCCCCATTATTCTCATTTTATGTACCAACCTTTTGTGTGGCACCGTATCAAAAGCTTTTGAAAAGTCCATATACACAACATCCACTGCATTTCCCTGGTCCAGGCTTGAACTTACCTCTTCATAGAAGCTGATCAAATTAGTTTGACAGGATCGATCCCTCATAAACCCATGTTGATACTCTGTCATAAGGTTATTTTTCTTGAGATACTCCAGTATAGCATCTCTCAAGAAACCCTCAAGGATTTTACCAACCGTAGAGGTTAAACTTACCGGCCTATAATTTCCCGGCTCAGTTTTTGTCCCCTTTTTGAATATTGGCACCACATTTGCTATGCGCCAGTCCTGCGGTACCGACCCTGTTATTAAGGAATCTGAGAAGATTAAAAATAATGGTCTATCTATCACAGAACTCAATTCCTGTAGTACTCTGGGGTGTATGCCATCCGGGCCCGGAGATTTGTCAACCTTAGTGATTTCGAGGCGGCGGCGTACTTCCTGCTGGGTTAAGCAGGTAATATTCAAGGGTGAATTTATGGCATCACTGGTCATGTCATCTGCCATGGCATTTTCTTGTATAAAAACCGTAGAAAAAAAGTCATTCAGCAGGTTGGCTTTACCCTCATCCCCTTCCACCATTTCACCAAGACTATTTTTAAGGGGGCCAACACTATCGCTTTTCAGTTTTTTACTGTTTATGTAGTTAAAGAATATTTTAGGATTATTTTTACTTTCTCTCGCAATGAGTCTCTCTGTCTCAAACTTAGCTAACTTAATTTGCTTTTTACATATTTTATTTAATTTTCTATAATTATATAATGCCTCATCACTACCTACCCTCTTTAATTCTTTTAAGGCTTTCTGTTTTTCTTTTATTGCTTCCCTTACAGCTCTATTTAGCCATAGGGGTTTCCTCCTATTTCTAGCATGTTTGTTCCCATAGGGTATATTTTCTGCACAAGCCCTATTCAGGATGCTCATAAAAGTCTCCCATTTGCTTTGTGTACTTTTATTACTTAGTACATCATCCCAGTTTATTGCACTAAGATCATCTCTCAACCGTTTAAAATTTGCTTTCCTGAAGTTTAGTGTCCTTGTAGCCCCTCTACTATACATCTTACTAAAGAATACATGAAAACTTATTATTTTGTGATCACTATTCCCCAAGTAACCCCCAACTTGTATATTTGATATGCGGTCTGGCCTATTGGTTAGTACAAGGTCTAGTAGTGCTCCCCCTCTTGTGGGGTCCTGTACCATTTGTGAAAGGTAATTATCTTTCATTGTTATCAAAAATCTATTTCCTTTGCTGGAACTGCAAGTTTCTGTTCCCCAATTTATATCAGGATAGTTAAAGTCCCCCATAATAATTACCTCTCCAAGACTCGCTGCTTTATCAATTTGCTTTATGAGGAGATTCTCTACCTCTTCCATAATATTCGGCGTCTTATAACACACCCCTATCAGTATTTTATTATTCATTCTCCCCCCCCTTATCTCCACCCATAGGGACTCTACATTCTCAGTACCCTCACATATGTTGTCACGCAGGATGGGTTTTAAGGATGATTTTACATATAGACACACACCTCCCCCTCGCTTATTTGTACGGTCATTCCTGAATAGGCTATAACCCTGTAAATTAACAGCCCAGTCATAGCTCTCATCCAGCCATGTCTCTGATATCCCCACTATATCATAATTTTCTTCCAACAATATTAATTCTAATTCCTCCACCTTATTTGTGAGGCTTCGGGCATTAGTGTACATGCACGTTACGTATGACTCTGTACCTATATTCCTGCTTACTGTATTGACTGTCCTAACCCTTCCCCCCGTACCACCCCCAATTTCATTACTTGTGCCCTGGTCACTATCTGCACTACATTCCCCTTCTATAAAGTGAATACCCTCGCCCCCCATTCCTAGTTTAAACACTCCTCCAACCTTCTAGCCATTTTCTGCCCCAGCAGAGCTGCACCCTCCCCATTAAGATGCAGCCCATCCCTAGCATAGAATCTGTAGCCAACTGAAAAGTCGGCCCAATTCTCCAGGAACCCAAAACCCTCTTTCCTACACCAATTCTTGAGCCACCTGTTAACCTCCCTGATCTCTCTTTGCCTCTCTGGTGTGGCTCGTGGCACAGGTAGTATTTCCGAAAATACCACCTTTGAGGTCCATGCTTTAAGCTTACAACCTAATTCCCTGAAATCATCTTTAAGGACCTTCCACCTACCTCTAACTTTGTTCATAGGTAACATAGTCCATTGGACTAGGCAATAACATGCAGCCATACAAAGTCCATGGGCCTTGCCTCAGAGTCGAACTCACAACCTCTCGCAGCCCAAGAAAAAAGCCTACCACTACAGCAACACAGAGAAGTGTGAAACTGACTCTACATTAATTCACATAATCCTAGTGACTGCGCACACAACATGGCCAAACAAAAGCAAAAGACAGTACCTGGCCTATCAATCCGATGGGAACTCATAGGCAACACAGTCAATTGAACTAGGCGATTACATGCAGCCATACAAACTCCATGGGCCTTGCCTCAGAGTCAAAACCACTACCTCTCAAAGCCCAAGCAAAGAGCCTACCACTACACCAACACAGAGAAGTGCGAAACTGACTCAACATAAATTCACATAATCCTAGTGACTGCGCACACAACATGGCCAAACAAAAGCAAAAGACAGTACCTGGCCCATCAATCCAATGGAAACTCATAGGCAACACAGTCCATTGGACTAGACAATTACATGGAGACATACAAAGTCCATGGGCTTTGCCTCAGAGTCAAGCCGCAACTGCTCGCAGCCCAAGCATGAGCCTACCACTACACCAACACAGAGAAGTAGGAGAATGATTCTACATTAATTCACATAATCCTAGTGACTGCGCACACAACATGGCCAAACAAAAGCAAAAGACAGTACCTGGCCTATCATTCTAATTGAAACTCATAGGTAACATAGTCCATTGGACTAGGCAATAACATGCAGCCATACAAAGTCCATGGGCCTTGCCTCAGAGTCGAACTCACAACCTCTCGCAGCCCAAGAAAAAAGCCTACCACTACAGCAACACAGAGAAGTGTGAAACTGACTCTACATTAATTCACATAATCCTAGTGACTGCGCACACAACATGGCCAAACAAAAGCAAAAGACAGTACCTCGCCTATCATTCCAATTGAAACTCATAGGTAACATAGTCCATTTGACTAGGCAATAACATGCAGCCATACAAAGTCCATGGGCCTTGCCTCAAAGTTGAACTCACAACCTCTCGCAGCTCTAGCAAAGAGCCTATAACTACACCAACACAGAGAAATGTGAACCTGACTCTACATTAATTCACATAATCCTAGTGACTGCGCACACAACATGGCCAAACAAAAGCAAAAGACAGTACCTGGCCCATCAATCCAATGGAAACTCATAGGCAACACAGTCCATTGGACTAGACAATTACATGGAGACATACAAAGTCCATGGGCCTTGCCTCAGAGTCAAACCCACAACCTCTCGCAGCCAAGCAAAGAGCCTACCACTACACCAACACAGAGAAGTTGGAAACTGATTCTACATTAATTCACATAATCCTACCGACTGCGCACACAACATGGCCAAACAAAAGAAAATACCTGGCCTATCAATCCAATGGAAACTCATAGGCAACACAGTCCATTAGACTAGGCAAATACATGCAGCCATACAAAGCCCATGGGCCTTGCCCCAGAGTCGAACCCACAACCTCTTGTAGCCCGAGCAAAGAGCCTACAAATACACCAACACAGAGAAGTGGAAAACTGATTCTACATTAATTCACATAATCCTAGTGACTGCGCACACAACATGGCCAAACAAAAACAAAAGCAAAAGACATTACCTGGCCTATAAATCCAATAGAAACTCGTAGGCAAAGCAATCAATTGGACTAGGCAATTACATGCAGCCATACAAAGTCCATGGGCCTTGCCTCAGAGTCGAACCCACAACCTCTTGTAGCCCAAGCAAAGAGCCTACCACTACACCAACACAGAGAAGTTGGTACAGAGTTTACATTAGTTCACATAATCCTAGTGACTGTGCACACAACATGGCCAAACAAAAGCAAAAGACAGTCCCTGGCCTATCAATCCAATGGAAACTCATATACAACATAGTCCATTGGACTAGGCAATTACATGCAGCCATACAAAGTCCATGGGCCTTGCCTCAGAGTCAAACCCACAACCTCTGGCAGAACAAGCAAAGAGCTTACAACTACACCAACACAAAAAAGTAGGAAGCTGCGTCTACATTAATTCACATATTCCTAGCGACTGCGCACACAACATGGCCAAACAAAAGCAAAAGACATTACCTGGCCTATCAAGCCAATGGAAACTCATAGGCAACACAGTCCATTGGACTAAACAATTACATGCAGCCATACAAAGTCCATGGGCTTTGCCTCAGAGTCAAACCCACAATTTCTCGCAGCCCAAGCAAAGTGCCTACCACTACACCAACACAGACAAGCTGGAAACAGAGTTTACATTAGTTCACATAATCCTAGTGACTGTGCACACAACATGGCGAAACAAATGCAAAAGACATTATCTGGCCTATCAATCCAATGGAAACTCATAGGCAACACAGTCCATTAGACTAGGCAAATACATGCAGCCATACAAAGTTCATGGGCCTTGCCTCAGAGTCGAACCCACAACCTCTTGGAGAACAAGCAAAGAGCCTACCACTAAACCAACACAGAGAAGTTGGAAACTGATTCTACATTAATTCACATAATCCTACCGACTGCGCACACAACATGGCTAAACAAAAGCAAAAGACAGTACCTGGCTTATCAATCCAATGGAAACTCATAGGCAACACAGTCCATTGGACTAGGCAATAACATGCAGCCATACATAGTCCACGGGCCTTGCTTCAAAGTCGAACTCACAACCTCTCGCAGCTCAAGCAAAGAGCCTACCACTACACCAACACAGAGAAATGTGAACCTGCCTCTACATTAATTCACATAATCCTAGTGAGTGCGCACACAACATGGCCAAACGAAAACAAAAGACAGTACCTGGCCTATCAATCCAATGGAAACTCATAGGCAACACAGTCCATTGGACTAGGCAATTACATGCAGCCATAAAAAGTCCATGGGCCTTGCCTCAGAGTCAAACCCACAACCTCTCGCAGCCCAAGCAAAGAGCCTACCACTACACCAACACAGAGAAATGTGAAACTGACTCTACATTAATTCACATAATCCTAGTGACTGCGCACACAACATGGCCAAACGAAAGCAAAAGTCAATACCTGGCCTATCAATCCAATGGAAACTCATAGGCAACAAAGTCTATTGGACTAGGCAATTACATGCAGCCATACAAAGTCCATGAGCCTTGCATTAGAGTCGAACCCACAACCTCTTGCAGCCCAAGCAAAGAGCCTACCACTACACCAACACAGAGAAGTCTGAAACTGACTCTACATTAATTCACATAATCCTAGTGACTGCGCACACAACATGGCTAAACGAAAGCAAAAGTCAATACCTGGCCTATCAATCCAATGGAAACTCATAGGCAACACAGCCCATTGGACTAGGCAATTACATGCAGCCATAAAAAGTCCATGGGCCATGCCGCAGAGTCAAACCCACAACCTCTCGCAGCCAAGCAAAGCAGCTTCCACTACACCAACACAGAGAAGTGGGAAACGGATTCTACATTAATTCACATAATCCTAGTGACTGCGCACACAACATGGCCAAACAAAAGCAAAAGAAAGCACCTGGCCTATCAATCCAATGGAAACTCATAGGTAACGCAGTC
The DNA here is from genome assembly GCF_048569485.1 of Anomaloglossus baeobatrachus. Lineage (NCBI taxonomy): Eukaryota > Metazoa > Chordata > Amphibia > Anura > Aromobatidae > Anomaloglossus > Anomaloglossus baeobatrachus. The sequence continues at coordinate 76,603 of NW_027442315.1, forward strand.
CATTGGACTATGCAATTACATGCAGCCATACAAAGTCCATGGGCCTTGCCTCAGAGTCGAACTCACAACCTCTCGCAGCCCAACAAAAAAGCCTACCACTTCAGCAACACAGAGAAGTGTGAAACTGTCTCTACATTAACTCACATAATCCTAGTGACTGCGCACAAAACATGGCCAAACGAAAACAAAAGACAGTACCTGGCCTATCAATCCATTGGACTAGGCAATTACATGCAGCCATACAAAGTCCATGGGCCTTGCCTCAGAGCCAAACCCACAACCTCTCACAGCCCAAGCAAAGAGCCTACCACTACACCAACACAGAGAAGTGCGAAACTGACTCAACATAAATTCACATAATCCTAGTGACTGCGCACACAACATGGCCAAACAAAAGCTAAAGACAGTCCCTTGCCTATCAATCCAATGGAAACTCATAGACAACATAGTCCATTGGAATAGGCAATTACATGCAGCCTCACAAAGTCCATGGGCCTTGCCTCAGAGTCAAACCCACAACCTCTGGCAGAACAAGCAAAGAGCCTACAACTACACCAACACAAAGAAGTAGGAAGCTGTGTCTACATTAATTCACATAATCCTAGTGAATGCGCACACAACATGGCCAAACAAAAGCAAAAGACATTACCTGGCCTATCAGGCCAATGGAAACTCATAGGCAACACAGTCCATTGAACTAGGCGATTACATGCAGCCATACAAAGTCCATGGGCCATGCCGCAGAGTCAAACCCACAACCTCTCGCAGCCAAGCAAAGCAGCTTCCACTACACCAACACAGAGAAGTGGGAAATGGATTCTACATTAATCCACATAATCCTAGTGACTGCGCACACAACATGGCCAAACAAAAGCAAAAGACAATACCTGGCCTATCAATCCAATGGAAACTCATAGGCAACACAGTCCATTGGACTTGGCAATTACATGCAGCCATACAAAGTCCATGGGCCTTGCCTCAGAGTCAAACCCACAACCTCTGGCAGAACAAGCAAAGAGCCTACAACTACACCAACACAAAGAAGTAGGAAGCTGTGTCTACATTAATTCACATAATCCTAGTGAATGTGCACACAACATGGCCAAACAAAAGCAAAAGACATTACCTGGCCTATCGAGCCAATGGAAACTCATAGGCAACACAGTCCATTGAACTAGACAATTACATGGAGACATACAAAGTCCATGGGCCTTGCCTCAGAGTCAAACCCACAACCTCTCGCAGCCAAGTAAAGAGCCTACCACTACACCAACACAGATAAGTGGGAAACTGATTCTACATTAATTCACATAATCCTACCGACTGCGCACACAACATGGCCAAACAAAAGGCAATACCTGGCCTATCAATCCAATGGAAACTCATAGTCAACACAGTCCATTAGACTAGGCAAATACATGCAGCCATACAAAGTTCATGGGCCTTGCCTCAGAGTCGAACCCACAACTTCTTGGAGAACAAGCAAAGAGCCTACCACTAAACCAACACAGAGAAGTTGGAAACCGACGCTACATTAATTCACATAATCCTAGTGACTGCGCACACAACATGGCCAAACAAAAGCAAAAGACAGTACCTGGCCTATCAATCCAATGGAAACTCATAGGTAACACAGTACATTAGACTAGGCAATTAAATGCAGCCATACAAAGCCCATGGGCCTTGCCCCAGAGTCGAACCCACAACCTCTCGTAGCCCAAGCAAAGAGCCTACCAATACACCAACACAGAGAAGTGAAAAACTGATTCTACATTAATTCACATAATCCTAGTGACTGCGCACACAACATGGCCAAACAAAAGCAAAAGACAGTACCTGGCCTATCAATCCAATAGAAACTCATAGGCAAAGCAATCAATTGGACTAGGCAATTACATGCAGCCATACAAAGTCCATGGGCCTTGCCTCAGAGTCGAACCCACAACCTCTCGTAACCCAAGCAAAGAGCCTACCACTACACCAACACAGAGAAGAGCGAAACTGACTCAACATAAATTCACATAATCCTAGTGACTGCGCACACAATATGGCCAAACAAAAGCAAAAGACAGTCCCTGGCCTATCAATCCAATGGAAACTCATATACAACATAGTCCATTGGACTAGGCAATTACATGCAGCCATACAAAGTCCATGGGCCTTGCCTCAGAGTCAAACCCACAACCTCTGGCAGAACAAGCAAAGAGCTTACAACTACACCAACACAAAAAAGTAGGAAGGTGCGTCTACATTAATTCACATATTCCTAGAGACTGCGCACACAACATGGCCAAACAAAAGCAAAAGACATTACCTGGCCTATCAAGCCAATGGAAGCTCATAGGCAACACAGTCCATTGGACTAAACAATTACATGCAGCCATACAAAGTCCATGGACTTTGCCTCTGAGTCAAACCCACAATTTCTCGCAGCCCAAGCAAAGAGCCTACCACTACACCAACACAGACAAGATGGAAACTGAGTTTACATTAGTTCACATAATCCTAGTGACTGTGCACACAACATTGCGAAACAAATGCAAAAGACATTATCTGGCCTATCAATCCAATGGAAACTCATAGGCAACACAGTCCATTAGACTAGACAAATACATGCAGCCATACAAAGTTCATGGGCCTTGCCTCAGAGTCGAACCCACAACCTCTTGGAGAACAAGCAAAGAGCCTACCACTAAACTAACACAGAGAAGTTGGAAACCGACTCTACATTAATTCACATAATCCTAGTGACTGCGCACACAACATGGCCAAACAAAAGCAAAAGACAGTACCTGGCCTATCAATCCAATGGAAACTCATAGGCAACACAGTCCATTGGACTAGACAATTACATGGAGACATACAAAGTCCATGGGCCTTGCTTCAGAGTCAAAGCCACAACCTCTCGCAGCCAAGCAAAGAGCCTACCACTACACCAATACAGAGAAGTGGGAAACTGATTCTACATTAATTCACATAATCCTACCGACTGCGCACACAACATGGCTAAACAAAAGCAAAAGACAGTACCTGGCTTATCAATCCAATGGAAACTCATAGGCAACACAGTCCATTGGACTAGGCAATAACATGCAGCCATACAAAGTACATGGGCCTTGCCTCAGAGTCAAACCCACAACCTCTCGCAGCCCAAGCAAAGATCCTACCACTACACCAACACAGAGAAGTTTGAAACTGACTCTTCATTAACTCACATAATCCTAGTGACTGCGCACACAACATGGCCAAACGAAAGCAAAAGACAGTACCTGGCCTATCAATCCAATGGAAACTCATAGGCAACACAGTCCATTAGACTAGGCAACTACATACAGCCATAATAAGTCCATGGGCCTTGCCCCAGAGTCAAACCCACAACATCTACGCAGCCCAAGCAAAGAGCCTACCACTACACCAACACAGAGATATGTGAAACTGACTCTACAAATTATTCACATAATCCTAGTGACTGTGCACACAACATGGCCAAACGAAAGCAAAAGTCGATACCTGGCCTATCAATCCAATGGAAACTCATAGGTAACACAGTCCATTGGACTATGCAATTACATGCAGCCATACAAAGTCCATGGGCCTTGCCTCAGAGTCAAACCCACAACCTCTAACAGCTCAAGCAAAAAGCCTACCACTACACCAACACAGAGAAGTGCGAAACTAATTGAACATAAATTCACATAATCCTAGTGACTGCGCACACAACATGGCCAAACGAAAGCAAAAGACAGTACCTGGCCTATCAATCCAATGGAAACTCATAGGTAACACAGTCCATTGGACTATGCAATTACATGCAGCCATACAAAGTCCATGGGCCTTGCCTCAGAGTCAAACCCACAACCTCTGGCAGAACAAGCAAAGAGCTTACAACTACACCAACACAAAAAAGTAGGAAGCTGCGTCTACATTAATTCACATATTCCTAGCGACTGCGCACACAACATGGCCAAACAAAAGCAAAAGACATTACCTGGCCTATCAAGCCAATGGAAACTCATAGGCAACACAGTCCATTGGACTAAACAATTACATGCAGCCATACAAAGTCCATGGGCTTTGCCTCAGAGTCAAACCCACAATTTCTCGCAGCCCAAGCAAAGAGCCTACCACTACACCAACACAGACAAGTTGGAAACTGAGTTTACATTAGTTCACATAATCCTAGTGACTGTGCACACAACATGGCGAAACAAATGCAAAAGACATTATCTGGCCTATCAATCCAATGGAAACTCATAGGCAAAACAGTCCATTAGACTAGGCAAATACATGCAGCCATACAAAGTTCATGGGCCTTGCCTCAGAGTCGAACCCACAACCTCTTGGAGAACAAGCAAAGAGCCTACCACTAAACCAACACAGAGAAGTTGGAAACTGATTCTACATTAATTCACATAATCCTACCGACTGCGCACACAACATGGCTAAACAAAAGCAAAAGACAGTACCTGGCTTATCAATCCAATGGAAATTCATAGGCAACACAGTCCATTGGACTAGGCAATAACATGCAGCCATACACAGTCCATGGGCCTTGCTTCAAAGTCGAACTCACAACCTCTCGCAGCTCAAGCAAACAGCCTACCACTACACCAACACAGAGAAATGTGAACCTGCCTCCACATTAATTCACATAATCCTAGTGAGTGCGCACACAACATGGCCAAACGAAAACAAAAGACAGTACCTGGCCTATCAATCCAATGGAAACTCATAGGCAACACAGTCCATTGGACTAGGCAATTACATGCAGCCATAAAAAGTCCATGGGCCTTGCCTCAGAGTCAAACCCACAACCTCTCGCAGCCCAAGCAAAGAGCCTACCACTACACCAACACAGAGAAATGTGAAACCGACTCTACATTAATTCACATAATCCTAGTGACTGCGCACACAACATGGCCAAACGAAAGCAAAAGTCAATACCTGGCCTATCAATCCAATGGAAACTCATAGGCAACACAGTCCATTGGACTAGGCAATTACATGCAGCCATAAAAAGTCCATGGGCCTTGCCTCAGAGTCAAACCCACAACCTCTCACAACCCAAGCAAAGAGCCTACCACTACACCAACAAAGAGAAATGTGAAACTGACTCTACATTAATTCACATATTCCTAGTGACTGCGCACACAACATGGCCAAACAAAAGCAAAAGAAAGCACCTGGCCTATCAATCCAATGGAAACTCATAGGTAACGCAGTCCATTGGACTATGCAATTACATGCAGCCATACAAAGTCCATGGGCCTTGCCTCAGAGTCGAACTCACAACCTCTCGCAGCCCAACAAAAAAGCCTACCACTTCAGCAACACAGAGAAGTGTGAAACTGTCTCTACATTAACTCACATAATCCTAGTGACTGCGCACAAAACATGGCCAAACGAAAACAAAAGACAGTACCTGGCCTATCAATCCATTGGACTAGGCAATTACATGCAGCCATACAAAGTCCATGGGCCTTGCCTCAGAGTCAAACCCACAACCTCTGGCAGAACAAGCAAAGAGCCTACAACTACACCAACACAAAGAAGTAGGAAGCTGCGTCTACATTAATTCACATAATCCTAGTGAATGCGCACACAACATGGCCAAACAAAAGCAAAAGACATTACCTGGCCTATCAGGCCAATGGAAACTCATAGGCAACACAGTCCATTGAACTAGGCGATTACATGCAGCCATACAAAGTCCATGGGCCATGCCGCAGAGTCAAACCCACAACCTCTTGCAGCCAAGCAAAGCAGCTTCCACTACACCAACACAGAGAAGTGGGAAACGGATTCTACATTAATTCACATAATCCTAGTGACTGCGCACACAACATGGCCAAACAAAAGCAAAAGACAATACCTGGCCTATCAATCCAATGGAAACTCATAGGCAACACAGTCCATTGGACTTGGCAATTACATGCAGCCATACAAAGTCCATGGGCCTTGCCTCAGAGTCAAACCCACAACCTCTGGCAGAACAAGCAAAGAGCCTACAACTACACCAACACAAAGAAGTAGGAAGCTGCGTCTACATTAATTCACATAATCCTAGTGAATGTGCACACAACATGGCCAAACAAAAGCAAAAGACATTACCTGGCCTATCAAGCCAATGTAAACTCATAGGCAACACAGTCCATTGAACTAGACAATTACATGGAGACATACAAAGTCCATGGGCCTTGCCTCAGAGTCAAACCCACAACCTCTCGCAGCCAAGCAAAGAGCCTACCACTACACCAACACAGATAATTGGGAAACTGATTCTACATTAATTCACATAATCCTACCGACTGCGCACACAACATGGCCAAACAAAAGACAATACCTGGCCTATCAATCCAATGGAAACTCATAGGCAACACAGTCGATTAGACTAGGCAAATACATGCAGCCATACAAAGTTCATGGGCCTTGCCTCAGAGTCGAACCCACAACTTCTTGGAGAACAAGCAAAGAGCCTACCACTAAACCAACACAGAGAAGTTGGAAACCGACTCTACATTAATTCACATAATCCTAGTGACTGCGCACACAACATGGCCAAACAAAAGCAAAAGACAGTACCTGGCCTATCAATCCAATGGAAACTCATAGGTAACACAGTACATTAGACTAGGCAATTAAATGCAGCCATACAAAGCCCATGGGCCTTGCCCCAGAGTCAATCCCACAACCTCTCGTAGCCCAAGCAAAGAGCCTACCAATACACCAACACAGAGAAGTGAAAAACTGATTCTACATTAAGTCACATAATCCTAGTGACTGCGCACACAACATGGCCAAACAAAAGCAAAAGACAGTACCTGGCCTATCAATCCAATAGAAACTCATAGGCAAAGCAATCAATTGGACTAGGCAATTACATGCAGCCATACAAAGTCCATGGGCCTTGCCTCAGAGTCAAACCCACAACCTCTTGTAGCCCAAGCAAAGAGCCTACCACTACACCAACACAGAGAAGAGCGAAACTGACTCAACATAAATTCACATAATCCTAGTGACTGCGCACACAACATGGCCAAACAAAAGCAAAAGACAGTCCCTGGCCTATCAATCCAATGGAAACTCATATACAACATAGTCCATTGGACTAGGCAATTACATGCAGCCATACAAAGTCCATGGGCCTTGCCTCAGAGTCAAACCCACAACCTCTGGCAGAACAAGCAAAGAGCTTACAACTACACCAACACAAAAAAGTAGGAAGGTGCGTCTACATTAATTCACATATTCCTAGAGACTGCGCACACAACATGGCCAAACAAAAGCAAAAGACATTACCTGGCCTATCAAGCCAATGGAAACTCATAGGCAACACAGTCCATTGGACTAAACAATTACATGCAGCCATACAAAGTCCATGGGCTTTGCCTCTGAGTCAAACCCACAATTTCTCGCAGCCCAAGCAAAGAGCCTACCACTACACCAACACAGACAAGATGGAAACTGAGTTTACATTAGTTCACATAATCCTAGTGACTGTGCACACAACATTGCGAAACAAATGCAAAAGACATTATCTGGCCTATCAATCCAATGGAAACTCATAGGCAACACAGTCCATTAGACTAGGCAAATACATGCAGCCATACAAAGTTCATGGGCCTTGCCTCAGAGGCGAACCCACAACCTCTTGGAGAACAAGCAAAGAGCCTACCACTAAACCAACACAGAGAAGTTGGAAACCGACTCTACATTAATTCACATAATCCTAGTGACTGCGCACACAACATGGCCAAACAAAAGCAAAAGACAGTACCTGGCCTATCAATCCAATGGAAACTCATAGGCAACACAGTCCATTGGACTAGACAATTACATGGAGACATACAAAGTCCATGGGCCTTGCTTCAGAGTCAAACCCACAACCTCTCGCAGTCAAGCAAAGAGCCTACCACTACACCAATACAGAGAAGTGGGAAACTGATTCTACATTAATTCACATAATCCTACCGACTGCGCACACAACATGGCTAAACAAAAGCAAAAGACAGTACCTGGCTTATCAATCCAATGGAAACTCATAGGCAACACAGTCCATTGGACTAGGCAATAACATGCAGCCATACAAAGTCCATGGGCCTTGCCTCAAAGTCGAACTCACAACCTCTTGCAGCTCAAGCAAAGAGCCTACCACTACACCAACACAGAGAAATGTGAACCTGCCTCTACATTAATTCACATAATCCTAGTGACTGCGCACACAACATGGCCAAACGAAAGCAAAAGTCCATACCTGGCCTATCAATCCAATGGAAACTCATAGGCAACACAGTCCATTGGACTAGGCAATTACATGCAGCCATAAAAAGTCCATGGGCCTTGCCTCAGAATCAAACCCACAACCTCTAACAGCTCAAGCAAAAAGCCTACCACTACACCAACACAGAGAAGTGCGGAACTAATTGAACATAAATTCACATAATCCTAGTGACTGCGCACACAACATGGCCAAACGAAAGCAAAAGACAGTACCTGGCCTATCAATCCAATGGAAACTCATAGGTAACACAGTCCATTGGACTATGCAATTACATGCAGCCATACAAAGTCCATGAGCCTTGCCTCAGAGTCGAACTCACAACCTCTCGCAGCCCAAGAAAAAAGCCTACCACTACAGCAACACAGAGAAGTGTGAAACTGACTCTACATTAATTCACATAATCCTAGTGACTGCGCACACAACATGGCCAAACAAAAGCAAAAGACAGTACCTGGCCTATCAATCCAATGGAAACTCATAGGCAACACAGTCCATTAGACTAGGCAACTACATACAGCCATAATAAGTCCATGGGCCTTGCCCCAGAGTCAAACCCACAACATCTACGCAGCCCAAGCAAAGAGCCTACCACTACACCAACATAGAGATATGTGAAACTGACTCTACAAATTATTCACATAATCCTAGTGACTGTGCACACAACATGGCCAAACGAAAGCAAAAGTCGATACCTGGCCTATCAATCCAATGGAAACTCATAGGTAACACAGTCCATTGGACTATGCAATTACATGCAGCCATACAAAGTCCATGGGCCTTGCCTCAGAGTCAAACCCACAACCTCTAACAGCTCAAGCAAAAAGCCTACCACTACACCAACACAGAGAAGTGCGAAACTAATTGAACATAAATTCACATAATCCTAGTGACTGCGCACACAACATGGCCAAACGAAAGCAAAAGACAGTACCTGGCCTATCAATCCAATGGAAACTCATAGGTAACACAGTCCATTGGACTATGCAATTACATGCAGCCATACAAAGTCCATGGGCCTTGCCTCAGAGTCGAACTCACAACCTCTCGCAGCCCAAGAAAAAAGCCTACCACTACAGCAACACAGAGAAGTGTGAAACTGACTCTACATTAATTCACATAATCCTAGTGACTGCGCACACAACATGGCCAAACAAAAGCAAAAGACATTACCTGGCCTATCATTCCAATTAAAACTCATAGGCAACATAGTCCATTGGACTAGGCAATAACATGCAGCCATACAACGTCCATGGGCCTTGCCTCAAAGTCGAACTCTCAACCTCTCGCAGCTCAAGCAAAGAGCCTACCACTACACCAACACAGAGAAATGTGAACCTGACTCTACATTAATTCACATAATCCTAGTGACTGCGCACACAACATGGCCAAACAAAAGCAAAAGGCAGTACCTGGCCTATCAATCCAATGGGAACTCATAGGCAACACAGTCAATTGAACTACGCAATTATATGCAGCCATACAAACTCCATGGGCCTTACCTCAGAGTCGAACCCACAACCTCTCGCAGCTTAAGCAAAGAGCCTACCCCTAAACCAACACAGAGAAGTTGGAAACTGACTCTACATTAATTCACATAATCCTAGTGACTGCGCACACAACATGGCCAAACAAAAGCAAAAGACAGTACCTGGCCTATCAATCCAATGGAAACTCATAGGCAACACAGTCCATTGGACTAGACAATTACATGGAGACATACAAAGTCCATGGGCCTTGCCTCAGAGTCAAACCCACAACCTCTCGCAGCCAAGCAAAGAGCCTACTACTACACCAACACAGAAAAGTGGGAAACTGGTACTACATTAATTCACATAATCCTACCGACTGCGCACACAACATGGCCAAACAAAAGCAAAAGTCAGTACCTGGCTTATCAATCCAATGGAAACTCATAGGCAACACAGTCCATTGGACTAGAAAATTACATGGAGACATACAAAGTCCATGGGCCTTGCCTCAGAGTCAAACCCACAACCTCTCGCAGCCAAGCAAAGAGCCTACCACTACACCAACACAGAGAAGTGGGAAACTGATTCTACATTAATTCACATAATCCTACCGACTGCGCACACAACATGGCTAAACAAAAGACAATACCTGGCCTATCAATTCAATGGAAACTCATAGGCAACACAGTCCATTGGACTAGGCAATTACATGCAGCCATACAAAGTCCATGGGCTTTGCCTAAAAGTCAAACCCACAACTTCTCGCAGCCCAAGCAAAGAGCCTACCACTACACCAACACAGAGAAGTGGGAAACTGATTCTACATTAATTCACATAATCCTACCGACTGCGCACACAACATGGCCAAACAAAAAACAATACCTGGTCTATCAATCCAATGGAAACTCATAGGCAACACAGTCCATTAGACTAGTCAAATAAATGCAGCCATACAAAGTTCATGGGCCTTGCCTCAGATTCGAACCCACATCCTCTTGGAGAACAAGCAAAGAGCCTACCACTAAACCAACACAGAGAAGTTGGAAACTGACTCTACATTAATTCACATAATCCTAGTGACTGCGCACACAACATGGCCAAACAAAAGCAAAAGACATTACCTGGCCTATCAATCCAATGTAAACTCATAGGTAACACAGTACATTGGACTAGGCAATTGCATGCAGCCATACAAAGCCCATGGGCCTTGCCCCAGAGTCAAACCCGCAACCTCTCGTAGCCCAAGCAAAGAGCCTACCAATACACCAACGCAGAGAAGTGGAAAACAGATTCTACATTAATTCACATAATCCTAGTGACTGCGCACACAACATGGCCAAACAAAAGCAAAAGACGGTACCTGGCCTATCAATCCAATGGAAACTCATAGGCAACGCAATCAATTGGACTAGGCAATTACATGCAGCCATACAAAGTCCATGGGCCTTGTCTCAGAGTCAAACCCACAACCTCTCTCAGCCCAAGCAAAGAGCCTACCACTACACCAACACAGAGAAGTTGGTAACAGAGTTTACATTAGTTCACATAATCCTAGTGACTGTGCACACAACATGGCCAAACAAATGCAAAAGACATTATCTGGCCTATCAATCCAATGGAAACTCATAGGCAACACAGTCCATTAGACTAGGCAAATACATGCAGCCATACAAAGTTCATGGGCCTTGCCTCAGAGTCGAACCCACAACCTCTTGGAGAACAAGCAAAGAGCCTACCACTAAACCAACACAGAGAAGTAGGTGAATGATTCTACATTAATTCACATAATCCTAGTGACTGCGCACACAACATGGCCAAACAAAAGCAAAAGACAGTATCTGGCCTATCAATCCAATTGAAGCTCATAAGCAACATAGTCCATTGGACTAGGCAATAACATGCAGCCATACAATGTCCATGGGCCTTGCCTCAAAGTTGAACTCACAACCTCTCGCAGCTCAAGCAAAGAGCCTACTACTACACCAACACAGAGAAATGTGAACCTGACTCTACATTAATTCACATAAACCTAGTGACTGCGCACACAACATGGCCAAACGAAAGCAAAAGTCAATACCTGGCCTATCAATCCAATGGAAACTCATAGGCAACACAGTCCATTATACTAGGCAATTACATGCAGCCATAAAAAGTCCAAGGGCCTTGCCTCAGAGTCAAATCCACAACCTCTCGTAGCTAAAGCAAAGAGCCTACCACTACACCAACACAGAGAAATGTGAAACTGACTCTATATTAATTCACATAATCCTAGTGACTGCGCACACAACATGGCCAAACGAAAGCAAAAGTCAATACCTGGCCTATCAATCCAATGGAAACTCATAGGCAACACAGTCCTTTGGACTAGGCAATTACATGCAGCCATACAAAGTCCATGAGCATTGCATTTGAGTCGAACTCATAAACTCTCCCAGCCCAAGCAAAGAGCCTACCACTACACCAACACAGAGAAGTGGGAAACTGACTCAACATTAATTCACATAATCCTAGTGACTGCGCACAAAACATGGCCAAACAAAAGCAAAAGAAGGCACCTGGCCTATCAATCCAATGGAATCTCATAGGTAACACAGTCCATTGGACTATGCAATTACATGCAGCCATAAAAAGTCCATGGGCCTTGCCTCAGAGTCGAACTCACAACCTCTCGCAGCCCAAGAAAAAAGCCTACCACTACAGCAACACGGAGAAGTGTGAAACCGCCTCTACATTAACTCACATAATCCTAGTAACTGCGCACACAACATGGCCAAACAAAAGCAAAAGACAGTACCTGGCCTATCAATCCAATGGAAACTCAGAGGCAACCCCATCCATTGGACTAGGCAATTACATGCAGCCATACAGAGTCCATGGGCCTTGCCTCAGAGTCTATCCCACAACCTCTGGCAGAACAAGCAAAGAGCCTACAACCACACCAACACAAAGAAGTAGGAAGCTGCATCTACATTAATTCACATAATCCTAGTGACTGCGCACACAACATGGCCAAACAGAAGCAAAAGACATTACCTGGCCTACCAAGCCAATGGAAACTCATAGGCAACACAGTCCATTGAACTAGGCAATTACATGCAGCCATACAAAGTCCATGGGCCTTGCCTCAGAGTCAAACCCACAACTTCTCACAGCCAAGCAAAGCGCCTTCCACTACACCAACACAGAGAAGTGGGAAACTGATTCTACATTAATTCACATAATCCTACCGACTTCGCACACAACATAACCAAACAAAAGACAATATCTGGCCTATCAGTCCAATGAAAACTCATAGGCAACACAGTCCATTGGACTAGGCAATTACATGCAGCCATACAAAGTCTATGGGCTTTGCCTCAGAGTCAAACCCACATTTTCTCGCAGCCCAAGAAAAGAGCCTACCACTACACCAACACAGAGAAGTTGAAAACTGAGTTTACATTAGTTCACATAATCCTAGTGACTGCGCACACAACATGGCCAAACAAAAGCAAAAGGTAGTACCTGGCCTATCAATCCAATAGGAACTCATAGGTAACACAGTCAACTGAAATAGGCAATTACATGCATCCATACAAACTCCATGGGCCTTGCCTCAAAGTCGAACCAACAACCTTTCGCAGCTTAAGCAAAAAGACTACCACTACACCAACACAGAGAAGTAGGTAAAGGACTCTACATTAATTCACATAATCCTAGAGACTGCGCACACAACATGGCCAAACAAATGCAAAAGACATTATCTGGCCTATCAATCCAATGAAATCATAGGCAACATAGTCCATTAGACTAAGCAAATATATGCAGCCATACAAAGTTAATGGGCCTTGCCTCAGAGTCGAACCCACAACCTCTTGGAGAACAAGCAAAGAGCCTACCACTAAACCAACACAGAGAAGTTGGAAACAAACTCTACATTAATTCACAGAATCCTTGTGACTGCGCACACAACATGGCAAAACAAAAGCAAAAGACAGCACCTGGCCTATCAATCCAATGGAAACTCAAAGCTAACACAGTACATTGGACTAGGCAATTACATGCAGCCATACAAAGCCCATTGGCCTTGCCCCAGAGTCGAACCCACACCCTCTCGTAGCCCAAGGAAAGAGCCTACTAATACACCAACACAGAGAAGTGGAAAACCAATTCTTCATTAATTCACATAATCCTAGTGACTGCGCACATAACATGGCCAAACAAAAGCAAAAGACAGTACCTGGCCTATCAAACCAATGGAAACTCATAGGCAACACAGTCCATTGGACTAGACAATTACATGGAGACATACAAAGTCCATGGGCCTTGCATTAGAGTCGAACCCACAACCTCTCGCAGCCCAAGCAAAGAGCCTACCACTACACCAACACAGAAAAGTGGGAAACTGATTCTACATTAATTCAAATAATCCTACCGACTGCGCACACAACATGGCCAAACAAAAGACAATACCTGGCCTATCAATTCAAAGGAAACTCTTAGGCAACACAGTCCATTGGACTTGGCTATTACATGCAGCCATACAAAGTCCATGGGCTTTGCCTCAGAGTCAAACCCACAATTTCTCGAAGCCCAAGGAAATAGCCTACGATTACACCAACACAAGAAGTTGGAAACTGAGTTTACATTAGTTCACATAATCCTAGTGACTGCGCACACAACATGGCCAAACAAAAGACAATACCTGGCCTATCAATTCAATGGAAACTCATAGGCAACACAGTCAATTGAACTAGGCAATTACATGCTGCCATACAAACTCCATGGGCTTTGCCTCAGAGTCGAACCCACAACCTCTCGCAGTTTAAGCAAAGAGACTACCACTACACCAACACAGAGAAGTAGGTGAATGACTCTACATTAATTCACATAATCCTAGTGACTGCGCACATAACATGGCCAAACAAAAGCAAAAGACAGTACCTGGCCTATCAATCAAATTGAAACTCATAAGCAACAAAGAGACTACAACTACACCAACACAGAGAAGTAGGTGAATGACTCTACATTAATTCACATAATCCTAGTGACTGCGAACACAACATGGCCAAACAAAAGCAAAAGACAGTACCTGGCCTATCAATCCAATTGAAACTCATAGGCAACATAGTCCATTGGACTAGGCAATAACATGCAGCCATACAAAGTCCATGGGCCATGCCTCAAAGTCTAACTCACAACCTCTCGCAGCTCAAGCAAAGAGCCTACCACTACACCAACACAGAGAAATGTGAACCTGACTCTACATTAATTCACATAATCCTAGTAATGTACTGTGTTACCTATGAGTTTACATTGGATTGATAGGCCAGGTAATGTCTTTTGCTTTTGTTTGGCCATGTTGTGTGCGCAGTCACTAGGATTATGTGAATTAATGTAGAGTCGGTTTCCAACTTCTCTGTGTTGGTTTAGTGGTAGGCTCTCTGCTTGTTCTCCAGGAGGATGTGGGTTCGACTTTGAGGCAAGGCCCATGAACTTTATATGGCTGCATGTATTTGCCTAGTCTAATGGACTGTGTTGCCTATGAGTTTCCATTGGATTGATAGGCCAGGTATTGTCGTTTGTTTGGCCATGTTGTGTGCGCAGTCGGTAGGATTATGTGAATTAATGTAGAATCAGTTTCCCACTTCTCTGTGTTGGTGTAGTGGTAGGCTCTTTGCTTGGCTGCGAGAGGTTGTGGGTTTGACTCTGAGGAAAGGCCCATGGACTTTGTATGTCTCCATGTAATTGTCTAGTCCAATGGACTGTGTTGCCTATGATTTTCCATTGGATTGATAGGCCAGGTACTGTCTTTTGCTTTTGTTTGGCCATGTTGTGTGCGCAGTCACTAGGATTATGTGAATTAATGTAAACTCAGTTACCAACTTCTCTGTGTTGGTGTAGTGGTAGGCTCTTTGCTTGGGCTGCGAGAAGTTGTGGGTTTGACTTTTAGGCAAAGCCCATGGACTTTGTATGTCTCCATGTAATTGCCTAGTCCAATGGACTGTGTTGCCTATGAGTTTCCATTGAATTGATAGGCCAGGTATTGTCTTTTGTTTGGCCGTGTTGTGTGCGCAGTCGGTAGGATTATGTGAATTAATGTAGAATCAGTTTCCCACTTCTCTGTGTTAGTGTAGTGGTAGGCTCTTTGCTTGGCTGCGAGAAGTTGTGGGTTTGACTCTGAGGCAAGGCCCATGGACTTTGTATGTCTCCATGTAATTGTCTAGTCCAATGGACTGTGTTGCCTATGAGTTTCCATTGGATTCATAGGCCAGGTACTGTCTTTTGCTTTTGTTTGGCCATGTTGTGTGCGCAGTCACTAGGATTATGTGAATTAATGTAGAAATGGTTTTCCACTTCTCTGTGTTGGTGTATTGGTAGGCTCTTTGCCTTGGCTATGAGAGGTTGTGGGTTTGACTCTGGGGCAAGGCCCATGGGCTTTGTATGGCTGCATGTAATTGCCTAGTCCAATGTACTGTGTTACCTATGAGTTTCCGTTGGATTGATAGGCCACGTACTGTCTTTTGCTTTTGTTTGGCCATGTTGTGTGCGCAGTCACTAGGATTATGTTAATTAATGTAGAGTCGGTTTCCAACTTCTCTGAGTTGGTTTAGTGGTAGTCTCTTTGCTTGTTCTCCAAGAGGTTGTGGGTTCGACTCTGAGGCAATGCCCATGAACTTTACATGGCTGCATGTAAGTGCCTAGTCTAATGGACTGTGTTGCCTATGAGTTTCCATTGGATTGATAGGCCAGATAATGTCTTTTGCATTTGTTTGGCCATGTTGTGTGCGCAGTCACTAGGATTATGTGAATTAATGTAGAGTCATTCACCTACTTCTCTGTGTTGGTGTAGTGGTAGGCTCTTTGCCCTGGCTACGAGAGGTTGTGGGTTCGACTCTGGGGCAAGACCCATGGGCTTTGTATGGCTGCATGTAATTGCCTAGTCCAATGTACTGTGTTACCTATGAGTTTCCATTGGATAGATAGGCCAGGTACTGTCTTTTGCTTTTGTTTGGCCATGTTGTGTGCGCAGTCACTAGGATTATGTTAATTAATGTAGAGTCGGTTTCCAACTTCACTGAGTTGGTTTAGTGGTAGGCTCTTTGCTTGTTCTCCAAGAGGTTGTGGGTTCGACTCTGAGGCAAGGCCCATGAACTTTGTTTGGCTGCATGTAATTGCCTAGTCTAATGGACTGTGTTGCCTATGAGTTTCCATTTGATTGAATGGCCAGGTACTGTCTTTTGTTTTCGTTTGGCCATGTTGTGTGCGCAGTCACTAGGATTATGTGAATTAATGCTATTGGATTTTTCAAGTCAGTATTCACACAGCAGTTTCTGCTATTTCATGTATTCCCCTTACATAGTCACTGGTGTGCATACCTTATCTCCCCATAGTGATGTTTTTTTAGGTTTTTGCACCCAGTTCGGACTTAGAATGGTGTTCCAAACGTTATTCCTATTTGTTAGTATTTTTTCGTTTGTGAACCCTCCCCAACCACACCTATTGCCAATCCATATCATACGCATAAATAGCCTGGGTCTCAGCTTCCCATACACGGTAGGTTTTTTAACTGCATGAGAGGACACACACAAGCTAGGGACCCCAACGTAGAGAAATACTTTGGCGTAGTGTTGGGGCTCTATTGCATTGATCAATTCAGTAGCTAAATTTCTCTTGATTCATATGTTCATGGCAGTAATGCAGATTCCATTTTTCACATATTCACTCTTGCATATAGCTATTGAATTTTTCAAGTCAGTATTCACACAGCAGTTTCTGCTATTTCATGTATTCCCCTTACATAGTCACTGGTGTGCATACCTTATCTCCCCATAGTGCCTGGGATCTGACCCAGACACTAGCAGTTTTGCACTCCTACCCAAAACTGGGCTCTTCACTGAACTCACTACCTCCACGGTTCAACTCTTAACTGAACTTCAACTAACTAACTGGTTTTCCCACCTCCAGGCCTGTGAACTCCTTGGTGGGTGGG
The DNA here is from genome assembly GCF_048569485.1 of Anomaloglossus baeobatrachus. Lineage (NCBI taxonomy): Eukaryota > Metazoa > Chordata > Amphibia > Anura > Aromobatidae > Anomaloglossus > Anomaloglossus baeobatrachus. The sequence goes on from NW_027442315.1 coordinate 94,325, forward strand.
GCCAACCGCCTGGCTCCGCCCCACCTGGTGTGGACATCAGCCCCTGGAGGGAGGCAACAACGGTTTTGTGTCTGACTAGTGTAACTATCCGGGAAAGGGGGTGTGTGTGTGTGTTATGTCTGTGACCAACTGGCTAGTCCAGGGCGTCACACTTGCACCCCCTTCTTGTGATGTGAAGGTGTGTAGTCAGTGCCTACGTGTAATTCCTGACACCACTCCTCTGGCTGACTTGGTGAGCTGTCACTGACTGGGTGGGGTGCAGTAATGGTGGATGCTGCTGCTGCTTGGATAGCATGTGTATCTACTGTGAACAGCTTATCAATGGTGGCAAATCGGGGCAGCTTAACCTCTTGCTCTCCGCAGTTCAACACTCTCACGCGCACTCTTCCCTTCCGTATTAATGAATAAAACTGTGATATAAATAGTATATAGATACCCCACAAATGCAGATAAAGGTAGGTTATGGGAAAAGGGAGAAGAGGGAAACAGGAAAATAGTGTAATAAAGTATACCTTCCAGGGGGGAGAGGAAATGGCAGCACAGCCAGTGGAGGTGAAGCAAGGGGAAGCCTGCAACTAAATTGTTGAGAGCATTATCACATGGTGACTGAGCCTGATTGTAACGGGAGCATAGAGGTGCCGATCCTGTCTTACCTGCGTTGGTGTAGAAGTGGGTTTCCAGTGGTGGAGTCAGCTGTGTGCAGTGGTGGCTGTGGGTTCTTTTATGTGCGACCGTAGTAATAGCTGCGCCCACTTCCTGTATGGGAGTGGAATGCAGTGAGGCTAATGGAACGCACGTCCACGTGCCGCGCCCCTGAAGGTAATACCGATCATTGAATACAAAAAAATTTCTCATACTACTGTATGGGAGTCCCTATATTTAATATGATATCCAAGCCACAGCATCCACCGTTACTTCACCACACCCATTCAGTGACAGCTCACCAAGTCAACCAGAGGAGTGGTGTAAGGAATTACACGTAGGCACTGACTCCACACCTTCACATCACAAGAAGCGGGTCCACAGGGTAGTGCAAGAATACGAGCAAGTCTTCAGCAAACATCCGCTAGACTTTGGGAGAATAAAAGGGGTCCATATTCATGGTTTAAGAACTTGGGTTCTAACGTGCCCAGAGTATGCTCCACTCTATGCTCCCTTTACAATCAGGCTCAGTCACCATGTGATAACGCTCTCAACTCTTTAGTTGCAGGCTTCCTTTTGCTTCACCTCCACTGGCTGTGCTGCCGTTTCCTCTCACCCCCAGAAGGTATACTTTATTACACTATTTTCCTCTTTCCCTGTTCCCCCTTTTCCCATAACCTACCTTTATTTACAATTGTGGGGTATCTATATGATATTTACATCATAGTTTTATTCATTAGTGCGGAAGGGAAGAGTGCCCGTGAGAGTGTTAAACTGCGGAGAGCAGGAGGTTAAGCTGCCCCGACTTGCCACCATTGATAAGCTGTTCACAGTAGATACCCATGCTATCCAAGTAGCAGCATCCACTATTACTGCACCCCACCCAGTCAGTGACTGCTCACCAAGTCAGCCAGAGGAGTGGTGTAAGGAATTACACGTAGGCACTGACTCCACACCTTCACATCACAAGAAGCGGGTCCACAGGGTAGTGCAAGAATACGAGCGAGCAAGTCTTCAGCAAACATCCGCTAGATTTTGGGGGAATAAAAGGGGTCCAACACTACATCCCCACAGGTGCACACCCACCCATCAAAGAGAGCTATAAGCCAATACCACCTTCACATTACCAGTGTACCAAGGACATGTTGAGCAACATGAAGGCGGCTGGGGTTATCCGTGACAGTTGTAGCCTTTGGGCAGCTCCGTTGGTCCTGTTAAAGAAGAAGGACGGCACCACTCCCCCGTATTGAGGAATCGCTAGCTGCATTGAGAACTGCAAATTATTTTTCTACCCTTGATCTCACTAGTCACTATTGGCTAGTGTCCGTTGCTGAGGCAGACCGGGGGAAGACCGCCTTTGCCACCCCTATGGCGCTGGAGGTCGGCAGACTGTTGTTCAAAAGCAGTGTCTGACGAACAAATTTGCTTCATCCTGAGGAACTGGCCAGTCGGTACGGCCCGGATGGTGGAGGGGGTATGAGCAGAAGAAGCATGCAGCAGTGCGTTGACTGATGTTTCCTTCCTATGGACGTCGGTCTGAACAATTCGCTCAGAACCGAATGAAATTTTAATATCCAGGAAGTCAACGCAACTGCTGCTATGCTTATGTGTCAATCTGATGTTAAAGGTGTTGTTATTAAGTTCCTCCATAAATGTCTCGAGCTGCTCCACAGTGCCCTGCCAAAAAATCAAAATATCATCAATATACCTTAGCCAGCACTGCACATGGGCGCCAGCCCCTGCACCTCCGTCACCAAAAACCAACCAATCCCAGTACCTCTGCCTTCTATCTAGGTGCCTTGAGTTATGTCCTGTAAACTGTCACAGCGACCCAGACACACATGTGTAGTAGGGGAATATCCCTGCTGAGATGCCAGTGCTAGAGCACTCGTTTGCTGTGGAGTTGAACGCTATGTGAGCAGTTCTTACCTTCAATGAGCAGAAGTCTCTTTTTTCAGATTTCAATATCTCTGTGGGTATCTGGCAGAAATATGGAATACTCTTTACTGCTAAGACCCTGTACACCACTCCCACTAAAGGGGGCTTTACACGCTGCGACATCGCTAATGCGGAGTCGTTGGGGTCACGGAATTTGTGACGCACATCCGGCCGCATTAGCGATGTTGCTGCGTGTGACACCGATGAGCGATTTTGCATCGTTGCAAAAACGTGCAAAATCGCTCATCGGTGACATGGGTCTCCATTCTCGATTATCGTTACTGCAGCAGTAACGATGTAGTTCGTCGCTCCTGCGGCAGCACACATCACTCCGTGTGACACCGCAGAAACGAGGAACCTCTCCTTACCTGCCTCCCAGCCGCTATGAGGAAGGAAGGAGGTGGGCGGGATGTTCCGGCCACTCATCTCCGCCCCTCCGCTGCTATTGGGCGGGTCGCTCAGTGACGTCGCTGTGACGCCGCACGGACCGCCCCCTTAGAAAGGAGGCGGTTCGCCGGTCACAGCGACGTCGCCGGTCAGGTAAGTATGTGTGACGGGTCTGGTCGGTGTTGTGCGGCATGGGCAGCGATTTGCCCGTGTCGCGCAACAGATGGGGCGGGTACCCACACTAGCGATATCGGGACCGATATCGCAGTGTGTAAAGTAGCCTTTAGTCACATGACCAAGACTGTATCTGTGTCCCTACAACACACTTGAGACAAATGTGTGTGTGAGCCTGCATTGTGGGGTATATATAATATATTATAGAGCTGGGAAGGATCATTCTAAGCAGTGAGCTGTTCCAGTATTTGTAGGAAAATACCCAGTAGAAGCATCAAACACAGCACCAATACCTCCCATCAGTATCCCACCACAGTGCCATGTAACCCATGCCCTACACTCCCATCTACACCAATACTATACAGGCACAAACTAGTATATCTGACTAAAAGCCCCCAAAATATGAAGAACGACCTATAGTTGAGTGTGGATATAAAATCTATGTGAGCAGAGCTAGAATAGAAATCACTGATCGCATTGAAGTCATTCTGACCATAAATCACCATGATATCAAGGTGAGGAGTTGTGTGTTACTGCTGGGAGGAAAGGGTTAACAGTGGAATATTAAGGTGCATTTCTGTGTGCAGTGTTACTAGTCAATGTAACAATTCAATATGAGCTGCTCTTGGTGCCGGGGGAGGGAGATGCTCTCCTGAGCAAGATAGATGGGGAATGAACATGATATCTATATAGTGTAAGGCAGGGGGTCTCAAACTCGGCTGGGTGTATGGGCCGCACAGAGGAAAAAAATAATTTGGGGGGCTGCATTCTTTGCAGGACAAAGTGACATTTTTATTGGTACCATATATATATATTTTTTTCACACACCTTTGGATGACTGATTTTCAACATTTTTCACTTGTTTATTATAACAAATGTGCACATTCTTTGGTTAAATCTAAAAAAAAAAAATTTGATGTTAAAAAAAAGTCATGCCTTATTTTGTTTTTTTTTACATTTTATCCCTTTCTTTTAACTAATAGTGTTACAATTATGACGCTAGCGTTTTGTGAAGGGAATGCTTTGCCTACTTCCGTGACTATGGCCTTCCGGAACTGCTGCATTTTGGCTGACCTCTCCGCCTCGGGAATAAGAGACATAAAGTTCTCCTTGTAGCGTGGGTCTAACAGTGTTACCAACCAGTAATGATTGTCGGCCAAGATGTTCTTAACGCGAGGGTCACGAGACAGGCAGCTTACCATAAAGTCATCCATGTGCGCCAGACTCTTAACAGCCATCACTTCAGTATCCAGACCAACACGATGACTGAACATGCTGTCCTCCTCCTTCTCCTCCTCCTCCTCCTCCTCCTCCTCCTCCTCATCATCTACCCTGTCCTCTGGCCAGCCACGCTGAACTGAGCATATGACTGGTATGCATGTCATATCCTCAATTTGGCCAGAGAGTTGCTCCATGTCTTCATCCTCCTCCTCGTCATAGTCCTCCACTGCACGTTGTGATGAGACGAGGCTGGGCTGTGTGTTATCACCCACACCCACCACTGTTTCTTGCTCCAACTCATCGTGTTCCGCCTGCAATGCATCATGTTTGGTTTTGAGCAGAGACCGTTTTAGAAGGCAGAGAAGCGGTATGGTGACGCTAATAATGGCGTCATCGCCGCTCACCATCTTGGTGGAGTCCTCAAAGTTTTGGAGGATGGTACATAGGTCGGACATCCATCTCCACTCCTCAGGTGTTATGTGTGGAGTTTGACCCATTTCCCGACGGCTTAGGTGATGCAGGTACTCAACAACTGCCCTCTTCTGCTCACATATCCTGATCAACATGTGCAGAGTTGAATTCCAACGCGTGGGGACATCACACACCAGTCTGTGAGCCGGAAGATGCAAACGACGCTGAAAGCCGGCAAGGCCGGCTGAAGCAGTAGGTGACTTTCGAAAATGTGCAGACAGGCGGCGAACTTTTACCAGCAGATCAGACAGCTCTGGGTATGACTTTAGAAACCGCTGAACCACGAGGTTGAGCACATGGGCCATGCATGGAACATGTGTCAGCTGGCCTCGCCTCAAAGCCGCCACCAGGTTCCGGCCATTGTCACACACAACCTTTCCTGGCTTTAGGTTCAGAGGTGTGAGCCAGTGATCTGCATGCTGTTTTAGAGCTGTCCACACCTCTTCTGCATTGTGGGGTTTGTCACCTATGCAGATTAGCTGCAGCACAGTCTGTTGCCGCTTCGCCGAGGCAGTGCTGCAGTGCTTCCAGCTTGGGACTGGTGTGGAGGGTAAAGTGGATGAGGATGCGCAGGAGGAGGAGGAGGCTGAAGAGCATGACATTCCGGAGCTGTAGAGTGTGGGTGAAACCCTGACTGAGGTAGGGCCTGCAAACCTTGGTGTGGGAAGGACTTGTTCCGTTCCTCGCTCAAACTGGGTCCCAGCTGGGCTGGGCTGGGTCCCTACCCGGCTGGGTAGGGCGTTGTGGGGGGTTTGTCTATCTCCGTTTGAGGTGAGTTTGTTTAAGTTAGCCTTTTCTTTGGCGTTTTTTGGAGCCCTGCGGGTTGGGGAGTTGGTATCGCCCAGTAAGGCGTTCCCCGGGGGCTTGGATTGGGGTGACATTATGTCAGTGGAAAACGGAGTTGAATTTTGGATTAGGAAATCGAAAACTGATCAGAGAGGTGTGGGTAGACTAGTCCGTTTGGGGATGGTTGTGGCATCTGATATGTGCCCGTTCAAGTGTCTCGGGAATTTTCAACAGATCCGTCCGAAGGTGGATGGCCCCTTATTATGTCACGAGGATGGGTCCTTTTTATCGAGATACCAATTTGTGAGTGTTTTTAGGGCATGTTTGAAGTCGTTGAGGTTAGATCCGAAGTCTTTCGGATTGGGGCAGCGACGGAGGCCTCTATATGCGGCCTACCGGAGGAGACAGTTAAGCAGATTGGTAGGTGGAAGTCGCAGCGCTTTAAGTCGTATGTACGTCCCCAGGTGGTTGTTGGCAATTGAGGGGAAAAGGGGGGGGGTATTAGGGTAGCAATGGGGGGGGGGTGAGAGTGTGTGTTTTTTGTCAATTTGGTTTGGTGAGGCAATAAAATGGTGTCGTCTGTACATTTTGTATTGCAGAAGCACCCCCTCTTCCTTCCCTGGTCTGGATCCTTGGCCACTCTTATGTGTATTGGGGAGCCCGACGAGCGGACGCGAGATGGAACGGGAGACAGCTAGGTTTTGAGAAGGACCTGGCTCTCGTGCGATGGCTCGGTGTTCGGGGGTTAGGGTGGAACAGGGTGTTGCAGGAGGTGCATAGATACGCCCGGTTGGATAGACCAGACCTCCTGACATGTTAGTGTTGCATGCCGGGGGGAATGATTTGGGTGGGCGTCCTTTTCGAATCTTGATAAAGGACATCAAACATGATTTGTTACGGTTATGGGTGTCGTTTCCAGGTCTAACGATAGTCTGGTCGGAGATAGTAGCGAGAAAGAGTTGGCAGAAAGCGCGGTCAGTTTACAGGTTGAACAAGGCGCAGGCGAAGGTTAATAGGGCGATCTCGAAGTTTGTTAGTCGGAACGGGGGTATAGCAATACGGCATGTTGAGTTGGAAAGGACGGAAGAGGAATTTTGGTTGGCTGACGGGGTACACCTTAATGCGGTGGGAACTGACTTATGGGCTCTTGGCTTGCAGGGAGGTATTGAGAGGGCCCTTTGGTTGCGGGGGGTCTCAGGCACTTGAAGGGTTTCAAGGTGCCTTCGTTGTGGTGTTGTTTATTGGTGGGTCCTTGAAGTTGGTTTAAAATTGGTTCGGGGATTCATCCGGGTATGGATCCCCTCATTGGCAGAATTGATGGTCCCCTGGTGATTTTGGGGGGGAACCCCGACGGGGTATGTCGGGGCCCCTGGGGGTGTGGTTGGGGTTGACGGAGGATTAACCCTTACCATTTGGTGCTCCTGAGCCAGTGTGGGTAACGGCTGGGAGCAAGTTGAGGTTTTTTATTGCTCGGTTATGAGAATCACCAGGGTTTTGGTAGCTTCAAGGACCTTACCACATTGCAAATTTTATTGGTTATGTATTCTTGTTAATAAAATGGCTGCTATGGCCAAAATTATCCAAAGATAAATTTGTGTCTGTGTAATTACTTTTAAATAAGAAATGGGAATGGAGGTGTGGGGTATGAAAGGAAGACCGGAGTCAACAATTCCAGGGTCAAGCATGTTTATTTGCCTAAGCTTCGTTCCAGGGTAGAAAGGGTAAGAGTGCCTTTCAGAATTCGAAGTGGTCGGACTGTACGGGCCACCAAGAACTGCAGGAGAGCTTGAACATCTTCCCATGGATTTGCGACATCCTCCCTCATCAGTTACGTAGGTAAGCAGGTTCTCAGCATTGCAGCCCATTTGTTATCTTAAGTTAGTTAAGCGGGGTTCACTAACCTGTCAGTTCAGCCTCAGGTCTAAAGCAGAGGCCTGGACTCCACTCCTTACTCCTCACTCCACAACTCTCCTTAAAAACAACTGACTCCTTTTTCCTGCCCCGGGGTCTCCAGACCCCTAGGTGGGCGTTTCCTTCCGTCTGGTCCTGCCCACTGGTGTGCCTGTCTTTCCCTGGGGGAGGTGACTAGGATTTTCTGGTTGGCTTTGTGTGACTTAGGTGAGGGAAGTTGTTATGCGGGGGCCTATGTGTGACTACCTGCAGTGTCAGGGCGTCACATATGTATGTGTGTATGTCTGCTAAAGGAATCCGCACCGTCATATTTACAAACACAAAATGTTGACTCTATGCACAGAAGAGAGTCATTCTATTTACATGATTTGTGTTTTTTTACCTTTTAAAACTATCATTAAATGTTAAGTTTTAGTTAGGGATTTATGCTTCTGTCTGTCTCTCTCCCAGTCTCTGTCATCTGTCTGTCTCTGTGTGTCTCTATCTCTATCCATGTCTGTCTGTCTCTCTATCTCTGTCTGTCTCTCTGTGTCTGTCTGTCTCTCTCTCTCTTTGTGGCTGTCTGTTTCTATGTCTGTCTGTCTCTTTTCCAGGCCTGTCTCTTTTCCAGGTCTGTCTCTTTTCCAGGTCTGTCTCTTTCCCTGTCTGTCTGTCTCTTCCCCTGTCTGTCTCTTCCCCTGTCTGTCTCTTCCCCTGTCTGTCTCTGTATTTCTTTGTCTGTCTCTGTCTTTCTCTTCCCCTGTCTGTCTCTTTCCCTGTCTCTCTCTGCCTGTCTCTCTTTGTCTCTCTCTGTCTGACTCATTCCCCGTTTGTCTCTTTCCCTGTCTATCTCTGTATTTCTTTGTCTGTCTCTATCTGTCTGTCTCTCTCTGTCTGTCTCTTCCCCTGTCTGTCTCTTTCCCTGTCGGTCTGCCTTTTCTCCTGCCTGTCTCTGTATGTTTGTCTCTGTCTGTTTCCCTATCTGCCTCTGTCTCTTTCTCTGTCTCTGTCTGTCTGCCTTTTTTCCCTGTCTATCTCTGTCTGTCTCTTTCCCTGTCTGCCTCTGTCTGTTTGTCTCTGTCTCTTTCCCTGTCTGTCTATGCCTATCTGTCTCTGTCTGTTTGTCTCTCAGTCTGTGTCTGTCTCTCTCTATCTGTCTCCCCACTGACATCATATTATCTCACACATAAGCTTCTTATACTATGAATGTCCTTTGTTCCTATAGCAACCAATCACAGCTGCTATTAATAACTTGCAGCTCCCACCTCCATTCAGTTTAATGGAGGCAGGTTTTTTGGAGAGTAACTGTAAAGCGCAGGGTTAAATATTCCTGTTAAAACATAGTCTACGACGTTCCCTGAGTCACATGAGGTGTCTGCAAAATTTTGTGTTTGTAAATATGACGGTGCGGATTCCTTTAGCAGACATACACACATACATATGTGACGCCCTGACACTGCAGGTAGTCACACATAGGCCCCCGCATAACAACTTCCCTCACCTAAGTCACACAAAGCCAACCAGAAAATCCTAGTCACCTCCCCCAGGGAAAGACAGGCACACCAGTGGGCAGGACCAGACGGAAGGAAACGCCCACCTAGGGGTCTGGAGACCCCGGGGCAGGAAAAAGGAGTCAGTTGTTTTTAAGGAGAGTTGTGGAGTGAGGAGTAAGGAGTGGAGTCCAGGCCTCTGCTTTAGACCTGAGGCTGAACTGACAGGTTAGTTAACCCCGCTTAACTAACTTAAGACAACAAATGGGCTGCAATGCTGAGAACCTGCTTACCTACGTAACTGATGAGGGAGGATGTCGCAAATCCATGGGAAGATGTTCAAGCTCTCCTGCAGTTCTTGGTGGTCCGTACAGTCCGACCACTTCGAATTCTGAAAGGCACTCTTACCCTTTCTACCCTGGAACGAAGCTTACGCAAATAAACATGCTTGACCCTGGAATTGTTGACTCCGGTCTTCCTTTCATACCCCACACCTCCATTCCCATTTCTTATTTAAAAGTAATTACACAGACACAAATTTATCTTTGGATAATTTTGGCCATAGCAGCCATTTTATTAACAAGAATACATAACCAATAAAATTTGCAATGTGGTAAGGTCCTTGAAGCTACCAAAACCCTGGTGATTCCCATAACCGAGCAATAAAAAACCTCAACTTGCTCCCAGCCGTTACCCACACTGGCTCAGGAGCACCAAATGGTAAGGGTTAATCCTCCGTCAACCCCAACCACACCCCCAGGGGCCCCGACATACCCCGTCGGGGTTCCCCCCCAAAATCACCAGGGGACCATCAATTCTGCCAATGAGGGGATCCATACCCGGATGAATCCCCGAACCAATTTTAAACCAACTTCAAGGACCCACCAATAAACAACACCACAACGAAGGCACCTTGAAACCCTTCAAGTGCCTGAGACCCCCCGCAACCAAAGGGCCCTCTCAATACCTCCCTGCAAGCCAAGAGCCCATAAGTCAGTTCCCACCGCATTAAGGTGTACCCCGTCAGCCAACCAAAATTCCTCTTCCGTCCTTTCCAACTCAACATGCCGTATTGCTATACCCCCGTTCCGACTAACAAACTTCGAGATCGCCCTATTAACCTTCGCCCGCGCCTTGTTCAACCTGTCAACTGACCGCGCTTTCTGCCAACTCTTTCTCGCTACTATCTCCGACCAGACTATCGTTAGACCTGGAAACGACACCCATAACCGTAACAAATCATGTTTGATGTCCTTTATCAAGATTCGAAAAGGACGCCCACCCAAATCATTCCCCCCGGCATACAACACTAAGATGTCAGGAGGTCTGTCCAACCGGGCGTATCTATGCACCTCCTGCAACACCCTGTTCCACCCTAACCCCCGAACACCGAGCCATCGCACGAGAGCCAGGTCCTTCTCAAAACCTAGCTGTCTCCCGTTCCATCTCGCGTCCGCTCGTCGGGCTCCCCAATACACATAAGAGTGGCCAAGGATCCAGACCAGGGAAGGAAGGGGGGGTGCTTCTGCAATACAAAATGTACAGACGACACCATTTTATTGCCTCACCAAACCAAATTGACAAAAAACACACACTCTCCCCCCCCATTGCTACCCTAATACCCCCCCCCCCTTTTCCCCTCAATTGCCAACAACCACCTGGGGACGTACATACGACTTAAAGCGCTGCGACTTCCACCTACCAATCTGCTTAACTGTCTCCTCCGGTAGGCCGCATATAGAGGCCTCCGTCGCTGCCCCAATCCGAAAGACTTCGGATCTAACCCCAACGACTTCAAACATGCCCTAAAAACACTCACAAATTGGTATCTCGATAAAAAGGACCCATCCTCGTGACATAATAAGGGGCCATCCACCTTCGGACGGATCTGTTGAAAATTCCCGAGACACTTGAACGGGCACATATCAGATGCCACAACCATCCCCAAACGGACTAGTCTACCCACACCTCTCTGATCAGTTTTCGATTTCCTAATCCAAAATTCAACTCCGTTTTCCACTGACAATGTCACCCCAATCCAAGCCCCCGGGGAACGCCTTACTGGGCGATACCAACTCCCCAACCCGCAGGGCTCCAAAAAACGCCAAAGAAAAGGCTAACTTAAACAAACTCACCTCAAACGGAGATAGACAAACCCCCCACAACGCCCTACCCAGCCCAGCCCAGCTGGGACCCAGTTTGAGCGAGGAACGGAACAAGTCCTTCCCACACCAAGGTTTGCAGGCCCTACCTCAGTCAGGGTTTCACCCACACTCTACAGCTCCGGAATGTCATGCTCTTCAGCCTCCTCCTCCTCCTGCGCATCCTCATCCACTTTACCCTCCACACCAGTCCCAAGCTGGAAGCACTGCAGCACTGCCTCGGCGAAGCGGCAACAGGCTGTGCTGCAGCTAATCTGCATAAGTGACAAATCCCACAATGCAGAAGAGGTGTGGACAGCTCTAAAACAGCATGCAGATCACTGGCTCACACCTCTGAACCTAAAGCCAGGAAAGGTTGTGTGTGACAATGGCCGGAACCTAGTGGCGGCTTTGAGGCGAGGCCAGCTGACACATGTTCCATGCATGGCCCATGTGCTCAACCTCGTGGTTCAGCGGTTTCTAAAGTCATACCCAGAGCTGTCTGATCTGCTGGTAAAAGTTCGCCGCCTGTCTGCACATTTTCGAAAGTCACCTACTGCTTCAGCCGGCCTTGCCGGCTTTCAGCGTCGTTTGCATCTTCCGGCTCACAGACTGGTGTGTGATGTCCCCACGCGTTGGAATTCAACTCTGCACATGTTGATCAGGATATGTGAGCAGAAGAGGGCAGTTGTTGAGTACCTGCATCACCTAAGCCGTCGGGAAATGGGTCAAACTCCAGACATAACACCTGAGGAGTGGAGATGGATGTCCGACCTATGTACCATCCTCCAAAACTTTGAGGACTCCACCAAGATGGTGAGCGGCGATGACGCCATTATTAGCGTCACCATACCGCTTCTCTGCCTTCTAAAACGGTCTCTGCTCAAAACCAAACAAGATGCATTGCAGGCGGAACACGATGAGTTGGAGCAAGAAACAGTAGTGGGTGTGGGTGATAACACATAGCCCAGCCTCGTCTCATCACAACGTGCAGTGGAGGACTATGACGAGGAGGAAGATGAAGACATGGAGCAACTCTCCGGCCAAATTGAGGATATGACATGCATACCAGTCATATGCTCAGTTCAGCGTGGCTGGCCAGAGGACAGGGTAGATGAGGAGGAGGAGGAGAAGGAGGAGGACAGCATGTTCAGTCATCGTGTTGGTCTGGATACTGAAGTGATGGCTGTTAAGAGTCTGGCGCACATGGATGACTTTATGGTAAGCTGCCTGTCTCGTGACCCTCGCGTTAAGAACATCTTGGCCGACAATCATTACTGGTTGGTAACACTGTTAGACCCACGCTACAAGGAGAACTTTATGTCTCTTATTCCCGAGGCGGAGAGGTCAGCCAAAATGCAGCAGTTCCGGAAGGCCATAGTCACGGAAGTAGGCAAAGCATTCCCTTCACAAAACGCTAGCGTCATAATTGTAACACTATTAGTTAAAAGAAAGGGATAAAATGTAAAAAAAAACAAAATAAGGCATGACTTTTTTTTAACATCACATTTATTTTTTTTAGATTTAACCAAAGAATGTGCACATTTGTTATAATAAACAAGTGAAAAATGTTGAAAATCAGTCATCCAAAGGTGTGTGAAAAAAATATATACATATATGGTACCAATAAAAATGTCACTTTGTCTTGCAAAGAATGCAGCCCCCCAAATTATTTTTTTCCTCTGTGCGGCCCATACACCCAGCCGAGTTTGAGACCCCCTGCCTTACACTATATAGATATTATGTTCATTCCCCATCTATCTTGCTCAGGAGAGCATCTCCCTCCCCCGGCACCAAGAGCAGCTCATACTGAATTGTTACATTGACTAGTAACACTGCACACAGAAATGCACCTTAATATTCCACTGTTAACCCTTTCCTCCCAGCAGTAACACACAACTCCTCACCTTGATATCATGGTGATTTATGGTCAGAATGACTTCAATGCGATCAGTGATTTCTATTCTAGCTCTGCTCACATAGATTTTATATCCACACTCAACTATAGGCCGTTCTTCATATTTTGGGGGCTTTTAGTCAGATATACTAGTTTGTGCCTGTATAGTATTGGTGTAGATGGGAGTGTAGGGCATGGGTTACATGGCACTGTGGTGGGATACTGATGGGAGGTATTGGTGCTGTGTTTGATGCTTCTACTGGGTATTTTCCTACAAATACTGGAACAGCTCACTGCTTAGAATGATCCTTCCCAGCTCTATAATATATTATATATACCCCACAATGCAGGCTCACACACACATTTGTCTCAAGTGTGTTGTAGGGACACAGATACAGTCTTGGTCATGTGACTAAAGGCTACTTTACACACTGCGATATCGGTCCCGATATCGCTAGTGTGGGTACCCGCCCCCATCTGTTGCGCGACACGGGTAAATCGCTGCCCATGCCGCACAACACCGACCAGACCCGTCACACATACTTACCTGACCGGCGACGTCGCTGTGACCGGCGAACCGCCTCCTTTCTAAGGGGACGGTCCGTGCGGCGTCACAGCGACGTCACTGAGCGACCGCCCAATAGCAGCGGAGGGGCGGAGATGAGTGGCCGGAACATCCCGCCCACCTCCTTCCTTCCTCATAGCGGCTGGGAGGCAGGTAAGGAGAGGTTCCTCGTTTCTGCGGTGTCACACGGAGTGATGTGTGCTGCCGCGGGAGCGACGAACTACATCGTTACTAGAGTTGAGCGCGGTTCGTGGTTCGTGGTTCTCCAGTTCTAGGCTCAAGTGATTTTGGGGCATGTTCTAGATCGAACTAGAACTCGAGCTTTTTGCAAAAGCTCGATAGTTCTAGAAACGTTCGAGAACGGTTCTAGCAGCCAAAAAACAGCTAAATCTTAGCTTGGTTTCTGCTGTAATAGTGTAAGTCACTCTGTGAATCAAACTATTATCACATTTCAGTGTATAGTGTGCGTGAACAGCGCCTTCAGATCACTGCTGTTTCTATAATGGCGATCGCCATTTTTTTTTTTTTTTTCTTGCCTTCCTTCCCTAAGCGCGCGCGTCTTGTGGGGCTGGCCAGCATGTCAGCCAATCACAGACACACACACACCTAAGTGGACTTTGAGGCAGAGAAGCAACGGCATGTGTGATAGGATCTGCATGTCACATGTCCCTGCATTATAAAACCGGACATTTTCTTCACGATCGCCATTATCTGCCTTCTGCGTCTTTGGTGTCAGACATCACTGTCGCAGTTCCGTCCTTTGTCCTATCGCCGATACAGCTGTATGCGCTGCATACACAGTGTTAGACAGCTTAGGGAGAGCAAATTCTAGCAGTCATTTTAAGGGCTCGTACCGGCAGGGTCAGAGAGCCATAGGTGACAGGTCCTGCAAACAGCAACAGCGTCTGTGTAGCCCAGGTCAGGGATTTCCTCCCTGCATTTCACCATTAGGAGGGAATAGAAAGGCAGGCTTCCATTCCTCTACCCAGAGCACCACAATCCTGCCACTGTACCCTCTTGTCCTCTGCACACTCCAACTCATTCTAAGTAAGCCATTATACTAGCAAACACTCAGTGTACCTAGTGGCATCCTATCTGTGGCTATTGGACTTTGCTATAGTCCCACTAGTGCAAAGACATTTGCAGAGCACATCTGCCTGCATTGCACACTCCAAGTTTTTTAAACTAAGCAATTTTACTAGCAAACACTCAGTGTACCTAGTGGCATCCTATACGTGGCTATTGGACTTTGCTATAGTCCCACTAGTGCCAAGACATTTGCAGAGCGCATCTGCCTGCGTTGCACACTCCAACAAATTATAACGAAGCCATTATACTAGCAAACACTCAGTGTACCTAGTGGCATCCTATACGTGGCTATTGGACTTTGCTATAGTCCCACTAGTGCCAAGACATTTGCAGAGCGCATCTGCCTGCGTTGCACACTCCAACTAATTATAACGAAGCCATTATACTAGCAAACACTCAGTGTACCTAGTGGCATCCTATACGTGGCTATTGGACTTTGCTATAGTCCCACTAGTGCCAAGACATTTGCAGAGCGCATCTGCCTGCGTTGCACACTCCAACTAATTATAACGAAGCCATTATACTAGCACACACTCAGTGTACCTAGTGGCATCCTATACGTGGCTATTGGACTTTGCTATAGTCCCACTAGTGCAAAGACATTTGCAGAGCACATCTGCCTGCATTGCACACTCCAACTTTTTTAAACTAAGCAATTATACTAGCAAACACTCAGTGTACCTAGTGGCATCCTATACGTGGCTATTGGACTTTGCTATAGTCCCACTAGTGCAAAGACATTAGCAGAGCACATCTGCCTGCATTGCACACTCCAAGTTTTTTAAACTCAGCCATTATACTAGCAAACACTCAGTGTACCTAGTGGCATCCTATACGTGGCTATTGGACTTTGCTATAGTCCCACTAGTGCCAAGACATTTGCAGAGCGCATCTGCCTGCGTTGCACACTCCAACTAATTATAACGAAGGCATTATACTAGCAAACACTCAGTGTACCTAGTGGCATCCTATACGTGGCTATTGGACTTTGCTATAGTCCCACTAGTGCCAAGACATTTGCAGAGCGCATCTGCCTGCGTTGCACACTCCAACAAATTATAACGAAGCCATTATACTAGCAAACACTCAGTGTACCTAGTGGCATCCTATACGTGGCTATTGGACTTTGCTATAGTCCCACTAGTGCCAAGACATTTGCAGAGCGCATCTGCCTGCGTTGCACACTCCAACTAATTATAACGAAGCCATTATACTAGCAAACACTCAGTGTACCTAGTGGCATCCTATACGTGGCTATTGGACTTTGCTATAGTCCCACTAGGGCCAAGACATTTGCAGAGCGCATCTGCCTGCGTTGCACACTCCAACTAATTATAACGAAGCCATTATACTAGCAAACACTCAGTGTACCTAGTGGCATCCTATACGTGGCTATTGGACTTTGCTATAGTCCCACTAGTGCCAAGACATTTGCAGAGCGCATCTGCCTGCGTTGCACACTCCAACTAATTATAACGAAGCCATTATACTAGCACACACTCAGTGTACCTAGTGGCATCCTATACGTGGCTATTGGACTTTGCTATAGTCCCACTAGTGCCAAGACATTTGCAGAGCACATCTGCCTGCATTGCACACTCCAAGTTTTTTAAACTCAGCCATTATACTAGCAAACAGTCAGTGTACCTAGTGGCATCCTAAACGTGGCTATTGTACTTTTGTCAATTCACAGTATTGGAACGTTATTTGCAGCACGTCTGCCTGCATTGCACACTCTAACTTTTTTAAACTCAGCCATTATACTAGCAAACAGTAAGTGTACCTAGTGGCATCCTAAACGTGGCTATTGTACTTTTGTCAATTCACAGTATTGGAACGTTATTTGCAGCACGTCTGCCTGCATTGCACACTCTAACTTTTTTAAACTCAGCCATTATACTAGCAAACACTCACTGTACCTAGTGGCATCCTAAACATGGCTATTGTACTTTTGTCAATTCACAGTATTGGAACCTTATTTGCAGCACGTCTGCCTGCATTGCACACTCTAACTTTTTTAAACTCAGCCATTATACTAGCAAACACTCACTGTACCTAGTTGTATCCTAAACGTGGCTATTGTACTTTTGTCAATTCACAGTATTGGAACGTTATTTGCAGCACGTCTGCCTGCATTGCACACTCTAACTTTTTTAAACTCAGCCATTATACTAGCAAACACTCACTGTACCTAGTGGCATCCTAAACGTGGCTATTGTACTTTTGTCAATTCACAGTATTGGAACGTTATTTGCAGCACGTCTGCCTGCATTGCACACTCTAACTTTTTTAAACTCAGTCATTATACTAGCAAACAGTCAGTGTACCTAGTGGCATCCTATACGTGGCTATTGTACTTTTGTCAATTCACAGTATTGGAACGTTATTTGCAGCACGTCTGCCTGCATTGCACACTCTAACTTTTTTAAACTCAGCCATTATACTAGCAAACAGTCAGTGTACCTAGTGGCATCCTAAACGTGGCTATTGTACTTTTGTCAATTCACAGTATTGGAACGTTATTTGCAGCACGTCTGCCTGCATTGCACACTCTAACTTTTTAAACTCAGCCATTATACTACCAAACAGTCAGTGTACCTAGTGGCATCCTATACGTGGCTATTGGACTTTGCTATAGTCCCACTAGTGCCAAGACATTTGCAGAGCACATCTGCCTGCATTGCACACTCCAAGTTTTTTAAACTCAGCCATTATACTAGCAAACAGTCAGTGTACCTAGTGGCATCCTAAACGTGGCTATTGTACTTTTGTCAATTCACAGTATTGGAACGTTATTTGCAGCACGTCTGCCTGCATTGCACACTCTAACTTTTTTAAACTCAGCCATTATACTACCAAACAGTCAGTGTACCTAGTGGCATCCTATACGTGGCTATTGGACTTTGCTATAGTCCCACTAGTGCCAAGACATTTGCAGAGCACGTCTGCCTGCATTGCACACTCCAAGTTTTTTAAACTCAGCCATTATACTAGCAAACAGTCAGTGTACCTAGTGGCATCCTAAACGTGGCTATTGTACTTTTGTCAATTCACAGTATTGGAACGTTATTTGCAGCACGTCTGCCTGCATTGCACACTCTAACTTTTTTAAACTCAGCCATTATACTAGCAAACACTCACTGTACCTAGTGGCATCCTAAACGTGGCTATTGTACTTTTGTCAATTCACAGTATTGGAACGTTATTTGCAGCACGTCTGCCTGCATTGCACACTCTAACTTTTTTAAACTCAGCCATTATACTAGCAAACAGTCAGTGTACCTAGTGGCATCCTAAACGTGGCTATTGTACTTTTGTCAATTCACAGTATTGGAACGTTATTTGCAGCACGTCTGCCTGCATTGCACACTCTAACTTTTTTAAACTCAGCCATTATACTAGCAAACAGTCAGTGTACCTAGTGGCATCCTATACGTGGCTATTGTACTTTTGTCAATTCACAGTATTGGAACGTTATTTGCAGCACGTCTGCCTGCATTGCACACTCTAACTTTTTTAAACTCAGCCATTATACTAGCAAACAGTCAGTGTACCTAGTGGCATCCTAAACGTGGCTATTGTACTTTTGTCAATTCACAGTATTGGAACGTTATTTGCAGCACGTCTGCCTGCATTGCACACTCTAACTTTTTTAAACTCAGCCATCATACTACCAAACAGTCAGTGTACCTAGTGGCATCCTATACGTGGCTATTGGACTTTGCTATAGTCCCACTAGTGCCAAGACATTTGCAGAGCACATCTGCCTGCATTGCACACTCCAAGTTTTTTAAACTCAGCCATTATACTAGCAAACAGTCAGTGTACCTAGTGGCATCCTAAACGTGGCTATTGTACTTTTGTCAATTCACAGTATTGGAACGTTATTTGCAGCACGTCTGCCTGCATTGCACACTCTAACTTTTTTAAACTCAGCCATTATACTAGCAAACACTCACTGTACCTAGTGGCATCCTAAACGTGGCTATTGTACTTTTGTCAATTCACAGTATTGGAACGTTATTTGCAGCACGTCTGCCTGCATTGCACACTCTAACTTTTTTAAACTCAGCCATTATACTAGCAAACAGTCAGTGTACCTAGTGGCATCCTATACGTGGCTATTGTACTTTTGTCAATTCACAGTATTGGAACGTTATTTGCAGCACGTCTGCCTGCATTGCACACTCTAACTTTTTTAAACTCAGCCATTATACTAGCAAACAGTCAGTGTACCTAGTGGCATCCTAAACGTGGCTATTGTACTTTTGTCAATTCACAGTATTGGAACGTTATTTGCAGCACGTCTGCCTGCATTGCACACTCTAACTTTTTTAAACTCAGCCATTATACTAGCAAACACTCACTGTACCTAGTTGTATCCTAAACGTGGCTATTGTACTTTTGTCAATTCACAGTATTGGAACGTTATTTGCAGCACGTCTGCCTGCATTGCACACTCTAACTTTTTTAAACTCATCCATTATACTAGCAAACACACAGTGTACCTAGTGGCATCCTATACGTGGCTATTGGACTTTGCTATAGTCCCACTAGTGCCAAGACATTTGCAGAGCGCATCTGCCTGCGTTGCACACTCCAACAAATTATAACGAAGCCATTATACTAGCACACACTCAGTGTACCTAGTGGCATCCTATACGTGGCTATTGGACTTTGCTATAGTCCCACTAGTGCAAAGACATTTGCATAGCACGTCTGCCTGCATTGCACACTACAACTTTTTTAAACTAAGCAATTTTACTAGCAAACACTCACTGTACCTAGTTGTATCCTAAACGTGGCTATTGTACTTTTGTCAATTCACACTACTGCAAATCTATGTGCAGCACCTCTGCATGACAACCTCGTGCTCTGTTTTTAATAAGCTATAATGATAGCACAAAATACTGCCATTTTGTGGCATCATAGAACTGGCTGTTGTATTCCATTAGTGCCCCACTGGTGACAAGCTATTTCTAGCACCTCTACATCACACCCTCATGCACATTTTGCTACGCTAATGTTATAGCAAACTCATGGAATTCATTGCTGCATTTCATAATTCGGAGGGATAGAAAGTCAGGCTTCCTTTAGCTTTTCCTTCTGTTCATAGACAGCATCTCCAAGACAAATTTCCCCTCCACGTCTAAGTGTGGAGAGGCAGCTAGTGCGCATGCGTGTGCCGATGTACCCCAGCTGCAGCATAATTACAGTGTTTCGCCTAGTGAGTATGCTCAGCCTGACTGTGCCATTCCTGACGCTAAGTTTTCATTTCGGGATACAGCGCATGCTCCCACACTAAGTGTGAAAAGCCTCTTTGCACAGGTGCTTGCATTCCGTGCCGGGTCTAAGTCCTGTTTTGGGCATAGACACCATGCTAAAGCTGATAGTCTTTTTTCAGAGACTGTATTTCATGCTACTGAGCATGCTCAGGCACTTCCTGCATCAGAGACTAGGTCCGGTAATGAACTCTTTGGCCCTGGCCCTGATGTGGGGGTCCCATATAGACCACAGGGCATCAGGTGTCCTCCCAAATGGCTTGCAGAGGCCCACACCTATGACTTGTCACCGCATTATTGATGCTCAGACGATGACTGGTGAGGTGTTTGGGTCATGGCAGCCATGAGGTCATCATTGAAGTTGCGTTTCCAAATAGGACGCTAGTTATGCCACTCATGACGTGTCACTCTACTTTTGTCTCCAGGAGGTGCATTGTGGTTCACCCTGGTTTGGGGCGGACCCAGGTTATAAAAGGGGCTGGAGCCAACAAGGAGGTGCGCAGTCTTCTATTATGCTCCGAAAGAGCACACCTCCATGTGTTGAACCCATTGCGGCTTTAGGCCAGAGGTAGGCAGGGATCGGGTGGTGGATGCAGGCCACCACCACAGTTGGTAACGCAGAACGGTTAAGACCAGCTCCTGTCCTAACAGTCCTGCTTGTGCAGCCCAGTGGCATTAACAGGCCTGCTGCTGCTGATGCGCCTGCTGTCCACAGGTGTGGCCCCTACGCACACGGTCAGCGTACTCAATGGCCCCTGTGTTGTTAACAGGGAGTTCCTGGGCTGGGTGGGCATGTGGACCCTGTGACGCTAACAGGGCTCACAGTCTCCAGATCCGAATGGCGTCTAACTCGGTTCAGGCTACTATTAGTTTCATAGCCACACAGCTCTGTATCCTCCACCAAACCTTCAAGTTGCCAACCTCTCCTTTTCCAACTGGGAGCACGGTGGACACTGACTGCTGATGGGGATATATACCTTTCTCTTTCTTTTCTTATTAATTTTCGTTATATAGCGGTCACAGATTATATACCACTTTATCCAAATCTGCCAGTCCCACTGTAACAGATGTTGTTTCTTCAGCAAATGTTACAGTTGCTTAACCACCAAATCCACGGACCAAAACTTTTTTCCCCTTTCCAACACACCTGTTCCCCTTTCCAACAGCATCTGTCCTTTTTCAACTCATTTTGGGATATGACCAAAAGTGCAACTGTGCAGGGACACCGTACTCAACGCCATCTCAGCACAGCAGCCATCCCTCGGTCCCTCCGATGTGGACAAGTAAAAGACCATTTCCTCCTATCCATGACAAAGCGTTGAGATTCACTCTGTGCAGCACTGGTGTTTAGTGGACAAGTAGATCTAAGATTGCGTACCACATTCTGCAGATACTCCTGTATACGTGCGTCTATTTCTATGGCAGGAATTAGTTCGCCAAATTTTGTCTTGTACCGGGGATCTAACAGTGTGGCAACCCAGTATTCAGGATTAGTTCAAATTCATACAATCCGAGGGTCATGTAGGTAGTGCAGCAAGAAGGCGCTCATGTGTCTTGTGCATCCAGGAGGACCAAGTCCTTGGTGTGTTGGTGGCAGAGAGGTGAGAATCGTGCATCCTTCCTCTGCCCTCTACCCACAACCTCGCACAACCGAAATGTGAGCAAGCTCTCACTCATCTGCTGAGTCTTCCATGCCCATCGCCAGTTCGTCCTCCATTTCTTCATGGGCTCCTGCACTTTCATCAACACTTTTTGCTGATACTATGCGCCCTTGTTAATCCCTCTCCCTCACCATGAATGCCGCATAGGTGCCGCTGACCATCTGGACCTCGTAGATCTTGTTATCCCTTCCGCATATGACTCCTCCTGTACTTCCTCCCCTTCCTCTTGTCCCAACACCTGACTCAGAATAATAATTACAGTGTGCTCCATCATGTAGATGACCAGAATTGTCACGCTGAGAATGACATTGCCAGTGCTAAACATCTTCGTCGACATTTCAAAACTGTGTAGCAGGGTGCATAGGTCCTTGATCTGACACCACTCCAGCAGCGTGATCTGCACCACCTCTGGATCAAGTTATCCCAGGCTATATGTCTTACCGTATTTCAGCAGGGCTCTGCGGTGCTGCCACACACGCTGCAACATGTGCAGATTCCAATTCCTGCGTGTCGAAACATCGCATTTACGGCGTTTAACTGCCAGACCCTAAGACTTCCGGAGTGATGAAAGTTGTTGAGCTGCTGTGTGCGCACGATGGAAGTGAGCACATAGCGAGCGTGCCCACTGCACAAGGCCATGTAGGCCGTGATGGTGTTTTAAAAATTGCTGGCGAATTCGGTTCAACACGTGAGCCCTAAAAGGCACGTGTGTCACATTGCCCTGAGGATGGCCCGCAGCCATGTTTGCATCATTGCCGCACACGGCTGTTAAGTCACCAACGTAGTCCGCTCCGTCAATTTGTACTCCGGTTGCCAGGTGACAACGTGTTCCTTTCATGAATAGTGCTGATGATGTGAGAGTAGTCGATGCCAGCGGCGCAGGTGGACGCAGGTTATGCTCACCCACTGGGCTGCATTACCTTGACAGATGCAGAATCTCTGGCTGAATGTAGCTGGTGGGTATCTCACAGATGAAATACCATCATTCAGCTACAACCAATGGGAAGACACCACACCCTTTTTTATGCCCATCCTGTCTGCAGACCACTGCCAGACATAGCTATGAACCTCTGGTTAATTTTACCCCCAGTTCAGTTTTATGATTTTGTGTGCTTGTTACCTGACTACTTTTCCTGCTTGCTGTTTATGTACCTTGTTGGCCGATACGCATTTCAACTCTGCTTGTTTTCTGATTCTTTCCTGGCCGTCCCATTCTGTTCCTGTTCCTCAATTAATGTTTTGACCCTGCCTGACTACTATTCTCTGTAATAGCGGTGTGACTCACATTTCCCATACATTTCAAAGTAAAGCTTTGACCGCCTGATGGCATTGAGCTCTGCTGCCAGCATAGTAAGGAGGTGTGTGGTAGTCCTTGTGCGCAGTTGCAAGGAAGGGTGGCCTGACCACACAGGGTTTGCGCCAAGGTAGAGGACCCACACGAGGTTGAAGAGGCAGAAGCAGTGTATTAACTTCTACATACAGAACAAGGATTGAAACAACTCGTGGGGACGGCAAGACTTGTACAGCAGACCCTTCTCCATCTCTCACCATAGTTTGCCAGTGCCCAGTCAGTGACATGTAATGACCCTGTCTATGCTTACTGGTCCAAGTATCTGTGTTGAAATGCACCCTGTCGCACACAGATTTTCTCAAGGAAGTGGTGATGTTGTGTGCGACATGCTGGTGTAGCGCGGGCATGCTTTTCTTGGAGAAGCAGTGGTGATTGGGCATGTGGTACTGGGGCACAGCGACAGACATAAGGTCTGTAAAATCCTGTGTGTCCACTGTGGCGCCCCTGACCTGGTCAGGCACCACTGAGTACTGCACCCATGCTGGGGACAGTACAACACAGGTAATCCAGAAGGCTGACCGGGGTGTGGAACACAGGCGCATAGTGATCAGGTCTCACACATGTACCCATGAGAGGACCCCTGGGGATCCCAGGAGGGGGAAAAGCCTTCACCTTCACTGGAATAGTGGAGGGGGCCAAAAGCCTCCATCTCCTCTCAAGGGGTGTGGTAAGAGAATCTGGTTGCTAGGTGGCGTAGGCAAGAACAGGAGAGGAGGAGCAGTGAGCCAGTTCAGGGCAGAGTCCAGGGAGCTCCGAGGAGAGCTGACCCCTTCCCCTGGGCTGCTGGAGTCTGACAGCGTCCGCGCAGTGGCTACCGACGGGGGAGAACGGTCACCTAGGAGTGCTACCCGAAACCCATCTCCAGCTAGAGAGAGAGCACAGAGTGGGAAGTAAGGAGACTGCTAGGGAGAACCAGGCCCAAACGGGCGGCAGATCCCGAAGCGGAGATAGATCCAGCTTTCTTTTGCTAAACCTGCCGGTGTGGGGCTCTCAAAGCCCACGCCACAACACCACAAAAGCCGCAGCCACGTAGCCACAGTTAGGGCCCATAGCTCACAGGAGGCAAGCAGCTGGAGTGAGCTGGTCCAGGCAACAAGCACACGGCAAACGAAGGGGAGTGAGGCTTCAGCAACTTCCCTGGGTGACCCCCATAGGGACTCAAAGTCGGGGTCACCCCAAACCACCAAGGGCTAAGGAAGGCGAGTTAGTAGTCACCCTCACAAGTCAGCCTGAAGGACACCTGGTTCCCGCCTGGTTCATCCCAGCTACGCCCGGGTTACTCACCCTGCCACCTGAAGTGAGTAAAAACCCTGAAAGACATTCTGCCTGTGTGGAGTTATTCTGCGCCTTGTGGTACTACGCACCTACACAGGGCCCTGGGGCTTGCCTCACTCTCAGGAGGCTATTCCAACTAACTGCACTCACCATCAGCCCCAGGCGTCCCTCAACCTGCAGTGGCGGTCCCCACTGACCGCAATACTGAGAGTGGCGTCACGACAATCAAGAAGAAGATCTCCTACCTGTGACCAGATCCAGCCGAGTGGAGTCCCTGAAGGTAATGCACCGACACTACACCTGTGGGGCTTCACATCTGGCGTCACGAACAGGATAAGGACTAGACCTGTTCAGACAGGTGACCATGTGCCTGGGCGGTCCGCTTGAAAAATTGGAAGCGCCGCCATATTGCCACCATGAAAAGCGCGCTGAAAAACAACAGCAGCCCGCGCTGGAAGAAGTTACCGCCCACGAAGAGGAGTGGCTACCCAGAGATCCCCTGCAGAGTTCTGACCTCGCTAGTGATGAGAGCGGAGGCGTCCAGAGACGGCGGGAAGGAAAGAGAGCCACAAGCCTGCTGCTGCAGAGAGAAGAGATGGAGTCCGGACGTGGATACCCAGAACCAGGCTCTGCTGCCTGGTGGTGCCGGGAGCTTGCTATCTTCTGCGATCAGCTGGAGGCCAGGATCATGCGACAGCTCAGTGAGGGACGCACGGAGCTTCTGGAGATGGCTGCGGCGGTTCGGACCTACGAGGAGGGAGCCGCGCGACGCCTGCCAGATCGAGCGGCGACGACTCAGATCCCGATGGTGCCACTGATGGGTGAGTCCAGAGTTGCCCCGGCCAGCGCAAGTGCTCCAACCCCTGCTGCTACGACCGCGGTCCCAGAAGAGGCGCCCGGCGCGGCGACGCTGAGCCAGGCCGCAGCCATGCCAGGTGCGGCCCGCCAAGCCCCGGCCGCCGCAGCGATGCCCTGCTCGGCCCGCCAAGCCCCGGCCGCCGCAGCGATGCCCTGCTCGGCCCGCCAAGCCCCGGCCGCCGCAGCGATGCCCTGCTCGGCCCGCCAAGCCCCGGCCGCCGCAGCGATGCCCTGCTCGGCCCACCAAGACCCGGTCCCTGCAGCGACGCCCAGCCCAGCCTGCACAGATCCCATCGCAGCTGCGACGCCGATCCAGGCCGCCGCCATACAGGGCGCGGCCCGCCAAGACCAGGCCGCCGCCATACAGGGCGCGGCCCGCCAAGACCAGGCCGCCGCCATACAGGGCGCGGCCCGCCAAGACCAGGCCGCCGCCATACAGGGCGCGGCCCGCCAAGACCAGGCCGCCGCCATACAGGGCGCGGCCCGCCAAGACCAGGCCGCCACCATGCCAGGCGCGGCCCGCCAAGAGATTGCATCACCATTTTCCCCGGCCTGCAAGGCCAGAGCAGACACCGCTCCCCAGCCTAAGGAAGTCCCTACTAGGAAATCCCTAATAGGTGAAGACTCCGCATACTGGCAGCTGAAGGCTGACCTGGAGGCCAAGTTCCCACAGGAGATGGTGGACAGATACATGCTCCCTCCGCACACCCCTAAGGCAACCCCTGCAGCAACCACGCTGAAGAGTCCACCGCCTGGGCCAGCTGAGGAACACTCATCCCCGGCGCTGCCACGACCAGAGTGCAGCGAAGAACTAAGGGGGAGAGGAGGGCAAGAAGCTGAGGAGTTGCCCCCGGAGCCAGCAGCAGTGCTAGTCCCAGAGCCGGAGATGCTGCCATATTCCCGCTGGGACGAGGAAGACCTGACACCTCCTGCTGAAGAAGACCTGCCCAACCGCCCTACCTGGGAGCTTGTAAGCTGCACTTCGCAGAATCCAGTCCGCAAGATACAGCGCCGCAGTAGAACCCAGTCTTTCCCTGCACCGCCATCCCCAGAGCAGAGAGAAGTCACGGCCAGAGACCTACAAGAAAAACGGTTCCTGAGAAGAGCCAAAGCACAGGTCAGAGGACCCCTTTGCAGAGGAGTAGTGGAGGACTTCAGCCTCAAGTCAGGATATGGGTTCATCGTAGCACCTGGTATAAAAGAAGGTATCTTCGTCAACAGAAGAGACGTCAGAGCTAATCTGCCCAGAGGACATCCTGGAAGGAACCTGCGTACAGGAGACTCCGTACAGTTTACTATGCATCGAGGCGAAAGAGGCTGGTATGCCCTAGATGTAGTACCATGTCCCAAAGAAGAAAGGAAAGACAGCCATAAAGAAAGAAAAGACAAAGAACCTACTGAAGAGACAACTACAGATGAGGAAAAAGGTCAAGAAAGCAACAGGTGCCGCAGCCCTACAGGCCCAAGCCCTGGTGAAGAGGAATCTGCCTAAGTTTAAGTAAAGTACAGCAAGTTTTGACCAGTTTGGAAAGTTTGTTTTGCAACGTTTTAAAAGTTCAAGTATGTGCCCACATAAACTGATGTGAGAAATGAACCTTAAGGCTATGAACTGGCTATAGCCACAAACTCTCGCAGTGTAAATAGTTACACCAGAGGGCACCACCGCCACCAGAGTCAGCCTGTTTAGGGGCTTGGCTCGTCTGCAACCAGGAGGAGCCCGTCCGTATATAGGGCCTTGGCTCACCTGCGACCAGAGAGCATGCCTGTTTATGGGGCCTGGCTCTCCACCACAAAGAGGGTACCTGGTCAGCACCAACTGTGGAGGCCGCCTCTGCATCCTGCCAGAAGAGGCTGAAGGCGCGGATCCACCAGGCCAGGTATACCCTGAAACCACCAGCCCATGTAAGCCGCCTCTACATCCTGCCAGAAGTGGCTGAAGTCGCGGCCAACGTGAAAGGGTTTTGGGTGGGTTAACGGACTTGTGGGTGGAGGGTGGTGATGTATGGTACCTGGTGCTTTTAAAAAATGTTTTACATGTTTTAATGTTTTATGCATTTTAAAATGTTGTCTTGCAGCCCGAGGACGTGCTGGTGATAACTAAGGGGGAATGTGGCGCCCCTGACCTGGTCAGGCACCACTGAGTACTGCACCCATGCTGGGGACAGTACAACACAGGTAATCCAGAAGGCTGACCAGGGTGTGGAACACAGGCGCATAGTGATCAGGTCTCACACATGTACCCATGAGAGGACCCCTGGGGATCCCAGGAGGGGGAAAAGCCTTCACCTTCACTGGAATAGTGGAGGGGGCCAAAAGCCTCCATCTCCTCTCAAGGGGTGTGGTAAGAGAATCTGGTTGCTAGGTGGCGTAGGCAAGAACAGGAGAGGAGGAGCAGTGAGCCAG
The DNA here is from genome assembly GCF_048569485.1 of Anomaloglossus baeobatrachus. NCBI lineage: Eukaryota > Metazoa > Chordata > Amphibia > Anura > Aromobatidae > Anomaloglossus > Anomaloglossus baeobatrachus. The sequence goes on from NW_027442315.1 coordinate 121,846, forward strand.
TTCAGGGCAGAGTCCAGGGAGCTCCGAGGAGAGCTGACCCCTTCCCCTGGGCTGCTGGAGTCTGACAGCGTCCGCGCAGTGGCTACCGACGGGGGAGAACGGTCACCTAGGAGTGCTACCCGAAACCCATCTCCAGCTAGAGAGAGAGCACAGAGTGGGAAGTAAGGAGACTGCTAGGGAGAACCAGGCCCAAACGGGCGGCAGATCCCGAAGCGGAGATAGATCCAGCTTTCTTTTGCTAAACCTGCCGGTGTGGGGCTCTCAAAGCCCACGCCACAACACCACAAAAGCCGCAGCCACGTAGCCACAGTTAGGGCCCATAGCTCACAGGAGGCAAGCAGCTGGAGTGAGCTGGTCCAGGCAACAAGCACACGGCAAACGAAGGGGAGTGAGGCTTCAGCAACTTCCCTGGGTGACCCCCATAGGGACTCAAAGTCGGGGTCACCCCAAACCACCAAGGGCTAAGGAAGGCGAGTTAGTAGTCACCCTCACAAGTCAGCCTGAAGGACACCTGGTTCCCGCCTGGTTCATCCCAGCTACGCCCGGGTTACTCACCCTGCCACCTGAAGTGAGTAAAAACCCTGAAAGACATTCTGCCTGTGTGGAGTTATTCTGCGCCTTGTGGTACTACGCACCTACACAGGGCCCTGGGGCTTGCCTCACTCTCAGGAGGCTATTCCAACTAACTGCACTCACCATCAGCCCCAGGCGTCCCTCAACCTGCAGTGGCGGTCCCCACTGACCGCAATACTGAGAGTGGCGTCACGACAATCAAGAAGAAGATCTCCTACCTGTGACCAGATCCAGCCGAGTGGAGTCCCTGAAGGTAATGCACCGACACTACACCTGTGGGGCTTCACACCACTACGCGTAAAGGCAGCATTTCGGTAGCCAACAGCTTACAGAGGGATAGAGTCAACCACTTAGCTTTGTCATGGGTCGCAGTAAGTGGCCTTTTATTTGACCACATCTGAGGGAAAGAGATCTGGCTGCTGTCTGTAGACGGTGTTGAGTAGGGTGTCCCTGGAAAAATGCAGGTTTGTGAGAAAAGTGCAGGCGGAGACATGATGTTGCCTTCATCTTGCCTTCAGATCTGTTCATCTTGTATCATTTTTAAAAAACACATCAAGCAAGGGTTACTCCAAGCGGAGTCTACCTTTTTTCCCAACATTGGGCACACAGACACCCCATCAGTGGCAGCACTTGTGCCCTAGTTGCAAACAGGATGTTTTGATTTGCATCAAGCACATTCCAAATCCACAAGCATTTACTCTCCCCAGGATGACACAGGGGTAGTAAATTCCTTCTGGATCCATGACTTGTTCATTTTGATGAACGTCAGTGTGTCCACATTGTCACTGGACAGACGCGTGCGCTTATCTGTCAGCACACACCCAGCAGCACTGAAGAAGACACGTTCAGAGACAACGCTGGCAGCTGCACACGACAAAATCTCCAAGGCGTAACTGGAGAGCTCTGTCAATTTTTCTAGATTTGAAGCCCAAAAGGAGCAAGGCTCCATTTGCAAAGTCATTGCATCGATGTTCATTTGGAGATACTCCTGTATCATCCTCTCCATCCGTTGACTATGTGTCAGACTTGTTGTCTCTGGTGGCCTTGCAAAGGAGGGTCTAAAAAAATTATGAAAATATTCCATAAAATTGCTGTTACCAGCACCAGATACGGTCCTACTGGTACGGGTAGACTGTTGAAGATGACGATGCCGTCCCATGTTTGTCAAGTTACAACTGGGAGAATCACTCCCTTCACCTGCACGGTTGTTTGGTGTAAAAGCCGAGCTAAGATCGAGTAACAGCTTATGCTGATACTCCAGCATACGTGCGTCCCTTTCTATGGGTGGAATTATGTCACAAAATTTGGACTTGTCCCGGGGATCTAATAGTGTGGCAAGCCAGTAGTCATCATCACTTCTAATTTTGACAATCCGAGGGTCATGTTGGAGGTAGTGCAACAAGAAGGCACTCATGTGTCTTGCGCAGCCATGCGGACCAAGTCCACGCTGTGTTTGTGGCATAGAGGTGCTAACCGTTCTTTCTTCCTCTGACATCTCCCCCCAACCTCTTTCAACTGAATTTTGACCAAGGTCTCCCTCATCCGCTGAGTCTTCCATGTCCATGGACAGTTCGTCCTCCATATCTTCATGTCCTCCTGCACCTTCCTCAACATCTCGCCTGCTACCATGCGCCCTTGTTGATCCCTGTCCCCCATGGTCCCATGCCTGCCGCGTTGGTGATGATGAACGTCTGGACCTTGGTGATGTTGTTGTGTCTTGCGCATATGAATCCTCCTGTAGTTCCTCCCCTTCCTGTTGTCCCACCCCCTGACTCCGAATAGTGTTTAGCGTGTGCTCCAGCATGTAAATGACTGTAATCGTCATGCTGATAATGGCATTGTCAGCGCTAAACATATTCGTCGCCATGTCGAAACTGTGCAGAACGGTGCATAGGTCCTTGATCTGAGATCACTCCATCAGGGTGATCTGCCCCACTTCTGCATCTCGTTGGCCCAGGCTATACATCATGACGTATTGCACCAGGGCTCGCCGGTGCTGCCACAGTCGCTGTAACATGTGGAGAGTTGAATTCCAGCGTGTCGCCACATCGCATTTCAGGCGATGAACCGGCAGGCCGAAAGACTTCTGGAGCGATGCAAGTCGCTCAGCTGCGGCGGTTGAACGGCGGAAGTGAGCACTGCAGACAGTTTACGTGCCCTGGTCAGAAGGCCATCTAGGCCGGGATAGTGTGTTAAAAATTGCTGGACAACAAGGTTCAACACGTGAGCCATACAAGGCACGTGTGTCACCTTGCCCAGGCGAAGGGCCGCACCCAGGTTTGCAGCATTGTCGCACACGGCCTTACCAGGCTGCAGGTTGAGTGGAGACAACCATTTATTAAACTCGGACCGCAGAGCTGACCACAACTCCTCAGCTGTGTGACTCTTATTCCCAAGACATGTCAAGCTAAAGACCGCCTGATGCCGTTGCGCTCTGCTGCCAGCATAGTAATGAGGGGTGCGTGATTCCTTCTGCGCAGTGAGAACGCTGGTGGCCTGACCAGGCAGGCTTGGGGCGAAGGTGGAGGACCCAGATGAGGTGGAGGATGCAGAAGCAGTGGCGGAACTTGGACAGACAGAGGATTGACACACAAGTCGTGGGGACGGCAAGACTTGTGCAGCAGACCCTTCACCATCTATCAACATAGTTACCCAGTGCCCAGTCAGCGACATGTAACGTCCCTGTCCATGCTTACTGGTCCAAGTATCGGTGGTGAAATGCACCCGTTCACACACAGAGTTTCTCAAGGAAGCGGTGATGTTGTGTGCGACATGCTGGTGTAGCGCGGGCACACCTTTCTTAGAGAAGTAGTGGCGACTAGGCATCTGGTACTGGGGCACAGCGACAGACATAAGGTCTCTAAAATCCTGTGTGTCCACTAGGCGGAAAGGCAGCATTTCGGTAGCCAACAGCTTACAGAGGGATAGAGTCAACCTCTTAGCTTTGTCATGGGTCGGAGGAAGTGGCCTTTTATTTGACCACATCTGAGGGACAGAGATCTGGCTGCTGTGTGTAGACGGTGTTGAGTAGGGTGTCCCTGGAAAAATGCAGCTTTGTGAGGAAAGTGCAGGCGGAGACATGATGTTGCCTTCATCCAACGTAGGTGCTATCGATGTCTGAGAGAGCTGTACACACTCACTTGTTTCCCCTTCCAAACCAACTGACGACCTACCAAGCAAACTGCCTGTTGCGGTTACAGTGGTGGAAGTTTTGCGTGGAAAAACAGGTGTGACAGCTGTCCCCACAGTCCTAGAAGATGAAGAGCGCGCGGATGCACTGGAAGGGGCGGGCGGTGGATGGTTCGCTCCGCTAGGCCGCATTGCAGCACAGTGAGCTTCCCACCGGGACCTATGATATTTATTCATGTGACGATTCATGGAAGAAGTTGTCAAACTGCTGAGGTTTTGACCTCTACTAAGAGAATCATGACAAATTTTACATATCACATGATTTGGGCGATCTTTTTCTATGTCAAAAAAGGAACAGGCTAGGCAAGGCTTAGAGGCCATGCGACCTGTTGATGCACCCCGAATAATGCTCATAGGCAGAGTGGTGGCTGAGGATGCAGTTGTAGACGTGCTACCAGTGCTCCGACTCTGTCCAGGAAGGCGCAAGGTAATTTCGTCGTCGGTTGCATCCTCCTCCACCGCCTCTGTTGACCTCCTCGAGTGCCTGACTGGGGGTTGACAGTAGGTGGGATCTAGAACTTCATCATCAATTGTTGTGTTTGCACTCCCCTCCCCCTCAGACCGAGCCTCTTCTTGCCCTGACCGAATATTTAAGTTGTCATCCCAATCGGGTATCTGCGTCTCATCTTCATCAGTATGTTCCTCATTGCCTATAACCACAGTTGTTGGAAAGGCAGCATTTTGGTAGCCAACAGTTTGCATTTTATGAAAGTCAACCTCCAAGCCATGTCATGCCCTTCTAAAAGCATGTATAACACAGCGAGGGGACTCCAACCACAGTCTCCCTCGTTGCCACTCACTGGGCCACACACACCCCACTTGACTGGCATCGGTTGAGCTCCCTTTTGAAAAAGAAAAAGATGCTTTGCATGAAGCACTCTCAAAAATACGCGTGCCTTTCCCGTCCCCTGGCTGACCCAGGGGAAGAAAAGTCCTCTGAGAGCCATGACTTGTTCATCTTGGTTCTTTTAGAGACACAGCGAGGGGACTCCAACCACAGTCTCCCTCGTTTCCACTCACTGGGCCACACACACCCCACTTGACTGGCATCGGTTGAGCTCCCTTTTGAAAAAGAAAAAGATGCTTTGCATGAAGCACTCTCAAAAATACGCGTGCCTTTCCCGTCCCCTGGCTGACCCAGGGGAAGAAAAGTCCTCTGAGAGCCATGACTTGTTCATCTTGGTTCTTTTAGAGACACAGCGAGGGGACTCCAACCACAGTCTCCCTCGTTTCCACTCACTGGGCCACACACACCCCACTTGACTGGCATCGGTTGAGCTCCCTTTTGAAAAAGAAAAAGATGCTTTGCATGAAGCACTCTCAAAAATACGCGTGCCTTTCCCGTCCCCTGGCTGACCCAGGGGAAGAAAAGTCCTCTGAGAGCCATGACTTGTTCATCTTGGTTCTTTTAGAGACACAGCGAGGGGACTCCAACCACAGTCTCCCTCGTTTCCACTCACTGGGCCACACACACCCCACTTGACTGGCATCGGTTGAGCTCCCTTTTGAAAAAGAAAAAGATGCTTTGCATGAAGCACTCTCAAAAATACGCGTGCCTTTCCCGTCCCCTGGCTGACCCAGGGGAAGAAAAGTCCTCTGAGAGCCATGACTTGTTCATCTTGGTTCTTTTAGAGACACAGCGAGGGGACTCCAACCACAGTTTCCCTCGTTTCCACTCACTGGGCCACACACACCCCACTTGACTGGCATCGGTTGAGCTCCCTTTTGAAAAAGAAAAAGATGCTTTGCATGAAGCACTCTCAAAAATACGCGTGCCTTTCCCGTCCCCTGGCTGACCCAGGGGAAGAAAAGTCCTCTGAGAGCCATGACTTGTTCATCTTGGTTCTTTTAGAGACACAGCGAGGGGACTCCAACCACAGTCTCCCTCGTTGCCACTCACTGGGCCACACACACCCCACTTGACTGGCATCGGTTGAGCTCCCTTTTGAAAAAGAAAAAGATGCTTTGCATGAAGCACTCTCAAAAATACGCGTGCCTTTCCCGTCCCCTGGCTGACCCAGGGGAAGAAAAGTCCTCTGAGAGCCATGACTTGTTCATCTTGGTTCTTTTAGAGACACAGCGAGGGGACTCCAACCACAGTCTCCCTCGTTTCCACTCACTGGGCCACACACACCCCACTTGACTGGCATCGGTTGAGCTCCCTTTTGAAAAAGAAAAAGATGCTTTGCATGAAGCACTCTCAAAAATACGCGTGCCTTTCCCGTCCCCTGGCTGACCTAGGGGAAGAAAAGTCCTCTGAGAGCCATGACTTGTTCATCTTGGTTCTTTTAGAGACACAGCGAGGGGACTCCAACCACAGTCTCCCTCGTTGCCACTCACTGGGCCATACACACCCCACTTGACTGGCATCGGTTGAGCTCCCTTTTGCAAAAGAAAAAGATGCTTTGCATGAAGCACTCTCAAAAATACGCGTGCCTTTCCCGTCCCCTGGCTGACCCAGGGGAAGAAAAGTCCTCTGAGAGCCATGACTTGTTCATCTTGGTTCTTTTAGAGACACAGCGAGGGGACTCCAACCACAGTCTCCCTCGTTGCCACTCACTGGGCCACACACACCCCACTTGACTGGCATCGGTTGAGCTCCCTTTTGAAAAAGAAAAAGATGCTTTGCATGAAGCACTCTCAAAAATACGCGTGCCTTTCCCGTCCCCTGGCTGACCCAGGGGAAGAAAAGTCCTCTGAGAGCCATGACTTGTTCATCTTGGTTCTTTTAGAGACACAGCGAGGGGACTCCAACCACAGTCTCCCTCGTTTCCACTCACTGGGCCACACACACCCCACTTGACTGGCATCGGTTGAGCTCCCTTTTGAAAAAGAAAAAGATGCTTTGCATGAAGCACTCTCAAAAATACGCGTGCCTTTCCCGTCCCCTGGCTGACCCAGGGGAAGAAAAGTCCTCTGAGAGCCATGACTTGTTCATCTTGGTTCTTTTAGAGACACAGCGAGGGGACTCCAACCACAGTCTCCCTCGTTTCCACTCACTGGGCCACACACACCCCACTTGACTGGCATCGGTTGAGCTCCCTTTTGAAAAAGAAAAAGATGCTTTGCATGAAGCACTCTCAAAAATACGCGTGCCTTTCCCGTCCCCTGGCTGACCCAGGGGAAGAAAAGTCCTCTGAGAGCCATGACTTGTTCATCTTGGTTCTTTTAGAGACACAGCGAGGGGACTCCAACCACAGTCTCCCTCGTTGCCACTCACTGGGCCACACACACCCCACTTGACTGGCATCGGTTGAGCTCCCTTTTGAAAAAGAAAAAGATGCTTTGCATGAAGCACTCTCAAAAATACGCGTGCCTTTCCCGTCCCCTGGCTGACCCAGGGGAAGAAAAGTCCTCTGAGAGCCATGACTTGTTCATCTTGGTTCTTTTAGAGACACAGCGAGGGGACTCCAACCACAGTCTCCCTCGTTTCCACTCACTGGGCCACACACACCCCACTTGACTGGCATCGGTTGAGCTCCCTTTTGAAAAAGAAAAAGATGCTTTGCATGAAGCACTCTCAAAAATACGCGTGCCTTTCCCGTCCCCTGGCTGACCCAGGGGAAGAAAAGTCCTCTGAGAGCCATGACTTGTTCATCTTGGTTCTTTTAGAGACACAGCGAGGGGACTCCAACCACAGTCTCCCTCGTTTCCACTCACTGGGCCACACACACCCCACTTGACTGGCATCGGTTGAGCTCCCTTTTGAAAAAGAAAAAGATGCTTTGCATGAAGCACTCTCAAAAATACGCGTGCCTTTCCCGTCCCCTGGCTGACCCAGGGGAAGAAAAGTCCTCTGAGAGCCATGACTTGTTCATCTTGGTTCTTTTAGAGACACAGCGAGGGGACTCCAACCACAGTCTCCCTCGTTTCCACTCACTGGGCCACACACACCCCACTTGACTGGCATCGGTTGAGCTCCCTTTTGAAAAAGAAAAAGATGCTTTGCATGAAGCACTCTCAAAAATACGCGTGCCTTTCCCGTCCCCTGGCTGACCCAGGGGAAGAAAAGTCCTCTGAGAGCCATGACTTGTTCATCTTGGTTCTTTTAGAGACACAGCGAGGGGACTCCAACCACAGTCTCCCTCGTTTCCACTCACTGGGCCACACACACCCCACTTGACTGGCATCGGTTGAGCTCCCTTTTGAAAAAGAAAAAGATGCTTTGCATGAAGCACTCTCAAAAATACGCGTGCCTTTCCCGTCCCCTGGCTGACCCAGGGGAAGAAAAGTCCTCTGAGAGCCATGACTTGTTCATCTTGGTTCTTTTAGAGACACAGCGAGGGGACTCCAACCACAGTCTCCCTCGTTTCCACTCACTGGGCCACACACACCCCACTTGACTGGCATCGGTTGAGCTCCCTTTTGAAAAAGAAAAAGATGCTTTGCATGAAGCACTCTCAAAAATACGCGTGCCTTTCCCGTCCCCTGGCTGACCCAGGGGAAGAAAAGTCCTCTGAGAGCCATGACTTGTTCATCTTGGTTCTTTTAGAGACACAGCGAGGGGACTCCAACCACAGTCTCCCTCGTTTCCACTCACTGGGCCACACACACCCCACTTGACTGGCATCGGTTGAGCTCCCTTTTGAAAAAGAAAAAGATGCTTTGCATGAAGCACTCTCAAAAATACGCGTGCCTTTCCCGTCCCCTGGCTGACCCAGGGGAAGAAAAGTCCTCTGAGAGCCATGTCCACATTGTCAGTGGACAGACACGTGTGCTTATCTGCCAGCAGACCCACAGCAGCTCTGAAGACAGGTTCCGAGAGAACGCTGGCTGCAGGACACGACAAGATCCCCAAGACGTACGTGGCGAGCTCAGGCAATTTATCAAGATTGGAAGCCAAGAATGAGCAGGGCTCAAGTTGCACATTAATGGAATCGATGTTTCCTTGCATATACTCATATATCTGTGTGTCCTCCTCTTTTTCCTTGTCCAGCTCTTTTGTTTTCGCATGAGTATATGTCCTTGTCACTTTCCCATGTGTTGTGAGTTGTTTGTGACCTTTTGGACACCTTTGAGGGTGTTTTCTAGGTGTTTTTCTGTGTTTGTGATTGCCTGCCATTGTTTCCTATGCAGTTCGAGTTCGGTTCGTCGAACGTTCGACGAACCGAACTCGAACGGGAGGTCCGTTCGGCGAACCAACCTCGAGCCGAACCGCGACCGGTTCGCTCATCTCTAATCGTTACTGCTGCAGTAACGATAATCGAGAATGGAGACCCATGTCACCGATGAGCGATTTTGCACGTTTTTGCAACGATGCAAAATCGCTCATCGGTGTCACACGCAGCAACATCGCTAATGCGGCCGGATGTGCGTCACAAATTCCGTGACCCCAACGACTCCGCATTAGCGATGTCGCAGCGTGTAAAGCCCCCTTTAGTGGGAGTGGTGTACAGGGTCTTAGCAGTAAAGAGTATTCCATATTTCTGCCAGATACCCACAGAGATATTGAAATCTGAAAAAAGAGACTTCTGCTCATTGAAGGTAAGAACTGCTTACATAGCGTTCAACTCCACAGCAAACGAGTGCTCTAGCACTGGCATCTCAGCAGGGATATTCCCCTACTACACATGTGTGTCTGGGTCGCTGTGACAGTTTACAGGACATAACTCAGGGCACCTAGACAGAAGGCAGAGGGACTACTTTCTATTTCTGGTGTAGAGCTTAGTACAATATATATATATATACTATTACATGTGACACATGTACCTTGTATTACCATTATTCGCTGTATATGAACCCCTTTTCTCCGGGCATTATTTGTCTATAGCATTTTTCACGAACCTGAGGCAACTGAGAACCCTTCAGTGAAGGAATTCCACTAACCCTCACAATACCAACCAGGGGCCTCCCTGCAGTAACTCAGGTAGTTGTACCCATTCTCTTTCCGCATTCTATGTGTTCTTCTTTCTTCTTTTTTTTCTTTTTTCTTCTTTTTATTTCTATCATGTAGTTCAGGGGTTTATAGATATATGTCCTGCATTTCATATTTCCTTTAGTGGTGCTTCTTACCCATTCTCATATCATTTACCCTAGTATTTCATGATCCTGAGGCGACTGAGAACCCTTTAATAAAGGAATCCTTTTTCACCTGAATTGTCAAGTGATACTTACCAGTGACTATCACGTAATGTTACAGGTAGTTCCATTTTCTTCCTCCTCTTTCTCTCCTTTCTTCTTTGTCACACGGTCCATTGTGTTATAGCCCACGTGTCATGATAACACTTGTACCATCTTTTCATTTAGATTCCACCTACAATTATTTACCGATTCCAGTTCTGGAATAGGCTTTCATCATCTACTCACTAGAATTCTCAAGTGCATAAGGTACTGAGACATATACATGTTCACACCATTATAAAGAACAAAGTATAAACATTGAGGTTTTTCTCACACCCATGTTCCTGTGTTCTTTGATATGATATGTGTTCATTTCCTTCACTATATAGGATTGCAAGTTTTCCATTTGTACCTTAATGGCAATGACGCTATACAATTGAACACATATCATCCTGTTATGAAATATAGGTGTGTATTTACCTGCTTGACTATTTTTGGTTGTTTGATCCAGAATGTTTCTCCAGATAGGTCATGTGGAAATTTTCTTTCCTCAGTACAAATGTTTTCACTATGGCTTTGGAAAAATTTTTTGTATGTGCCTCATGGTCATTTGACCCATTGTACTCTCAAGTAGCAATATATTGTACTGTTATGTTGTACTATGTACTAATTACGTGTTTATATGGTTTTGTAACCCTTTATGATCTTAGATAACTTTATCCTTGATAAAGACCTAAAAACAAGGTCGAAACGTTGGATGAATTATCCTTTTGCACAAATAAAGAATTTTCAGCATTCCAAGAGTTCTTTTCTTACGTTATTAATCACTATAGTGTACCAGAGCTATTTCTTTTGAATTGACTCTTATTTTTTCTGAGCACCTGCTATATACACAGTGAGCCAGACATATTCAATTTTCATTCAGAAGGCAGAGGGAAGCCTTAGCAGCTGAGCATATATCTTTGCTTGTGAGCATTAGAAAGGGCCGGCGATTACAGGGTAACATGAAAAATGTCCAGCTTGCATTATGACTAGAACATGACAATATCCTTTTAAGTACTAACCTATGATGCGTTCCTAAGCAGTTGATGTTATATGTTCTACATTTCATTTTCTGCATACTTTACAAGTAGTAGAATTTGCTTTGATATAGGCAACTGGATTTTCACAATGAAAAGGCAAAGGATAACGCCCGAAAAAGACGCCATACATTATGTCAGTGCCATCACTGACAAACCTGGATTGACCATGAAATACGGTATGGAGAGCTGTTGTCATCGTATTAGATAGATAAGAATGATTATATGTATTGTAGAAATGTCTCCTATCATGTTCCCTAATTTTTTATTATGTCCACATCCTGGTCCCCATCTTGGACATCATAACAAATGTGCACTTTTTTGTTTAATTTACACATTGGACCATAGGAAAAATGACACTACAGCTACAGAGGTGACCGTCTGATAGCCCAGCTCGACTATCCATCTCTACTGAAGACCCTTTCAGCTATTTGAGAGTTGGGTGGAGAACATCATCTCTGAAAATAGGGTCCCACAGCTGCACCCCATCAGTGTGAGCAGGACTCTTAGGACTCTTAGAAGAGTCAATGCTCTGAGACCATGGGGGGCGCTTAGCCCCCTCTCTTCGTCACTGAGGATGATTTCACTTTTCAGGGAATAGAGAGGGTGGTCCTTGTGGTGGACTGCAGGTATGGAGAGCTGTTGTCATCGTATTAGATAGATAAGAATGATTATATGTATTGTAGAAATGTCTCCTATCATGTTCCCTATTTTTTTATTATGTCCACATCCTGGTCCCCATCTTGGACATCATAACAAACGTGCACTTTTTTGTTTAATTTACACATTGGACCATAGGAAAAATGACACTACAGCTACAGAGGTGACCGTCTGATAGCCCAGCTCGACTATCCATCTCTACTGAAGACCCTTTCAGCTTTTTGAGAGTTGGGTGGAGGACATCATCTCTGAAAATAGGGTCCCACAGCTGCACCCCATCAGTGTGAGCAGGAATCTTAGGACTCTTAGAAGAGTCAATGCTCTGAGACCATGGGGGGCGCTTAGCCCCCTCTCTTCGTCACTGAGGATGATTTCATTTTTCAGGGATTAGAGAGAGTGGTCCTTGTGGTGGACTGCAGGTATGGAGAGCTGTTGTGATCGTATTAGATAGATAAGAATGATTATATGTATTGTAGAAATGTCTCCTATCATGTTCCCTAATTTTTTATTATGTCCACATCCTGGTCCCCATCTTGGACATCATAACAAACGTGCACTTTTTTGTTTAATTTACACATTGGACCATAGGAAAAATGACACTACAGCTACAGAGGTGACCGTCTGATAGCCCAGCTCGACTATCCATCTCTACTGAAGACCCTTTCAGCTTTTTGAGAGTTGGGTGGAGGACATCATCTCTGAAAATAGGGTCCCACAGCTGCACCCCATCAGTGTAAGCAGGACTCTTAGGACTCTTAGAAGAGTCAATGCTCTAAAACCATGGGGGGCGCTTAGCCCCCTCTCCTCGTCCCTGAGGATGATTTCATTTTTCAGGGATTAGAGAGGGTGGTCCTTGTGGTGGACTGCAGGTATGGAGAGCTGTTGTCATCGTATTAGATAGATAAGAATGATTATATGTATTGTAGAAATGTCTCCTATCATGTTCCCTAATTTCTTATTATGTCCACATCCTGGTCCCCATCTTGGACATCATAACAAACGTGCACTTTTTTGTTTAATTTACACATTGGACCATAGGAAAAATGACACTACAGCTACAGAGGTGACCGTCTGATAGCCCAGCTCGACTACCCATCTCTACTGAAGACCCTTTCAGCTTTTTGAGAGTTGGGTGGAGGACATCATCTCTGAAAATAGGGTCCCACAGCTTCACCCCATCAGTGTGAGCAGGACTCTTAGGACTCTTAGAAGAGTCAATGCTCTGGTACCATGGGGGGCGCTTGGCCCCCTCTCTTCGTCACTGAGGATGATTTCATTTTTCAGGGATTAGAGAGGGTGGTCCTTGTGGTGGACTGCAGGTATGGAGAGCTGTTGTCATCGTATTAGATAGATAAGAATGATTATATGTATTGTAGAAATGTCTCCTATCATGTTCCCTAATTTTTTATTATGTCCACATCCTGGTCCCCATCTTGGACATCATAACAAACGTGCACTTTTTTGTTTAATTTACACATTGGACCATAGGAAAAATGACACTACAGCTACAGAGGTGACCGTCTGATAGCCCAGCTCGACTATCCATCTCTACTGAAGACCCTTTCAGCTTTTTGAGAGTTGGGTGGAGGACATCATCTCTGAAAATAGGGTCCCACAGCTGCACCCCATCAGTGTGAGCAGGACTCTTAGGACTCTTAGAAGAGTTAATGCTCTGAGACCATGGGGGCGCTTAGCCCCCTCTCTTCGTCACTGAGGATGATTTCATTTTTCAGGGATTAGAGAGGGTGGTCCTTGTGGTGGACTGCAGGTATGGAGAGCTGTTGTCATCGTATTAGATAGATAAGAATGATTATATGTATTGTAGAAATGTCTCCTATCATGTTCCCTAATTTTTTATTATGTCCACATCCTGGTCCCCATCTTGGACATCATAACAAACGTGCACTTTTTTGTTTAATTTACACATTGGACCATAGGAAAAATGACACTACAGCTACAGAGGTGACCGTCTGATAGCCCAGCTCGACTATCCATCTCTACTGAAGACCCTTTCAGCTTTTTGAGAGTTGGGTGGAGGACATCATCTCTGAAAATAGGGTCCCACAGCTGCACCCCATCAGTGTGAGCAGGACTCTTAGGACTCTTAGAAGAGTTAATGCTCTGAGACCATGGGGGCGCTTAGCCCCCTCTCTTCGTCACTGAGGATGATTTCATTTTTCAGGGATTAGAGAGGGTGGTCCTTGTGGTGGACTGCAGGTATGGAGAGCTGTTGTCATCGTATTAGATAGATAAGAATGATTATATGTATTGTAGAAATGTCACCTATCATGTTCCCTAATTTTTTATTATGTCCACATCCTGGTCCCCATCTTGGACATCATAACAAACGTGCACTTTTTTGTTTAATTTACACATTGGACCATAGGAAAAATGACACTACAGCTACAGAGGTGACCGTCTGATAGCCCAGCTCGACTATCCATCTCTACTGAAGACCCTTTCAGCTTTTTGAGAGTTGGGTGGAGGACATCATCTCTGAAAATAGGGTCCCACAGCTGCACCCCATCAGTGTGAGCAGGACTCTTAGGACTCTTAGAAGAGTCAATGCTCTGAGACCATTGGGGGCACTTAGCCCCCTCTCTTCATCACTGAGGATGATTTCATTTTTCAGGGATTAGAGAGGGTGGTCCTTGTGGTGGACTGCAGATATGGAGAGCTGTTATCATCGTATTAGATAGATAAGAATGATTATATGTATTGTAGAAATGTCTAGTATCATGTTCCCTAATTTTTTATTATGTCCACATCCTGGTCCCCATCTTGGACATCATAACAAACGTGCACTTTTTTGTTTAATTTACACATTGGACCATAGGAAAAATGACACTACAGCTACAGAGGTGACCGTCTGATAGCCCAGCTCGACTATCCATCTCTACTGAAGACCCTTTCAGCTTTTTGAGAGTTGGGTGGAGGACATCATCTCTGAAAATAGGGTCCCACAGCTGCACCCCATCAGTGTGAGTAGGACTCTGAGGACTCTTAGAAGAGTCAATGCTCTGAGACCATGGGGGGCGCTTAGCCCCCTCTCTTTGTCACTGAGGATGATTTCATTTTTCAGGGATTAGAGAGGGTGGTCCTTGTGGTGGACTGCAGGTATGGAGAGCTGTTGTCATCGTATTAAATAGATAAGAATGATTATATGTATTGTAGAAATGTCTCCTATCATGTTCCCTAATTTTTTATTATGTCCACATCCTGGTCCCCATCTTGGACATCATAACAAACGTGCACTTTTTTGTTTAATTTACACATTGGACCATAGGAAAAATGACACTACAGCTACAGAGGTGACCGTCTGATAGCCCAGCTCGACTATCCATCTCTACTGAAGACCCTTTCAGCTTTTTGAGAGTTGGGTGGAGAACATCATCTCTGAAAATAGGGTCCCACAGCTGCACCCCATCAGTGTGAGCAGGACTCTTAGGACTCTTAGAAGAGTCAATGCTCTGAGACCATGGGGGGCGCTTAGCCCCCTCTCTTCGTCACTGAGGATGATTTCACTTTTCAGGGAATAGAGAGGGTGGTCCTTGTGGTGGACTGCAGGTATGGAGAGCTGTTGTCATCGTATTAGATAGATAAGAATGATTATATGTATTGTAGAAATGTCTCCTATCATGTTCCCTATTTTTTTATTATGTCCACATCCTGGTCCCCATCTTGGAAATCATAACAAACGTGCACTTTTTTGTTTAATTTACACATTGGACCATAGGAAAAATGACACTACAGCTACAGAGGTGACCGTCTGATAGCCCAGCTCGACTATCCATCTCTACTGAAGACCCTTTCAGCTTTTTGAGAGTTGGGTGGAGGACATCATCTCTGAAAATAGGGTCCCACAGCTGCACCCCATCAGTGTGAGCAGGAATCTTAGGACTCTTAGAAGAGTCAATGCTCTGAGACCATGGGGGGCGCTTAGCCCCCTCTCTTCGTCACTGAGGATGATTTCATTTTTCAGGGATTAGAGAGAGTGGTCCTTGTGGTGGACTGCAGGTATGGAGAGCTGTTGTGATCGTATTAGATAGATAAGAATGATTATATGTATTGTAGAAATGTCTCCTATCATGTTCCCTAATTTTTTATTATGTCCACATCCTGGTCCCCATCTTGGACATCATAACAAACGTGCACTTTTTTGTTTAATTTACAAATTGGACCATGGGAAAAATGACACTACAGCTACAGAGGTGACCGTCTGATAGCCCAGCTCGACTACCCATCTCTACTGAAGACCCTTTCAGCTTTTTGAGAGTTGGGTGGAGGACATCATCTCTGAAAATAGGGTCCCACAGCTTCACCCCATCAGTGTGAGCAGGACTCTTAGGACTCTTAGAAGAGTCAATGCTCTGGTACCATGGGGGGCGCTTGGCCCCCTCTCTTCGTCACTGAGGATGATTTCATTTTTCAGGGATTAGAGAGGGTGGTCCTTGTGGTGGACTGCAGGTATGGAGAGCTGTTGTCATCGTATTAGATAGATAAGAATGATTATATGTATTGTAGAAATGTCTCCTATCATGTTCCCTAATTTTTTATTATGTCCACATCCTGGTCCCCATCTTGGACATCATAACAAACGTGCACTTTTTTAGGACTCTTAGAAGAGTCAATGCTCTGAGACCATTGGGGGCACTTAGCCCCCTCTCTTCGTCACTGAGGATGATTTCACTTTTCAGGGAATAGAGAGGGTGGTCCTTGTGGTGGACTGCAGGTATGGAGAGCTGTTGTCATCGTATTAGATAGATAAGAATGATTATATGTATTGTAGAAATGTCTCCTATCATGTTCCCTATTTTTTTATTATGTCCACATCCTGGTCCCCATCTTGGAAATCATAACAAATGTGCACTTTTTTGTTTAATTTACACATTGGACCATAGGAAAAATGACACTACAGCTACAGAGGTGACGTCTGATAGCCCAGCTCGACTATCCATCTCTACTGAAGACCCTTTCAGCTTTTTGAGAGTTGGGTGGAGGACATCATCTCTGAAAATAGGGTCCCACAGCTGCACCACATCAGTGTGAGCAGGAATCTTAGGACTCTTAGAAGAGTCAATGCTCTGAGACCATGGGGGGCGCTTAGCCCCCTCTCTTCGTCACTGAGGATGATTTCATTTTTCAGGGATTAGAGAGAGTGGTCCTTGTGGTGGACTGCAGGTATGGAGAGCTGTTGTGATCGTATTAGATAGATAAGAATGATTATATGTATTGTAGAAATGTCTCCTATCATGTTCCCTAATTTTTTATTATGTCCACATCCTGGTCCCCATCTTGAACATCATAACAAACGTGCACTTTTTTGTTTAATTTACACATTGGATTATAGGAAAAATGACACTACAGCTACAGAGGTGACCGTCTGATAGCCCAGCTCGACTATCCATCTCTACTGAAGACCCTTTCAGCTTTTTGAGAGTTGGGTGGAGGACATCATCTCTGAAAATAGGGTCCCACAGCTGCACCCCATCAGTGTAAGCAGGACTCTTAGGACTCTTAGAAGAGTCAATGCTCTAAAACCATGGGGGGCGCTTAGCCCCCTCTCTTCGTCCCTGAGGATGATTTCATTTTTCAGGGATTAGAGAGGGTGGTCCTTGTGGTGGACTGCAGGTATGGAGAGCTGTTGTCATCGTATTAGATAGATAAGAATGATTATATGTATTGTAGAAATGTCTCCTATCATGTTCCCTAATTTCTTATTATGTCCACATCCTGGTCCCCATCTTGGACATCATAACAAATGTGCACTTTTTTGTTTAATTTACACATTGGACCATAGGAAAAATGACACTACAGCTACAGAGGTGACCGTCTGATAGCCCAGCTCGACTATCCATCTCTACTGAAGACCCTTTCAGCTTTTTGAGAGTTGGGTGGAGGACATCATCTCTGAAAATAGGGTCCCACAGCTTCACCCCATCAGTGTGAGCAGGACTCTTAGGACTCTTAGAAGAGTCAATGCTCTGGTACCATGGGGGGCGCTTGGCCCCCTCTCTTCGTCACTGAGGATGATTTCATTTTTCAGGGATTAGAGAGGGTGGTCCTTGTGGTGGACTGCAGGTATGGAGAGCTGTTGTCATCGTATTAGATAGATAAGAATGATTATATGTATTGTAGAAATGTCTCCTATCATGTTCCCTAATTTTTTATTATGTCCACATCCTGGTCCCCATCTTGGACATCATAACAAACGTGCACTTTTTTGTTTAATTTACACATTGGGCCATAGGAAAAATGACACTACAGCTACAGAGGTGACCGTCTGATAGCCCAGCTCGACTATCCATCTCTACTGAAGACCCTTTCAGCTTTTTGAGAGTTGGGTGGAGGACATCATCTCTGAAAATAGGGTCCCACAGCTGCACCCATCAGTGTGAGCAGGACTCTTAGGACTCTTAGAAGAGTTAATGCTCTGAGACCATGGGGGCGCTTAGCCCCCTCTCTTCGTCACTGAGGATGATTTCATTTTTCAGGGATTAGAGAGGGTGGTCCTTGTTGTGGACTGCAGGTATGGAGAGCTGTTGTCATCGTATTAGATAGATAAGAATGATTATATGTATTGTAGAAATGTCTCCTATCATGTTCCCTAATTTTTTATTATGTCCACATCCTGGTCCCCATCTTGGACATCATAACAAACGTGCACTTTTTTGTTTAATTTACACATTGGACCATAGGAAAAATGACACTACAGCTACAGAGGTGACCGTCTGATAGCCCAGCTCGACTATCCATCTCTACTGAAGACCCTTTCAGCTTTTTGAGAGTTGGGTGGAGGACATCATCTCTGAAATTAGGGTCCCACAGCTGCCCCCCATCAGTGTAAACAGGACTCTTAGGACTCTTAGAAGAGTCAATGCTCTGAGACCATTGGGGGCACTTAGCCCCCTCTCTTCGTCACTGAGGATGATTTCATTTTTCAGGGAATAGAGAGGGTGGTCCTTGTGGTGGACTGCAGGTATGGAGAGCTGTTATCATCGTATTAGGTAGATAAGAATGATTATATGTATTGTAGAAATGTCTCCTATCATGTTCCCTAATTTTTTATTATGTCCACATCCTGGTCCCCATCTTGGACATCATAACAAACGTGCACTTTTTTGTTTAATTTACACATTGGACCATAGGAAAAATGACACTACAGCTACAGAGGTGACCGTCTGATAGCCCAGCTCGACAATCCATCTCTACTGAAGACCCTTTCAGCTTTTTGAGAGTTGGGTGGAGGACATCATCTCTGAAAATAGGGTCCCACAGCTGCACCCCATCAGTGTGAGCAGGACTCTTAGGACTCTTAGAAGAGTCAATGCTCTGAGACCATGGGGGGCGCTTAGCCCCCTCTCTTCGTCACTGAGGATGATTTCATTTTTCAGGGATTAGAGAGGGTGGTCCTTGTGGTGGACTGCAGGTATGGAGAGCTGTTGTCATCGTATTAAATAGATAAGAATGATTATATGTATTGTAGAAATGTCTCCTATCATGTTCCCTAATTTTTTATTATGTCCACATCCTGGTCCCCATCTTGGACATCATAACAAACGTGCACTTTTTTGTTTAATTTACACATTGGACCATAGGAAAAATGACACTACAGCTACAGAGGTGACCGTCTGATAGCCCAGCTCGACTATCCATCTCTACTGAAGACCCTTTCAGCTTTTTGAGAGTTGGGTGGAGGACATCATCTCTGAAATTAGGGTCCCACAGCTGCCCCCCATCAGTGTAAACAGGACTCTTAGGACTCTTAGAAGAGTCAATGCTCTGAGACCATTGGGGGCACTTAGCCCCCTCTCTTCGTCACTGAGGATGATTTCATTTTTCAGGGAATAGAGAGGGTGGTCCTTGTGGTGGACTGCAGGTATGGAGAGCTGTTATCATCGTATTAGGTAGATAAGAATGATTATATGTATTGTAGAAATGTCTCCTATCATGTTCCCTAATTTTTTATTATGTCCACATCCTGGTCCCCATCTTGGACATCATAACAAACGTGCACTTTTTTGTTTAATTTACACATTGGACCATAGGAAAAATGACACTACAGCTACAGAGGTGACCGTCTGATAGCCCAGCTCGACAATCCATCTCTACTGAAGACCCTTTCAGCTTTTTGAGAGTTGGGTGGAGGACATCATCTCTGAAAATAGGGTCCCACAGCTGCACCCCATCAGTGTGAGCAGGACTCTTAGGACTCTTAGAAGAGTCAATGCTCTGAGACCATGGGGGGCGCTTAGCCCCCTCTCTTCGTCACTGAGGATGATTTCATTTTTCAGGGATTAGAGAGGGTGGTCCTTGTGGTGGACTGCAGGTATGGAGAGCTGTTGTCATCGTATTAAATAGATAAGAATGATTATATGTATTGTAGAAATGTCTCCTATCATGTTCCCTAATTTTTTATTATGTCCACATCCTGGTCCCCATCTTGGACATCATAACAAACGTGCACTTTTTTGTTTAATTTACACATTGGACCATAGGAAAAATGACACTACAGCTACAGAGGTGACTGTCTGATAGCCCAGCTCGACTATCCATCTCTACTGAAGACCCTTTCAGCTTTTTGAGAGTTGGGTGGAGGACATCATCTCTGAAATTAGGGTCCCACAGCTGCACCCCATCAGTGTGAGCAGGACTCTTAGGACTCTTAGAAGAGTCAATGCTCTGAGACCATTGGGGGCACTTAGCCCCCTCTCTTCGTCACTGAGGATGATTTCATTTTTCAGGGATTAGAGAGGGTGGTCCTTGTGGTGGACTGCAGGTATGGAGAGCTGTTATCATCGTATTAGGTAGATAAGAATGATTATATGTATTGTAGAAATGTCTCCTATCATGTTCCCTAATTTTTTATTATGTCCACATCCTGGTCCCCATCTTGGACATCATAACAAACGTGCACTTTTTTGTTTAATTTACACATTGGACCATAGGAAAAATGACACTACAGCTACAGAGGTGACCGTCTGATAGCCCAGCTCGACAATCCATCTCTACTGAAGACCCTTTCAGCTTTTTGAGAGTTGGGTGGAGGACATCATCTCTGAAAATAGGGTCCCACAGCTGCACCCCATCAGTGTGAGCAGGACTCTTAGGACTCTTAGAAGAGTCAATGCTCTGAGACCATGGGGGGCGCTTAGCCCCCTCTCTTCGTCACTGAGGATGATTTCATTTTTCAGGGATTAGAGAGGGTGGTCCTTGTGGTGGACTGCAGGTATGGAGAGCTGTTGTCATCGTATTAAATAGATAAGAATGATTATATGTATTGTAGAAAGGTCTCCTATCATGTTCCCTAATTTTTTATTATGTCCACATCCTGGTCCCCATCTTGGACATCATAACAAACGTGCACTTTTTTGTTTAATTTCCACATTGGACCATAGGAAAAATGACACTACAGCTACAGAGGTGACCGTCTGATAGCCCAGCTCGACTATCCATCTCTACTGAAGACCCTTTCAGCTTTTAGAGAGTTGGGTGGAGGACATCATCTCTTAAAATAGGGTCCCACAGCTGCACCCCATCAGTGTAAGCAGGACTCTTAGGACTCTTAGAAGAGTCAATGCTCTAAAACCATGGGGGGCGCTTAGCCCCCTCTCTTCGTCACTGAGGATGATTTCATTTTTCAGGGATTAGAGAGGGTGGTCCTTGTGGTGGACTGCAGGTATGGAGAGCTGTTGTCATCGTATTAGATAGATAAGAATGATTATATGTATTGTAGAAATGTCTCCTATCATGTTCCCTAATTTTTTATTATGTCCACATCCTGGTCCCCATCTTGGACATCATAACAAACGTGCACTTTTTTGTTTAATTTACACATTGGACCATAGGAAAAATGACACTACAGCTACAGAGGTGACCGTCTGATAGCCCAGCTCGACTATCCATCTCTACTGAAGACCCTTTCAGCTTTTTGAGAGTTGGGTGGAGGACATCATCTCTGGAAATAGGGTCCCACAGCTGCACCCCATCAGTGTGAGCAGGACTCTTAGGACTCTTAGAAGAGTCAATGCTCTGAGACCATTGGGGGCACTTAGCCCCCTCTCTTCATCACTGAGGATGATTTCATTTTTCAGGGATTAGAGAGGGTGGTCCTTGTGGTTGACTGCAGATATGGAGAGCTGTTATCATCGTATTAGATAGATAAGAATGTATGTCCACATCCTGGTCCCCATCTTGGACATCATAACAAACGTGCACTTTTTTGTTTAATTTACACATTGGACCATAGGAAAAATGACACTACAGCTACAGAGGTGACCGTCTGATAGCCCAGCTCGACTATCCATCTCTACTGAAGACCCTTTCAGCTTTTTGAGAGTTGGGTGGAGGACATCATCTCTGAAAATAGGGTCCCACAGCTGCACCCCATCAGTGTGAGCAGGACTCTTAGGACTCTTAGAAGAGTCAATGCTCTGAGACCATGGGGGGCGCTTAGCCCCCTCTCTTCGTCACTGAGGATGATTTCATTTTTCAGGGATTAGAGAGGGTGGTCCTTGTGGTGGACTGCAGGTATGGAGAGCTGTTGTCATCGTATTAAATAGATAAGAATGATTATATGTATTGTAGAAATGTCTCCTATCATGTTCCCTAATTTTTTATTATGTCCACATCCTGGTCCCCATCTTGGACATCATAACAAACGTGCACTTTTTTGTTTAATTTACACATTGGACCATAGGAAAAATGACACTACAGCTACAGAGGTGACCGTCTGATAGCCCAGCTCGACTATACATCTCTACTGAAGACCCTTTCAGCTTTTTGAGAGTTGGGTGGAGAACATCATCTCTGAAAATAGGGTCCCACAGCTGCACCCCATCAGTGTGAGCAGGACTCTTAGGACTCTTAGAAGAGTCAATGCTCTGAGACCATGGGGGGCGCTTAGCCCCCTCTCCTCGTCACTGAGGATGATTTCACTTTTCAGGGAATAGAGAGGGTGGTCCTTGTGGTGGACTGCAGGTATGGAGAGCTGTTGTCATCGTATTAGATAGATAAGAATGATTATATGTATTGTAGAAATGTCTCCTATCATGTTCCCTAATTTTTTATTATGTCCACATCCTGGTCCCCATCTTGGACATCATAACAAACGTGCACTTTTTTGTTTAATTTACACATTGGACCATAGGAAAAATGACACTACAGCTACAGAGGTGACCGTCTGATAGCCCAGCTCGACAATCCATCTCTACTGAAGACCCTTTCAGCTTTTTGAGAGTTGGGTGGAGGACATCATCTCTGAAAATAGGGTCCCACAGCTGCACCCCATCAGTGTGAGCAGGACTCTTAGGACTCTTAGAAGAGTCAATGCTCTGAGACCATTGGGGGCACTTAGCCCCCTCTCTTCGTCACTGAGGATGATTTCATTTTTCAGGGATTAGAGAGGGTGGTCCTTGTGGTGGACTGCAGGTATGGAGAGCTGTTATCATCGTATTAGGTAGATAAGAATGATTATATGTATTGTAGAAATGTCTCCTATCATGTTCCCTAATTTTTTATTATGTCCACATCCTGGTCCCCATCTTGGACATCATAACAAACGTGCACTTTTTTGTTTAATTTACACATTGGACCATAGGAAAAATGACACTACAGCTACAGAGGTGACCGTCTGATAGCCCAGCTCGACAATCCATCTCTACTGAAGACCCTTTCAGCTTTTTGAGAGTTGGGTGGAGGACATCATCTCTGAAAATAGGGTCCCACAGCTGCACCCCATCAGTGTGAGCAGGACTCTTAGGACTCTTAGAAGAGTCAATGCTCTGAGACCATGGGGGGCGCTTAGCCCCCTCTCTTCGTCACTGAGGATGATTTCATTTTTCAGGGATTAGAGAGGGTGGTCCTTGTGGTGGACTGCAGGTATGGAGAGCTGTTGTCATCGTATTAAATAGATAAGAATGATTATATGTATTGTAGAAAGGTCTCCTATCATGTTCCCTAATTTTTTATTATGTCCACATCCTGGTCCCCATCTTGGACATCATAACAAACGTGCACTTTTTTGTTTAATTTCCACATTGGACCATAGGAAAAATGACACTACAGCTACAGAGGTGACCGTCTGATAGCCCAGCTCGACTATCCATCTCTACTGAAGACCCTTTCAGCTTTTTGAGAGTTGGGTGGAGGACATCATCTCTTAAAATAGGGTCCCACAGCTGCACCCCATCAGTGTAAGCAGGACTCTTAGGACTCTTAGAAGAGTCAATGCTCTAAAACCATGGGGGGCGCTTAGCCCCCTCTCTTCGTCACTGAGGATGATTTCATTTTTCAGGGATTAGAGAGGGTGGTCCTTGTGGTGGACTGCAGATATGGAGAGCTGTTGTCATCGTATTAGATAGATAAGAATGATTATATGTATTGTAGAAATGTCTCCTATCATGTTCCCTAATTTTTTATTATGTCCACATCCTGGTCCCCATCTTGGACATCATAACAAACGTGCACTTTTTTGTTTAATTTACACATTGGACCATAGGAAAAATGACACTACAGCTACAGAGGTGACCGTCTGATAGCCCAGCTCGACTATCCATCTCTACTGAAGACCCTTTCAGCTTTTTGATAGTTGGGTGGAGGACATCATCTCTGGAAATAGGGTCCCACAGCTGCACCCCATCAGTGTGAGCAGGACTCTTAGGACTCTTAGAAGAGTCAATGCTCTGAGACCATTGGGGGCACTTAGCCCCCTCTCTTCATCACTGAGGATGATTTCATTTTTCAGGGATTAGAGAGGGTGGTCCTTGTGGTGGACTGCAGATATGGAGAGCTGTTATCATCGTATTAGATAGATAAGAATGTATGTCCACATCCTGGTCCCCATCTTGGACATCATAACAAACGTGCACTTTTTTGTTTAATTTACACATTGGACCATAGGAAAAATGACACTACAGCTACAGAGGTGACCGTCTGATAGCCCAGCTCGACTATCCATCTCTACTGAAGACCCTTTCAGCTTTTTGAGAGTTGGGTGGAGGACATCATCTCTGAAAATAGGGTCCCACAGCTGCACCCCATCAGTGTGAGCAGGACTCTTAGGACTCTTAGAAGAGTCAATGCTCTGAGACCATGGGGGGCGCTTAGCCCCCTCTCTTCGTCACTGAGGATGATTTCATTTTTCAGGGATTAGAGAGGGTGGTCCTTGTGGTGGACTGCAGGTATGGAGAGCTGTTGTCATCGTATTAAATAGATAAGAATGATTATATGTATTGTAGAAATGTCTCCTATCATGTTCCCTAATTTTTTATTATGTCCACATCCTGGTCCCCATCTTGGACATCATAACAAACGTGCACTTTTTTGTTTAATTTACACATTGGACCATAGGAAAAATGACACTACAGCTACAGAGGTGACCGTCTGATAGCCCAGCTCGACTATCCATCTCTACTGAAGACCCTTTCAGCTTTTTGAGAGTTGGGTGGAGAACATCATCTCTGAAAATAGGGTCCCACAGCTGCACCCCATCAGTGTGAGCAGGACTCTTAGGACTCTTAGAAGAGTCAATGCTCTGAGACCATGGGGGGCGCTTAGCCCCCTCTCCTCGTCACTGAGGATGATTTCACTTTTCAGGGAATAGAGAGGGTGGTCCTTGTGGTGGACTGCAGGTATGGAGAGCTGTTGTCATCGTATTAGATAGATAAGAATGATTATATGTATTGTAGAAATGTCTCCTATCATGTTCCCTAATTTTTTATTATGTCCACATCCTGGTCCCCATCTTGGACATCATAACAAACGTGCACTTTTTTGTTTAATTTACACATTGGACCATAGGAAAAATGACACTACAGCTACAGAGGTGACCGTCTGATAGCCCAGCTCGACAATCCATCTCTACTGAAGACCCTTTCAGCTTTTTGAGAGTTGGGTGGAGGACATCATCTCTGAAAATAGGGTCCCACAGCTGCACCCCATCAGTGTGAGCAGGACTCTTAGGACTCTTAGAAGAGTCAATGCTCTGAGACCATGGGGGGCGCTTAGCCCCCTCTCTTCGTCACTGAGGATGATTTCATTTTTCAGGGATTAGAGAGGGTGGTCCTTGTGGTGGACTGCAGGTATGGAGAGCTGTTGTCATCGTATTAAATAGATAAGAATGATTATATGTATTGTAGAAATGTCTCCTATCATGTTCCCTAATTTTTTATTATGTCCACATCCTGGTCCCCATCTTGGACATCATAACAAACGTGCACTTTTTTGTTTAATTTCCACATTGGACCATAGGAAAAATGACACTACAGCTACAGAGGTGACCGTCTGATAGCCCAGCTCGACTATCCATCTCTACTGAAGACCCTTTCAGCTTTTTGAGAGTTGGGTGGAGGACATCATCTCTTAAAATAGGGTCCCACAGCTGCACCCCATCAGTGTAAGCAGGACTCTTAGGACTCTTAGAAGAGTCAATGCTCTAAAACCATGGGGGGCGCTTAGCCCCCTCTCTTCGTCACTGAGGATGATTTCATTTTTCAGGGATTAGAGAGGGTGGTCCTTGTGGTGGACTGCAGGTATGGAGAGCTGTTGTCATCGTATTAGATAGATAAGAATGATTATATGTATTGTAGAAATGTCTCCTATCATGTTCCCTAATTTTTTATTATGTCCACATCCTGGTCCCCATCTTGGACATCATAACAAACGTGCACTTTTTTGTTTAATTTACACATTGGACCATAGGAAAAATGACACTACAGCTACAGAGGTGACCGTCTGATAGCCCAGCTCGACTATCCATCTCTACTGAAGACCCTTTCAGCTTTTTGAGAGTTGGGTGGAGGACATAATCTCTGAAAATAGGGTCCCACAGCTGCACCCCATCAGTGTGAGCAGGACTCTTAGGACTCTTAGAAGAGTCAATGCTCTGAGACCATTGGGGGCACTTAGCCCCCTCTCTTCATCACTGAGGATGATTTCATTTTTCAGGGATTAGAGAGGGTGGTCCTTGTGGTGGACTGCAGATATGGAGAGCTGTTATCATCGTTTTAGATAGATAAGAATGTATGTCCACATCCTGGTCCCCATCTTGGACATCATAACAAACGTGCACTTTTTTGTTTAATTTACACATTGGACCATAGGAAAAATGACACTACAGCTACAGAGGTGACCGTCTGATAGCCCAGCTCGACTATCCATCTCTACTGAAGACCCTTTCAGCTTTTTGAGAGTTGGGTGGAGGACATCATCTCTGAAAATAGGGTCCCACAGCTGCACCCCATCAGTGTGAGCAGGACTCTTAGGACTCTTAGAAGAGTCAATGCTCTGAGACCATGGGGGGCGCTTAGCCCCCTCTCTTCGTCACTGAGGATGATTTCATTTTTCAGGGATTAGAGAGGGTGGTCCTTGTGGTGGACTGCAGGTATGGAGAGCTGTTGTCATCGTATTAAATAGATAAGAATGATTATATGTATTGTAGAAATGTCTCCCATCATGTTCCCTAATTTTTTATTATGTCCACATCCTGGTCCCCATCTTGGACATCATAACAAACGTGCACTTTTTTGTTTAATTTACACATTGGACCATAGGAAAAATGACACTACAGCTACAGAGGTGACCGTCTGATAGCCCAGCTCGACTATCCATCTCTACTGAAGACCCTTTCAGCTTTTTGAGAGTTGGGTGGAGAACATCATCTCTGAAAATAGGGTCCCACAGCTGCACCCCATCAGTGTGAGCAGGACTCTTAGGACTCTTAGAAGAGTCAATGCTCTGAGACCATGGGGGGCGCTTAGCCCCCTCTCCTCGTCACTGAGGATGATTTCACTTTTCAGGGAATAGAGAGGGTGGTCCTTGTGGTGGACTGCAGGTATGGAGAGCTGTTGTCATCGTATTAGATAGATAAGAATGATTATATGTATTGTAGAAATGTCTCCTATCATGTTCCCTATTTTTTTATTATGTCCACATCATGGTCCCCATCTTGGAAATCATAACAAACGTGCACTTTTTTGTTTAATTTACACATTGGACCATAGGAAAAATGACACTACAGCTACAGAGGTGACCGTCTGATAGCCCAGCTCGACTATACATCTCTACTGAAGACCCTTTCAGCTTTTTGAGAGTTGGGTGGAGGACATCATCTCTGAAAATAGGGTCCCACAGCTTCACCCCATCAGTGTGAGCAGGACTCTTAGGACTCTTAGAAGAGTCAATGCTCTGGTACCATGGGGGGCGCTTGGCCCCCTCTCTTCGTCACTGAGGATGATTTCATTTTTCAGGGATTAGAGAGGGTGGTCCTTGTGGTGGACTGCAGGTATGGAGAGCTGTTGTCATCGTATTAGATAGATAAGAATGATTATATGTATTGTAGAAATGTCTCCTCTCTAATCCCTGAAAAATGAAATCATCCTCAGTGACGAAGAGAGGGGGCTCAGTGCCCCCAATGGTCTCAGAGCATTGACTCTTCTAAGAGTCCTAAGAGTCCTGCTCACACTGATGGGGTGCAGCTGTGGGACCCTATTTTCAGAGATGATGTCCTCCACCCAACTCTCAAAATGCTGAAAGGGTCTTCAGTAGAGATGGATAGTCGAGCTGGGCTATCAGACGGTCACCTCTGTAGCTGTAGTGTCATTTTTCCTATGGTCCAATGTGTAAATTAAACAAAAAAGTGCACGTTTGTTATGATGTCCAAGATGGGGACCAGGATGTGGACATAATAAAAAATTAGGGAACATGATAGGAGACATTTCTACAATACATATAATCATTCTTATCTATCTAATACGATGACAACAGCTCTCCATACCTGCAGTCCACCACAAGGACCACCCTCTCTAATCCCTGAAAAATGAAATCATCCTCAGTGACGAAGAGAGGGGGCTAAGCGCCCCCATGGTCTCAGAGCATTAACTCTTCTAAGAGTCCTAAGAGTCCTGCTCACACTGATGGGGTGCAGCTGTGGGACCCTATTTTCAGAGATGATGTCCTCCACCCAACTCTCAAAAAGCTGAAAGGGTCTTCAGTAGAGATGGATAGTCGAGCTGGGCTAACAGACGGTCACCTCTGTACCTGTAGTGTCATTTTTCCTATGGTCCAATGTGTAAATTAAACAAAAAAGTGCACGTTTGTTATGATGTCCAAGATGGGGACCAGGATGTGGACATAATAAAAAATTAGGGAACATGATAGGAGACATTTCTACAATACATATAATCATTCTTATCTATCTAATACGATGACAACAGCTCTCCATACCTGCAGTCCACCACAAGGACCACCCTCTCTAATCCCTGAAAAATGAAATCATCCTCAGTGACGAAGAGAGGGGGCCAAGCGCCCCCCATGGTACCAGAGCATTGACTCTTCTAAGAGTCCTAAGAGTCCTGCTCACACTGATGGGGTGAAGCTGTGGGACCCTATTTTCAGAGATGATGTCCTCCACCCAACTCTCAAAAAGCTGAAAGGGTCTTCAGTAGAGATGTATAGTCGAGCTGGGCTATCAGACGGTCACCTCTGTAGCTGTAGTGTCATTTTTCCTATGGTCCAATGTGTAAATTAAACAAAAAAGTGCACGTTTGTTATGATTTCCAAGATGGGGACCATGATGTGGACATAATAAAAAAATAGGGAACATGATAGGAGACATTTCTACAATACATATAATCATTCTTATCTATCTAATACGATGACAACAGCTCTCCATACCTGCAGTCCACCACAAGGACCACCCTCTCTATTCCCTGAAAAGTGAAATCATCCTCAGTGACGAGGAGAGGGGGCTAAGCGCCCCCCATGGTCTCAGAGCATTGACTCTTCTAAGAGTCCTAAGAGTCCTGCTCACACTGATGGGGTGCAGCTGTGGGACCCTATTTTCAGAGATGATGTTCTCCACCCAACTCTCAAAAAGCTGAAAGGGTCTTCAGTAGAGATGGATAGTCGAGCTGGGCTATCAGACGGTCACCTCTGTAGCTGTAGTGTCATTTTTCCTATGGTCCAATGTGTAAATTAAACAAAAAAGTGCACGTTTGTTATGATGTCCAAGATGGGGACCAGGATGTGGACATAATAAAAAATTAGGGAACATGATGGGAGACATTTCTACAATACATATAATCATTCTTATCTATTTAATACGATGACAACAGCTCTCCATACCTGCAGTCCACCACAAGGACCACCCTCTCTAATCCCTGAAAAATGAAATCATCCTCAGTGACGAAGAGAGGGGGCTAAGCGC
Organism: Anomaloglossus baeobatrachus; assembly: GCF_048569485.1. Taxonomy (NCBI): domain Eukaryota; kingdom Metazoa; phylum Chordata; class Amphibia; order Anura; family Aromobatidae; genus Anomaloglossus; species Anomaloglossus baeobatrachus. The sequence continues at coordinate 151,612 of NW_027442315.1, forward strand.
CCCCCATGGTCTCAGAGCATTGACTCTTCTAAGAGTCCTAAGAGTCCTGCTCACACTGATGGGGTGCAGCTGTGGGACCCTATTTTCAGAGATGATGTCCTCCACCCAACTCTCAAAAAGCTGAAAGGGTCTTCAGTAGAGATGGATAGTCGAGCTGGGCTATCAGACGGTCACCTCTGTAGCTGTAGTGTCATTTTTCCTATGGTCCAATGTGTAAATTAAACAAAAAAGTGCACGTTTGTTATGATGTCCAAGATGGGGACCAGGATGTGGACATACATTCTTATCTATCTAATACGATGATAACAGCTCTCCATATCTGCAGTCCACCACAAGGACCACCCTCTCTAATCCCTGAAAAATGAAATCATCCTCAGTGATGAAGAGAGGGGGCTAAGTGCCCCCAATGGTCTCAGAGCATTGACTCTTCTAAGAGTCCTAAGAGTCCTGCTCACACTGATGGGGTGCAGCTGTGGGACCCTATTTTCAGAGATGATGTCCTCCACCCAACTCTCAAAAAGCTGAAAGGGTCTTCAGTAGAGATGGATAGTCGAGCTGGGCTATCAGACGGTCACCTCTGTAGCTGTAGTGTCATTTTTCCTATGGTCCAATGTGTAAATTAAACAAAAAAGTGCACGTTTGTTATGATTTCCAAGATGGGGACCATGATGTGGACATAATAAAAAAATAGGGAACATGATAGGAGACATTTCTACAATACATATAATCATTCTTATCTATCTAATACGATGACAACAGCTCTCCATACCTGCAGTCCACCACAAGGACCACCCTCTCTAATCCCTGAAAAATGAAATCATCCTCAGTGACGAAGAGAGGGGGCTAAGCGCCCCCCATGGTCTCAGAGCATTGACTCTTCTAAGAGTCCTAAGAGTCCTGCTCACACTGATGGGGTGCAGCTGTGGGACCCTATTTTCAGAGATGATGTCCTCCACCCAACTCTCAAAAAGCTGAAAGGGTCTTCAGTAGAGATGGATTGTCGAGCTGGGCTATCAGACGGTCACTTCTGTAGCTGTAGTGTCATTTTTCCTATGGTCCAATGTGTAAATTAAACAAAAAAGTGCACGTTTGTTATGATGTCCAAGATGGGGACCAGGATGTGGACATAATAAAAAATTAGGGAACATGATAGGAGACATTTCTACAATACATATAATCATTCTTATCTATCTAATACGATGACAACAGCTCTCCATACCTGCAGTCCACCACAAGGACCACCCTCTCTATTCCCTGAAAAGTGAAATCATCCTCAGTGACGAGGAGAGGGGGCTAAGCGCCCCCCATGGTCTCAGAGCATTGACTCTTCTAAGAGTCCTAAGAGTCCTGCTCACACTGATGGGGTGCAGCTGTGGGACCCTATTTTCAGAGATGATGTTCTCCACCCAACTCTCAAAAAGCTGAAAGGGTCTTCAGTAGAGATGGATAGTCGAGCTGGGCTATCAGACGGTCACCTCTGTAGCTGTAGTGTCATTTTTCCTATGGTCCAATGTGTAAATTAAACAAAAAAGTGCACGTTTGTTATGATGTCCAAGATGGGGACCAGGATGTGGACATAATAAAAAATTAGGGAACATGATAGGAGACATTTCTACAATACATATAATCATTCTTATCTATTTAATACGATGACAACAGCTCTCCATACCTGCAGTCCACCACAAGGACCACCCTCTCTAATCCCTGAAAAATGAAATCATCCTCAGTGACGAAGAGAGGGGGCTAAGCGCCCCCCATGGTCTCAGAGCATTGACTCTTCTAAGAGTCCTAAGAGTCCTGCTCACACTGATGGGGTGCAGCTGTGGGACCCTATTTTCAGAGATGATGTCCTCCACCCAACTCTCAAAAAGCTGAAAGGGTCTTCAGTAGAGATGGATTGTCGAGCTGGGCTATCAGACGGTCACTTCTGTAGCTGTAGTGTCATTTTTCCTATGGTCCAATGTGTAAATTAAACAAAAAAGTGCACGTTTGTTATGATGTCCAAGATGGGGACCAGGATGTGGACATAATAAAAAATTAGGGAACATGATAGGAGACATTTCTACAATACATATAATCATTCTTATCTATCTAATACGATGACAACAGCTCTCCATACCTGCAGTCCACCACAAGGACCACCCTCTCTATTCCCTGAAAAGTGAAATCATCCTCAGTGACGAGGAGAGGGGGCTAAGCGCCCCCCATGGTCTCAGAGCATTGACTCTTCTAAGAGTCCTAAGAGTCCTGCTCACACTGATGGGGTGCAGCTGTGGGACCCTATTTTCAGAGATGATGTTCTCCACCCAACTCTCAAAAAGCTGAAAGGGTCTTCAGTAGAGATGGATAGTCGAGCTGGGCTATCAGACGGTCACCTCTGTAGCTGTAGTGTCATTTTTCCTATGGTCCAATGTGTAAATTAAACAAAAAAGTGCACGTTTGTTATGATGTCCAAGATGGGGACCAGGATGTGGACATAATAAAAAATTAGGGAACATGATAGGAGACATTTCTACAATACATATAATCATTCTTATCTATTTAATACGATGACAACAGCTCTCCATACCTGCAGTCCACCACAAGGACCACCCTCTCTAATCCCTGAAAAATGAAATCATCCTCAGTGACGAAGAGAGGGGGCTAAGCGCCCCCCATGGTCTCAGAGCATTGACTCTTCTAAGAGTCCTAAGAGTCCTGCTCACACTGATGGGGTGCAGCTGTGGGACCCTATTTTCAGAGATGATGTCCTCCACCCAACTCTCAAAAAGCTGAAAGGGTCTTCAGTAGAGATGGATAGTCGAGCTGGGCTATCAGACGGTCACCTCTGTAGCTGTAGTGTCATTTTTCCTATGGTCCAATGTGTAAATTAAACAAAAAAGTGCACGTTTGTTATGATGTCCAAGATGGGGACCAGGATGTGGACATACATTCTTATCTATCTAATACGATGATAACAGCTCTCCATATCTGCAGTCCACCACAAGGACCACCCTCTCTAATCCCTGAAAAATGAAATCATCCTCAGTGATGAAGAGAGGGGGCTAAGTGCCCCCAATGGTCTCAGAGCATTGACTCTTCTAAGAGTCCTAAGAGTCCTGCTCACACTGATGGGGTGCAGCTGTGGGACCCTATTTCCAGAGATGATGTCCTCCACCCAACTCTCAAAAAGCTGAAAGGGTCTTCAGTAGAGATGGATAGTCGAGCTGGGCTATCAGACGGTCACCTCTGTAGCTGTAGTGTCATTTTTCCTATGGTCCAATGTGTAAATTAAACAAAAAAGTGCACGTTTGTTATGATGTCCAAGATGGGGACCAGGATGTGGACATAATAAAAAATTAGGGAACATGATAGGAGACATTTCTACAATACATATAATCATTCTTATCTATCTAATACGATGACAACAGCTCTCCATACCTGCAGTCCACCACAAGGACCACCCTCTCTAATCCCTGAAAAATGAAATCATCCTCAGTGACGAAGAGAGGGGGCTAAGCGCCCCCCATGGTTTTAGAGCATTGACTCTTCTAAGAGTCCTAAGAGTCCTGCTTACACTGATGGGGTGCAGCTGTGGGACCCTATTTTAAGAGATGATGTCCTCCACCCAACTCTCAAAAAGCTGAAAGGGTCTTCAGTAGAGATGGATAGTCGAGCTGGGCTATCAGACGGTCACCTCTGTAGCTGTAGTGTCATTTTTCCTATGGTCCAATGTGGAAATTAAACAAAAAAGTGCACGTTTGTTATGATGTCCAAGATGGGGACCAGGATGTGGACATAATAAAAAATTAGGGAACATGATAGGAGACCTTTCTACAATACATATAATCATTCTTATCTATTTAATACGATGACAACAGCTCTCCATACCTGCAGTCCACCACAAGGACCACCCTCTCTAATCCCTGAAAAATGAAATCATCCTCAGTGACGAAGAGAGGGGGCTAAGCGCCCCCCATGGTCTCAGAGCATTGACTCTTCTAAGAGTCCTAAGAGTCCTGCTCACACTGATGGGGTGCAGCTGTGGGACCCTATTTTCAGAGATGATGTCCTCCACCCAACTCTCAAAAAGCTGAAAGGGTCTTCAGTAGAGATGGATTGTCGAGCTGGGCTATCAGACGGTCACCTCTGTAGCTGTAGTGTCATTTTTCCTATGGTCCAATGTGTAAATTAAACAAAAAAGTGCACGTTTGTTATGATGTCCAAGATGGGGACCAGGATGTGGACATAATAAAAAATTAGGGAACATGATAGGAGACATTTCTACAATACATATAATCATTCTTATCTACCTAATACGATGATAACAGCTCTCCATACCTGCAGTCCACCACAAGGACCACCCTCTCTAATCCCTGAAAAATGAAATCATCCTCAGTGACGAAGAGAGGGGGCTAAGTGCCCCCAATGGTCTCAGAGCATTGACTCTTCTAAGAGTCCTAAGAGTCCTGCTCACACTGATGGGGTGCAGCTGTGGGACCCTAATTTCAGAGATGATGTCCTCCACCCAACTCTCAAAAAGCTGAAAGGGTCTTCAGTAGAGATGGATAGTCGAGCTGGGCTATCAGACGGTCACCTCTGTAGCTGTAGTGTCATTTTTCCTATGGTCCAATGTGTAAATTAAACAAAAAAGTGCACGTTTGTTATGATGTCCAAGATGGGGACCAGGATGTGGACATAATAAAAAATTAGGGAACATGATAGGAGACATTTCTACAATACATATAATCATTCTTATCTATCTAATACGATGACAACAGCTCTCCATACCTGCAGTCCACAACAAGGACCACCCTCTCTAATCCCTGAAAAATGAAATCATCCTCAGTGACGAAGAGAGGGGGCTAAGCGCCCCCCATGGTTTTAGAGCATTGACTCTTCTAAGAGTCCTAAGAGTCCTGCTTACACTGATGGGGTGCAGCTGTGGGACCCTATTTTAAGAGATGATGTCCTCCACCCAACTCTCAAAAAGCTGAAAGGGTCTTCAGTAGAGATGGATAGTCGAGCTGGGCTATCAGACGGTCACCTCTGTAGCTGTAGTGTCATTTTTCCTATGGTCCAATGTGTAAATTAAACAAAAAAGTGCACGTTTGTTATGATGTCCAAGATGGGGACCAGGATGTGGACATAATAAAAAATTAGGGAACATGATAGGAGACATTTCTACAATACATATAATCATTCTTATCTATTTAATACGATGACAACAGCTCTCCATACCTGCAGTCCACCACAAGGACCACCCTCTCTAATCCCTGAAAAATGAAATCATCCTCAGTGACGAAGAGAGGGGGCTAAGCGCCCCCCATGGTCTCAGAGCATTGACTCTTCTAAGAGTCCTAAGAGTCCTGCTCACACTGATGGGGTGCAGCTGTGGGACCCTATTTTCAGAGATGATGTCCTCCACCCAACTCTCAAAAAGCTGAAAGGGTCTTCAGTAGAGATGGATTGTCGAGCTGGGCTATCAGACGGTCACCTCTGTAGCTGTAGTGTCATTTTTCCTATGGTCCAATGTGTAAATTAAACAAAAAAGTGCACGTTTGTTATGATGTCCAAGATGGGGACCAGGATGTGGACATAATAAAAAATTAGGGAACATGATAGGAGACATTTCTACAATACATATAATCATTCTTATCTACCTAATACGATGATAACAGCTCTCCATACCTGCAGTCCACCACAAGGACCACCCTCTCTATTCCCTGAAAAATGAAATCATCCTCAGTGACGAAGAGAGGGGGCTAAGTGCCCCCAATGGTCTCAGAGCATTGACTCTTCTAAGAGTCCTAAGAGTCCTGTTTACACTGATGGGGGGCAGCTGTGGGACCCTAATTTCAGAGATGATGTCCTCCACCCAACTCTCAAAAAGCTGAAAGGGTCTTCAGTAGAGATGGATAGTCGAGCTGGGCTATCAGACGGTCACCTCTGTAGCTGTAGTGTCATTTTTCCTATGGTCCAATGTGTAAATTAAACAAAAAAGTGCACGTTTGTTATGATGTCCAAGATGGGGACCAGGATGTGGACATAATAAAAAATTAGGGAACATGATAGGAGACATTTCTACAATACATATAATCATTCTTATCTATCTAATACGATGACAACAGCTCTCCATACCTGCAGTCCACAACAAGGACCACCCTCTCTAATCCCTGAAAAATGAAATCATCCTCAGTGACGAAGAGAGGGGGCTAAGCGCCCCCATGGTCTCAGAGCATTAACTCTTCTAAGAGTCCTAAGAGTCCTGCTCACACTGATGGGTGCAGCTGTGGGACCCTATTTTCAGAGATGATGTCCTCCACCCAACTCTCAAAAAGCTGAAAGGGTCTTCAGTAGAGATGGATAGTCGAGCTGGGCTATCAGACGGTCACCTCTGTAGCTGTAGTGTCATTTTTCCTATGGCCCAATGTGTAAATTAAACAAAAAAGTGCACGTTTGTTATGATGTCCAAGATGGGGACCAGGATGTGGACATAATAAAAAATTAGGGAACATGATAGGAGACATTTCTACAATACATATAATCATTCTTATCTATCTAATACGATGACAACAGCTCTCCATACCTGCAGTCCACCACAAGGACCACCCTCTCTAATCCCTGAAAAATGAAATCATCCTCAGTGACGAAGAGAGGGGGCCAAGCGCCCCCCATGGTACCAGAGCATTGACTCTTCTAAGAGTCCTAAGAGTCCTGCTCACACTGATGGGGTGAAGCTGTGGGACCCTATTTTCAGAGATGATGTCCTCCACCCAACTCTCAAAAAGCTGAAAGGGTCTTCAGTAGAGATGGATAGTCGAGCTGGGCTATCAGACGGTCACCTCTGTAGCTGTAGTGTCATTTTTCCTATGGTCCAATGTGTAAATTAAACAAAAAAGTGCACGTTTGTTATGATGTCCAAGATGGGGACCAGGATGTGGACATAATAAGAAATTAGGGAACATGATAGGAGACATTTCTACAATACATATAATCATTCTTATCTATCTAATACGATGACAACAGCTCTCCATACCTGCAGTCCACCACAAGGACCACCCTCTCTAATCCCTGAAAAATGAAATCATCCTCAGGGACGAAGAGAGGGGGCTAAGCGCCCCCCATGGTTTTAGAGCATTGACTCTTCTAAGAGTCCTAAGAGTCCTGCTTACACTGATGGGGTGCAGCTGTGGGACCCTATTTTCAGAGATGATGTCCTCCACCCAACTTTCAAAAAGCTGAAAGGGTCTTCAGTAGAGATGGATAGTCGAGCTGGGCTATCAGACGGTCACCTCTGTAGCTGTAGTGTCATTTTTCCTATAATCCAATGTGTAAATTAAACAAAAAAGTGCACGTTTGTTATGATGTTCAAGATGGGGACCAGGATGTGGACATAATAAAAAATTAGGGAACATGATAGGAGACATTTCTACAATACATATAATCATTCTTATCTATCTAATACGATCACAACAGCTCTCCATACCTGCAGTCCACCACAAGGACCACTCTCTCTAATCCCTGAAAAATGAAATCATCCTCAGTGACGAAGAGAGGGGGCTAAGCGCCCCCCATGGTCTCAGAGCATTGACTCTTCTAAGAGTCCTAAGATTCCTGCTCACACTGATGTGGTGCAGCTGTGGGACCCTATTTTCAGAGATGATGTCCTCCACCCAACTCTCAAAAAGCTGAAAGGGTCTTCAGTAGAGATGGATAGTCGAGCTGGGCTATCAGACGGTCACCTCTGTAGCTGTAGTGTCATTTTTCCTATGGTCCAATGTGTAAATTAAACAAAAAAGTGCACATTTGTTATGATGTCCAAGATGGGGACCAGGATGTGGACATAATAAAAAATTAGGGAACATGATAGGAGACATTTCTACAATACATATAATCATTCTTATCTATTTAATACGATGACAACAGCTCTCCATACCTGCAGTCCACCACAAGGACCACCCTCTCTAATCCCTGAAAAATGAAATCATCCTCAGTGACGAAGAGAGGGGGCTAAGCGCCCCCCATGGTCTCAGAGCATTGACTCTTCTAAGAGTCCTAAGAGTCCTGCTCACACTGATGGGGTGCAGCTGTGGGACCCTATTTTCAGTGATGATGTCCTCCACCCAACTCTCAAAAAGCTGAAAGGGTCTTCAGTAGAGATGGATAGTCGAGCTGGGCTATCAGACGGTCACCTCTGTAGCTGTAGTGTCATTTTTCCTATGGTCCAATGTGTAAATGAAACAAAAAAGTGCACGTTTGTTATGATGTCCAAGATGGGGACCAGGATGTGGACATAATAAAAAATTAGGGAACATGATAGGAGACATTTCTACAATACATATAATCATTCTTATCTATCTAATACGATGATAACAGCTCTCCATATCTGCAGTCCACCACAAGGACCACCCTCTCTAATCCCTGAAAAATGAAATCATCCTCAGTGATGAAGAGAGGGGGCTAAGTGCCCCCAATGGTCTCAGAGCATTGACTCTTCTAAGAGTCCTAAGAGTCCTGCTCACACTGATGGGGTGAAGCTGTGGGACCCTATTTTCAGAGATGATGTCCTCCACCCAACTCTCAAAAAGCTGAAAGGGTCTTCAGTAGAGATGGATAGTCGAGCTGGGCTATCAGACGGTCACCTCTGTAGCTGTAGTGTCATTTTTCCTATGGTCCAATGTGTAAATTAAACAAAAAAGTGCACGTTTGTTATGATGTCCAAGATGGGGACCAGGATGTGGACATAATAAGAAATTAGGGAACATGATAGGAGACATTTCTACAATACATATAATCATTCTTATCTATCTAATACGATGACAACAGCTCTCCATACCTGCAGTCCACCACAAGGACCACCCTCTCTAATCCCTGAAAAATGAAATCATCCTCAGGGACGAAGAGAGGGGGCTAAGCGCCCCCCATGGTTTTAGAGCATTGACTCTTCTAAGAGTCCTAAGAGTCCTGCTTACACTGATGGGGTGCAGCTGTGGGACCCTATTTTCAGAGATGATGTCCTCCACCCAACTCTCAAAAAGCTGAAAGGGTCTTCAGTAGAGATGGATAGTCGAGCTGGGCTATCAGACGGTCACCTCTGTAGCTATAGTGTCATTTTTCCTATGGTCCAATGTGTAAATTAAACAAAAAAGTGCACGTTTGTTATGATGTCCAAGATGGGGACCAGGATGTGGACATAATAAAAAATTAGGGAACATGATAGGAGACATTTCTACAATACATATAATCATTCTTATCTATCTAATACGATCACAACAGCTCTCCATACCTGCAGTCCACCACAAGGACCACTCTCTCTAATCCCTGAAAAATGAAATCATCCTCAGTGACGAAGAGAGGGGGCTAAGCGCCCCCCATGGTCTCAGAGCATTGACTCTTCTAAGAGTCCTAAGATTCCTGCTCACACTGATGGGGTGCAGCTGTGGGACCGTATTTTCAGAGATGATGTCCTCCACCCAACTCTCAAAAAGCTGAAAGGGTCTTCAGTAGAGATGGATAGTCGAGCTGGGCTATCAGACGGTCACCTCTGTAGCTGTAGTGTCATTTTTCCTATGGTCCAATGTGTAAATTAAACAAAAAAGTGCACGTTTGTTATGATGTCCAAGATGGGGACCAGGATGTGGACATAATAAAAAAATAGGGAACATGATAGGAGACATTTCTACAATACATATAATCATTCTTATCTATCTAATACGATGACAACAGCTCTCCATACCTGCAGTCCACCACAAGGACCACCCTCTCTATTCCCTGAAAAGTGAAATCATCCTCAGTGACGAAGAGAGGGGGCTAAGCGCCCCCATGGTCTCAGAGCATTGACTCTTCTAAGAGTCCTAAGAGTCCTGCTCACACTGATGGGGTGCAGCTGTGGGACCCTATTTTCAGAGATGATGTTCTCCACCCAACTCTCAAATAGCTGAAAGGGTCTTCAGTAGAGATGGATAGTCGAGCTGGGCTATCAGACGGTCACCTCTGTAGCTGTAGTGTCATTTTTCCTATGGTCCAATGTGTAAATTAAACAAAAAAGTGCACGTTTGTTATGATGTCCAAGATGGGGACCAGGATGTGGACATAATAAAAAATTAGGGAACATGATAGGAGACATTTCTACAATACATATAATCATTCTTATCTATCTAATACGATGACAACAGCTCTCCATACCTGCAGTCCACAACAAGGACCACCCTCTCTAATCCCTGAAAAATGAAATCATCCTCAGTGACGAAGAGAGGGGGCTAAGCGCCCCCATGGTCTCAGAGCATTAACTCTTCTAAGAGTCCTAAGAGTCCTGCTCACACTGATGGGTGCAGCTGTGGGACCCTATTTTCAGAGATGATGTCCTCCACCCAACTCTCAAAAAGCTGAAAGGGTCTTCAGTAGAGATGGATAGTCGAGCTGGGCTATCAGACGGTCACCTCTGTAGCTGTAGTGTCATTTTTCCTATGGCCCAATGTGTAAATTAAACAAAAAAGTGCACGTTTGTTATGATGTCCAAGATGGGGACCAGGACGTGGACATAATAAAAAATTAGGGAACATGATAGGAGACATTTCTACAATACATATAATCATTCTTATCTATCTAATACGATGACAACAGCTCTCCATACCTGCAGTCCACCACAAGGACCACCCTCTCTAATCCCTGAAAAATGAAATCATCCTCAGTGACGAAGAGAGGGGGCCAAGCGCCCCCCATGGTACCAGAGCATTGACTCTTCTAAGAGTCCTAAGAGTCCTGCTCACACTGATGGGGTGAAGCTGTGGGACCCTATTTTCAGAGATGATGTCCTCCACCCAACTCTCAAAAAGCTGAAAGGGTCTTCAGTAGAGATGGATAGTCGAGCTGGGCTATCAGACGGTCACCTCTGTAGCTGTAGTGTCATTTTTCCTATGGTCCAATGTGTAAATTAAACAAAAAAGTGCACGTTTGTTATGATGTCCAAGATGGGGACCAGGATGTGGACATAATAAGAAATTAGGGAACATGATAGGAGACATTTCTACAATACATATAATCATTCTTATCTATCTAATACGATGACAACAGCTCTCCATACCTGCAGTCCACCACAAGGACCACCCTCTCTAATCCCTGAAAAATGAAATCATCCTCAGGGACGAAGAGAGGGGGCTAAGCGCCCCCCATGGTTTTAGAGCATTGACTCTTCTAAGAGTCCTAAGAGTCCTGCTTACACTGATGGGGTGCAGCTGTGGGACCCTATTTTCAGAGATGATGTCCTCCACCCAACTCTCAAAAAGCTGAAAGGGTCTTCAGTAGAGATGGATAGTCGAGCTGGGCTATCAGACGGTCACCTCTGTAGCTGTAGTGTCATTTTTCCTATAATCCAATGTGTAAATTAAACAAAAAAGTGCACGTTTGTTATGATGTTCAAGATGGGGACCAGGATGTGGACATAATAAAAAATTAGGGAACATGATAGGAGACATTTCTACAATACATATAATCATTCTTATCTATCTAATACGATCACAACAGCTCTCCATACCTGCAGTCCACCACAAGGACCACTCTCTCTAATCCCTGAAAAATGAAATCATCCTCAGTGACGAAGAGAGGGGGCTAAGCGCCCCCCATGGTCTCAGAGCATTGACTCTTCTAAGAGTCCTAAGATTCCTGCTCACACTGATGTGGTGCAGCTGTGGGACCCTATTTTCAGAGATGATGTCCTCCACCCAACTCTCAAAAAGCTGAAAGGGTCTTCAGTAGAGATGGATAGTCGAGCTGGGCTATCAGACGGTCACCTCTGTAGCTGTAGTGTCATTTTTCCTATGGTCCAATGTGTAAATTAAACAAAAAAGTGCACATTTGTTATGATTTCCAAGATGGGGACCAGGATGTGGACATAATAAAAAAATAGGGAACATGATAGGAGACATTTCTACAATACATATAATCATTCTTATCTATCTAATACGATGACAACAGCTCTCCATACCTGCAGTCCACCACAAGGACCACCCTCTCTATTCCCTGAAAAGTGAAATCATCCTCAGTGACGAAGAGAGGGGGCTAAGTGCCCCCAATGGTCTCAGAGCATTGACTCTTCTAAGAGTCCTAAGAGTCCTGCTCACACTGATGGGGTGCAGCTGTGGGACCCTATTTTCAGAGATGATGTTCTCCACCCAACTCTCAAAAAGCTGAAAGGGTCTTCAGTAGAGATGGATAGTCGAGCTGGGCTATCAGACGGTCACCTCTGTAGCTGTAGTGTCATTTTTCCTATGGTCCAATGTGTAAATTAAACAAAAAAGTGCACATTTGTTATGATGTCCAAGATGGGGACCAGGATGTGGACATAATAAAAAATTAGGGAACATGATAGGAGACATTTCTACAATACATATAATCATTCTTATCTATTTAATACGATGACAACAGCTCTCCATACCTGCAGTCCACCACAAGGACCACCCTCTCTAATCCCTGAAAAATGAAATCATCCTCAGTGACGAAGAGAGGGGGCTAAGCGCCCCCCATGGTCTCAGAGCATTGACTCTTCTAAGAGTCCTAAGAGTCCTGCTCACACTGATGGGGTGCAGCTGTGGGACCCTATTTTCAGTGATGATGTCCTCCACCCAACTCTCAAAAAGCTGAAAGGGTCTTCAGTAGAGATGGATAGTCGAGCTGGGCTATCAGACGGTCACCTCTGTAGCTGTAGTGTCATTTTTCCTATGGTCCAATGTGTAAATTAAACAAAAAAGTGCACATTTGTTATGATGTCCAAGATGGGGACCAGGATGTGGACATAATAAAAAATTAGGGAACATGATAGGAGACATTTCTACAATACATATAATCATTCTTATCTATTTAATACGATGACAACAGCTCTCCATACCTGCAGTCCACCACAAGGACCACCCTCTCTAATCCCTGAAAAATGAAATCATCCTCAGTGACGAAGAGAGGGGGCTAAGCGCCCCCCATGGTCTCAGAGCATTGACTCTTCTAAGAGTCCTAAGAGTCCTGCTCACACTGATGGGGTGCAGCTGTGGGACCCTATTTTCAGTGATGATGTCCTCCACCCAACTCTCAAAAAGCTGAAAGGGTCTTCAGTAGAGATGGATAGTCGAGCTGGGCTATCAGACGGTCACCTCTGTAGCTGTAGTGTCATTTTTCCTATGGTCCAATGTGTAAATTAAACAAAAAAGTGCACGTTTGTTATGATGTCCAAGATGGGGACCAGGATGTGGACATAATAAAAAATTAGGGAACATGATAGGAGACATTTCTACAATACATATAATCATTCTTATCTATCTAATACGATGATAACAGCTCTCCATATCTGCAGTCCACCACAAGGACCACCCTCTCTAATCCCTGAAAAATGAAATCATCCTCAGTGATGAAGAGAGGGGGCTAAGTGCCCCCAATGGTCTCAGAGCATTGACTCTTCTAAGAGTCCTAAGAGTCCTGCTCACACTGATGGGGTGCAGCTGTGGGACCCTATTTTCAGAGATGATGTCCTCCATCCAACTCTCAAAAAGCTGAAAGGGTCTTCAGTAGAGATGGATAGTCGAGCTGGGCTATCAGACGGTCACCTCTGTAGCTGTAGTGTCATTTTTCCTATTGTCCAATGTGTAAATTAAACAAAAAAGTGCACGTTTGTTATGATGTCCAAGATGGGGACCAGGATGTGGACATAATAAAAAATTAGGGAACATGATAGGAGACATTTCTACAATACATATAATCATTCTTATCTATCTAATACGATGACAACAGCTCTCCATACCTGCAGTCCACCACAAGGACCAGCCTCTCTAATCCCTGAAAAATGAAATCATCCTCAGTGACGAAGAGAGGGGGCCAAGCGCCCCCCATGGTACCAGAGCATTGACTCTTCTAAGAGTCCTAAGAGTCCTGCTCACACTGATGGGGTGAAGCTGTGGGACCCTATTTTCAGAGATGATGTCCTCCACCCAACTCTCAAAAAGCTGAAAGGGTCTTCAGTAGAGATGGATAGTCGAGCTGGGCTATCAGACGGTCACCTCTGTAGCTGTAGTGTCATTTTTCCTATGGTCCAATGTGTAAATTAAACAAAAAAGTGCACGTTTGTTATGATGTCCAAGATGGGGACCAGGATGTGGACATAATAAGAAATTAGGGAACATGATAGGAGACATTTCTACAATACATATAATCATTCTTATCTATCTAATACGATGACAACAGCTCTCCATACCTGCAGTCCACCACAAGGACCACCCTCTCTAATCCCTGAAAAATGAAATCATCCTCAGGGACGAAGAGAGGGGGCTAAGCGCCCCCCATGGTTTTAGAGCATTGACTCTTCTAAGAGTCCTAAGAGTCCTGCTTACACTGATGGGGTGCAGCTGTGGGACCCTATTTTCAGAGATGATGTCCTCCACCCAACTCTCAAAAAGCTGAAAGGGTCTTCAGTAGAGATGGATAGTCGAGTTGGGCTATCAGACGGTCACCTCTGTAGCTATAGTGTCATTTTTCCTATGGTCCAATGTGTAAATTAAACAAAAAAGTGCACGTTTGTTATGATGTCCAAGATGGGGACCAGGATGTGGACATAATAAAAAATTAGGGAACATGATAGGAGACATTTCTACAATACATATAATCATTCTTATCTATCTAATACGATCACAACAGCTCTCCATACCTGCAGTCCACCACAAGGACCACTCTCTCTAATCCCTGAAAAATGAAATCATCCTCAGTGACGAAGAGAGGGGGCTAAGCGCCCCCCATGGTCTCAGAGCATTGACTCTTCTAAGAGTCCTAAGATTCCTGCTCACACTGATGGGGTGCAGCTGTGGGACCCTATTTTCAGAGATGATGTCCTCCACCCAACTCTCAAAAAGCTGAAAGGGTCTTCAGTAGAGATGGATAGTCGAGCTGGGCTATCAGACGGTCACCTCTGTAGCTGTAGTGTCATTTTTCCTATGGTCCAATGTGTAAATTAAACAAAAAAGTGCACGTTTGTTATGATGTCCAAGATGGGGACCAGGATGTGGACATAATAAAAAAATAGGGAACATGATAGGAGACATTTCTACAATACATATAATCATTCTTATCTATCTAATACGATGACAACAGCTCTCCATACATGCAGTCCACCACAAGGACCACCCTCTCTATTCCCTGAAAAGTGAAATCATCCTCAGTGACGAAGAGAGGGGGCTAAGCGCCCCCCATGGTCTCAGAGCATTGACTCTTCTAAGAGTCCTAAGAGTCCTGCTCACACTGATGGGGTGCAGCTGTGGGACCCTATTTTCAGAGATGATGTTCTCCACCCAACTCTCAAATAGCTGAAAGGGTCTTCAGTAGAGATGGATAGTCGAGCTGGGCTATCAGACGGTCACCTCTGTAGCTGTAGTGTCATTTTTCCTATGGTCCAATGTGTAAATTAAACAAAAAAGTGCACGTTTGTTATGATGTCCAAGATGGGGACCAGGATGTGGACATAATAAAAAATTAGGGAACATGATAGGAGACATTTCTACAATACATATAATCATTCTTATCTATTTAATACGATGACAACAGCTCTCCATACCTGCAGTCCACCACAAGGACCACCCTCTCTAATCCCTGAAAAATGAAATCATCCTCAGTGACGAAGAGAGGGGGCTAAGCGCCCCCCATGGTCTCAGAGCATTGACTCTTCTAAGAGTCCTAAGAGTCCTGCTCACACTGATGGGGTGCAGCTGTGGGACCCTATTTTCAGAGATGATGTCCTCCACCCAACTCTCAAAAAGCTGAAAGGGTCTTCAGTAGAGATGGATAGTCGAGCTGGGCTATCAGACGGTCACCTCTGTAGCTGTAGTGTCATTTTTCCTATGGTCCAATGTGTAAATTAAACAAAAAAGTGCACGTTTGTTATGATGTCCAAGATGGGGACCAGGATGTGGACATAATAAAAAATTAGGGAACATGATAGGAGACATTTCTACAATACATATAATCATTCTTATCTATCTAATACGATGACAACAGCTCTCCATACCGTATTTCATGGTCAATCCAGGTTTGTCAGTGATGGCACTGACATAATGTATGGCGTCTTTTTCGGGCGTTATCCTTTGCCTTTTCATTGTGAAAATCCAGTTGCCTATATCAAAGCAAATTCTACTACTTGTAAAGTATGCAGAAAATGAAATGTAGAACATATAACATCAACTGCTTAGGAACGCATCATAGGTTAGTACTTAAAAGGATATTGTCATGTTCTAGTCATAATGCAAGCTGGACATTTTTCATGTTACCCTGTAATCGCCGGCCTGTTCTAATGCTCACAAGCAAAGATATATGCTCAGCTGCTAAGGCTTCCCTCTGCCTTCTGAATGAAAATTGAATATGTCTGGCTCACTGTGTATATAGCAGGTGCTCAGAAAAAATAAGAGTCAATTCAAAAGAAATAGCTCTGGTACACTATAGTGATTAATAACGTAAGAAAAGAACTCTTGGAATGCTGAAAATTCTTTATTTGTGCAAAAGGATAATTCATCCAACGTTTCGACCTTGTTTTTAGGTCTTTATCAAGGATAAAGTTATCTAAGATCATAAAGGGTTACAAAACCATATAAACACGTAATTAGTACATAGT
The DNA here is from genome assembly GCF_048569485.1 of Anomaloglossus baeobatrachus. Taxonomy (NCBI): domain Eukaryota; kingdom Metazoa; phylum Chordata; class Amphibia; order Anura; family Aromobatidae; genus Anomaloglossus; species Anomaloglossus baeobatrachus. The sequence continues at coordinate 168,227 of NW_027442315.1, forward strand.
ACAACATAACAGTACAATATATTGCTACTTGAGAGTACAATGGGTCAAATGACCATGAGGCACATACAAAAAATTTTTCCAAAGCCATAGTGAAAACATTTGTACTGAGGAAAGAAAATTTCCACATGACCTATCTGGAGAAACATTCTGGATCAAACAACCAAAAATAGTCAAGCAGGTAAATACACACCTATATTTCATAACAGGATGATATGTGTTCAATTGTATAGCGTCATTGCCATTAAGGTACAAATGGAAAACTTGCAATCCTATATAGTGAAGGAAATGAACACATATCATATCAAAGAACACAGGAACATGGGTGTGAGAAAAACCTCAATGTTTATACTTTGTTCTTTATAATGGTGTGAACATGTATATGTCTCAGTACCTTATGCACTTGAGAATTCTAGTGAGTAGATGATGAAAGCCTATTCCAGAACTGGAATCGGTAAATAATTGTAGGTGGAATCTAAATGAAAAGATGGTACAAGTGTTATCATGACACGTGGGCTATAACACAATGGACCGTGTGACAAAGAAGAAAGGAGAGAAAGAAGAGGAAGAAAATGGAACTACCTGTAACATTACGTGATAGTCACTGGTAAGTCTCACTTGACAATTCAGGTGAAAAAGGATTCCTTTATTAAAGGGTTCTCAGTCGCCTCAGGATCATGAAATACTAGGGTAAATGATATGAGAATGGGTAAGAAGCACCACTAAAGGAAATATGAAATGCAGGACATATATCTATAAACCCCTGAACTACATGATAGAAATAAAAAGAAGAAAAAAGAAAAAAAAGAAGAAAGAAGAAGAACACATAGAATGCGGAAAGAGAATGGGTACAACTACCTGAGTTACTGCAGGGAGGCCCCTGGTTGGTATTGTGAGGGTTAGTGGAATTCCTTCACTGAAGGGTTCTCAGTTGCCTCAGGTTCGTGAAAAATGCTATAGACAAATAATGCCCGGAGAAAAGGGGTTCATATACAGCGAATAATGGTAATACAAGGTACATGTGTCACATGTAATAGTATATATATATATATTGTACTAAGCTCTACACCAGAAATAGAAAGTAGTCCCTCTGCCTTCTGTCTAGGTGCCCTGAGTTATGTCCTGTAAACTGTCACAGCGACCCAGACACACATGTGTAGTAGGGGAATATCCCTGCTGAGATGCCAGTGCTAGAGCACTCGTTTGCTGTGGAGTTGAACGCTATGTGAGCAGTTCTTACCTTCAATGAGCAGAAGTCTCTTTTTTCAGATTTCAATATCTCTGTGGGTATCTGGCAGAAATATGGAATACTCTTTACTGCTAAGACCCTGTACACCACTCCCACTAAAGGGGGCTTTACACGCTGCGACATCGCTAATGCGGAGTCGTTGGGGTCACGGAATTTGTGACGCACATCCGGCCGCATTAGCGATGTTGCTGCGTGTGACACCGATGAGCGATTTTGCATCGTTGCAAAAACGTGCAAAATCGCTCATCGGTGACATGGGTCTCCATTCTCGATTATCGTTACTGCAGCAGTAACGATGTAGTTCGTCGCTCCTGCGGCAGCACACATCACTCCGTGTGACACCGCAGAAACGAGGAACCTCTCCTTACCTGCCTCCCAGCCGCTATGAGGAAGGAAGGAGGTGGGCGGGATGTTCCGGCCACTCATCTCCGCCCCTCCGCTGCTATTGGGCGGTCGCTCAGTGACGTCGCTGTGACGCCGCACGGACCGCCCCCTTAGAAAGGAGGCGGTTCGCCGGTCACAGCGACGTCGCCGGGCAGGTAAGTATGTGTGACGGGTCTGGTCGGTGTTGTGCGGCATGGGCAGCGATTTACCCGTGTCGCGCAACAGATGGGGACGGGTACCCACACTAGCGATATCGGGACCGATATCGCAGTGTGTAAAGTAGCCTTTAGTCACATGACCAAGACTGTATCTGTGTCCCTACAACACACTTGAGACAAATGTGTGTGTGAGCCTGCATTGTGGGGTATATATAATATATTATAGAGCTGGGAAGGATCATTCTAAGCAGTGAGCTGTTCCAGTATTTGTAGGAAAATACCCAGTAGAAGCATCAAACACAGCACCAATACCTCCCATCAGTATCCCACCACAGTGCCATGTAACCCATGCCCTACACTCCCATCTACACCAATACTATACAGGCACAAACTAGTATATCTGACTAAAAGCCCCCAAAATATGAAGAACGGCCTATAGTTGAGTGTGGATATAAAATCTATGTGAGCAGAGCTAGAATAGAAATCACTGATCGCATTGAAGTCATTCTGACCATAAATCACCATGATATCAAGGTGAGGAGTTGTGTGTTACTGCTGGGAGGAAAGGGTTAACAGTGGAATATTAAGGTGCATTTCTGTGTGCAGTGTTACTAGTCAATGTAACAATTCAGTATGAGCTGCTCTTGGTGCCGGGGGAGGGAGATGCTCTCCTGAGCAAGATAGATGGGGAATGAACATAATATCTATATAGTGTAAGGCAGGGGGTCTCAAACTCGGCTGGGTGTATGGGCCGCACAGAGGAAAAAAATAATTTGGGGGGCTGCATTCTTTGCAAGACAAAGTGACATTTTTATTGGTACCATATATGTATATATTTTTTTCACACACCTTTGGATGACTGATTTTCAACATTTTTCACTTGTTTATTATAACAAATGTGCACATTCTTTGGTTAAATCTAAAAAAAATAAATGTGATGTTAAAAAAAAGTCATGCCTTATTTTGTTTTTTTTTACATTTTATCCCTTTCTTTTAACTAATAGTGTTACAATTATGACGCTAGCGTTTTGTGAAGGGAATGCTTTGCCTACTTCCGTGACTATGGCCTTCCGGAACTGCTGCATTTTGGCTGACCTCTCCGCCTCGGGAATAAGAGACATAAAGTTCTCCTTGTAGCGTGGGTCTAACAGTGTTACCAACCAGTAATGATTGTCGGCCAAGATGTTCTTAACGCGAGGGTCACGAGACAGGCAGCTTACCATAAAGTCATCCATGTGCGCCAGACTCTTAACAGCCATCACTTCAGTATCCAGACCAACACGATGACTGAACATGCTGTCCTCCTCCTTCTCCTCCTCCTCCTCATCTACCCTGTCCTCTGGCCAGCCACGCTGAACTGAGCATATGACTGGTATGCATGTCATATCCTCAATTTGGCCGGAGAGTTGCTCCATGTCTTCATCTTCCTCCTCGTCATAGTCCTCCACTGCACGTTGTGATGAGACGAGGCTGGGCTATGTGTTATCACCCACACCCACTACTGTTTCTTGCTCCAACTCATCGTGTTCCGCCTGCAATACATCATGTTTGGTTTTGAGCAGAGACCGTTTTAGAAGGCAGAGAAGCGGTATGGTGACGCTAATAATGGCGTCATCGCCGCTCACCATCTTGGTGGAGTCCTCAAAGTTTTGGAGGATGGTACATAGGTCGGACATCCATCTCCACTCCTCAGGTGTTATGTGTGGAGTTTGACCCATTTCCCGACGGCTTAGGTGATGCAGGTACTCAACAACTGCCCTCTTCTGCTCACATATCCTGATCAACATGTGCAGAGTTGAATTCCAACGCGTGGGGACATCACACACCAGTCTGTGAGCCGGAAGATGCAAACGACGCTGAAAGCCGGCAAGGCCAGCTGAAGCAGTAGGTGACTTTCGAAAATGTGCAGACAGGCGGCGAACTTTTACCAGCAGATCAGACAGCTCTGGGTATGACTTTAGAAACCGCTGAACCACGAGGTTGAGCACATGGGCCATGCATGGAACATGTGTCAGCTGGCCTCGCCTCAAAGCCGCCACTAGTTTCCGGCCATTGTCACACACAATCTTTCCTGGCTTTAGGTTCAGAGGTGTGAGCCAGTGATCTGCATGCTGTTTTAGAGCTGTCCACACCTCTTCTGCATTGTGGGATTTGTCACTTATGCAGATTAGCTGCAGCACAGCCTGTTGCCGCTTCGCCGAGGCAGTGCTGCAGTGCTTCCAGCTTGGGACTGGTGTGGAGGGTAAAGTGGATGAGGATGCGCAGGAGGAGGAGGAGGCTGAAGAGCATGACATTCCGGAGCTGTAGAGTGTGGGTGAAACCCTGACTGAGGTAGGGCCTGCAAACCTTGGTGTGGGAAGGACTTGTTCCGTTCCTCGCTCAAACTGGGTCCCAGCAGGGCTGGGCTGGGTAGGGCGTTGTGGGGGGTTTGTCTATCTCCGTTTGAGGTGAGTTTGTTTAAGTTAGCCTTTTCTTTGGCATTTTTTGGAGCCCTGCGGGTTGGGGAGTTGGTATCGCCCAGTAAGGCGTTCCCCGGGGGCTTGGATTGGGGTGACATTGTCAGTGGAAAACGGAGTTGAATTTTGGATTAGGAAATCGAAAACTGATCAGAGAGGTGTGGGTAGACTAGTCCGTTTGGGGATGGTTGTGGCATCTGATATGTGCCCGTTCAAGTGTCTCGGGAATTTTCAACAGATCCGTCCGAAGGTGGATGGCCCCTTATTATGTCACGAGGATGGGTCCTTTTTATCGAGATACCAATTTGTGAGTGTTTTTAGGGCATGTTTGAAGTCGTTGGGGTTAGATCCGAAGTCTTTCGGATTGGGGCAGCGACGGAGGCCTCTATATGCGGCCTACCGGAGGAGACAGTTAAGCAGATTGGTAGGTGGAAGTCGCAGCGCTTTAAGTCGTATGTACGTCCCCAGGTGGTTGTTGGCAATTGAGGGGAAAAGGGGGGGGTATTAGGGTAGCAATGGGGGGGGGAGAGTGTGTGTTTTTTGTCAATTTGGTTTGGTGAGGCAATAAAATGGTGTCGTCTGTACATTTTGTATTGCAGAAGCACCCCCCCTTCCTTCCCTGGTCTGGATCCTTGGCCACTCTTATGTGTATTGGGGAGCCCGACGAGCGGACGCGAGATGGAACGGGAGACAGCTAGGTTTTGAGAAGGACCTGGCTCTCGTGCGATGGCTCGGTGTTCGGGGGTTAGGGTGGAACAGGGTGTTGCAGGAGGTGCATAGATACGCCCGGTTGGACAGACCTCCTGACATGTTAGTGTTGCATGCCGGGGGGAATGATTTGGGTGGGCGTCCTTTTCGAATCTTGATAAAGGACATCAAACGTTTTTTGGAGAGTAACTGTAAAGCGCGGGGTTAAATATTCCTGTTAAAACATAGTCTACGACGTTCCCTGAGTCACATGAGGTGTCTGCAAAATTTTGTGTTTGTAAATATGACGGTGCGGATTCCTTTAGCAGACATACACACATACATATGTGACGCCCTGACACTGCAGGTAGTCACACATAGGCCCCCGCATAACAACTTCCCTCACCTAAGTCACACAAAGCCAACCAGAAAACCCTAGTCACCTCCCCCAGGGAAAGACAGGCACACCAGTGGGCAGGACCAGACGGAAGGAAACGCCCACCTAGGGGTCTGGAGACCCCGGGGCAGGAAAAAGGAGTCAGTTGTTTTTAAGGAGAGTTGTGGAGTGAGGAGTAAGGAGTGGAGTCCAGGCCTCTGCTTTAGACCTGAGGCTGAACTGACAGGTTAGTTAACCCCGCTTAACTAACTTAAGATAACAAATGGGCTGCAATGCTGAGAACCTGCTTACCTACGTAACTGATGAGGGAGGATGTCGCAAATCCATGGGAAGATGTTCAAGCTCTCCTGCAGTTCTTGGTGGCCCGTACAGTCCGACCACTTCGAATTCTGAAAGGCACTCTTACCCTTTCTACCCTGGAACGAAGCTTAGGCAAATAAACATGCTTGACCCTGGAATTGTTGACTCCGGTCTTCCTTTCATACCCCACACCTCCATTCCCATTTCTTATTTAAAAGTAATTACACAGACACAAATTTATCTTTGGATAATTTTGGCCATAGGAGCCATTTTATTAACAAGAATACATAACCAATAAAATTTGCAATGTGGTAAGGTCCTTGAAGCTACCAAAACCCTGGTGATTCCCATAACCGAGCAATAAAAAACCTCAACTTGCTCCCAGCCGTTACCCACACTGGCTCAGGAGCACCAAATGGTAAGGGTTAATCCTCCGTCAACCCCAACCACACCCCCAGGGGCCCCGACATACCCCGTCGGGGTTCCCCCCCAAAATCACCAGGGGACCATCAATTCTGCCAATGAGGGGATCCATACCCGGATGAATCCCCAAACCAATTTTAAACCAACTTCAAGGACCCACCAATAAACAACACCACAACGAAGGCACCTTGAAACCCTTCAAGTGCCTGAGACCCCCCGCAACCAAAGGGCCCTCTCAATACCTCCCTGCAAGCCAAGAGCCCATAAGTCAGTTCCCACCGCATTAAGGTGTACCCCGTCAGCCAACCAAAATTCCTCTTCCGTCCTTTCCAACTCAACATGCCGTATTGCTATACCCCCGTTCCGACTAACAAACTTCGAGATCGCCCTATTAACCTTCGCCCGCGCCTTGTTCAACCTGTAAACTGACCGCGCTTTCTGCCAACTCTTTCTCGCTACTATCTCCGACCAGACTATCGTTAGACCTGGAAACGACACCCATAACCGTAACAAATCATGTTTGATGTCCTTTATCAAGATTCGAAAAGGACGCCCACCCAAATCATTCCCCCCGGCATGCAACACTAACATGTCAGGAGGTCTGTCCAACCGGGCGTATCTATGCACCTCCTGCAACACCCTGTTCCACCCTAACCCCCGAACACCGAGCCATCGCACGAGAGCCAGGTCCTTCTCAAAACCTAGCTGTCTCCCGTTCCATCTCGCGTCCGCTCGTCGGGCTCCCCAATACACATAAGAGTGGCCAAGGATCCAGACCAGGGAAGGAGGAGGGGGTGCTTCTGCAATACAAAATGTACAGACGACACCATTTTATTGCCTCACCAAACCAAATTGACAAAAAACACACACTCTCACCCCCCCCCATTGCTACCCTAATACCCCCCCCCTTTTCCCCTCAATTGCCAACAACCACCTGGGGACGTACATACGACTTAAAGCGCTGCGACTTCCACCTACCAATCTGCTTAACTGTCTCCTCCGGTAGGCCGCATATAGAGGCCTCCGTCGCTGCCCCAATCCGAAAGACTTCGGATCTAACCCCAACGACTTCAAACATGCCCTAAAAACACTCACAAATTGGTATCTCGATAAAAAGGACCCATCCTCGTGACATAATAAGGGGCCATCCACCTTCGGACGGATCTGTTGAAAATTCCCGAGACACTTGAACGGGCACATATCAGATGCCACAACCATCCCCAAACGGACTAGTCTACCCACACCTCTCTGATCAGTTTTCGATTTCCTAATCCAAAATTCAACTCCGTTTTCCACTGACATAATGTCACCCCAATCCAAGCCCCCGGGGAACGCCTTACTGGGCGATACCAACTCCCCAACCCGCAGGGCTCCAAAAAACGCCAAAGAAAAGGCTAACTTAAACAAACTCACCTCAAACGGAGATAGACAAACCCCCCACAACGCCCTACCCAGCCGGGTAGGGACCCAGCCCAGCCCAGCTGGGACCCAGTTTGAGCGAGGAACGGAACAAGTCCTTCCCACACCAAGGTTTGCAGGCCCTACCTCAGTCAGGGTTTCACCCACACTCTACAGCTCCGGAATGTCATGCTCTTCAGCCTCCTCCTCCTCCTGCGCATCCTCATCCACTTTACCCTCCACACCAGTCCCAAGCTGGAAGCACTGCAGCACTGCCTCGGCGAAGCGGCAACAGACTGTGCTGCAGCTAATCTGCATAGGTGACAAACCCCACAATGCAGAAGAGGTGTGGACAGCTCTAAAACAGCATGCAGATCACTGGCTCACACCTCTGAACCTAAAGCCAGGAAAGGTTGTGTGTGACAATGGCCGGAACCTGGTGGCGGCTTTGAGGCGAGGCCAGCTGACACATGTTCCATGCATGGCCCATGTGCTCAACCTCGTGGTTCAGCGGTTTCTAAAGTCATACCCAGAGCTGTCTGATCTGCTGGTAAAAGTCCGCTGCCTGTCTGCACATTTTCGAAAGTCACCTACTGCTTCAGCCGGCCTTGCCGGCTTTCAGCGTCGTTTGCATCTTCCGGCTCACAGACTGGTGTGTGATGTCCCCACGCGTTGGAATTCAACTCTGCACATGTTGATCAGGATATGTGAGCAGAAGAGGGCAGTTGTTGAGTACCTGCATCACCTAAGCCGTCGGGAAATGGGTCAAACTCCACACATAACACCTGAGGAGTGGAGATGGATGTCCGACCTATGTACCATCCTCCAAAACTTTGAGGACTCCACCAAGATGGTGAGCGGCGATGACGCCATTATTAGCGTCACCATACCGCTTCTCTGCCTTCTAAAACGGTCTCTGCTCAAAACCAAACATGATGCATTGCAGGCGGAACACGATGAGTTGGAGCAAGAAACAGTAGTGGGTGTGGGTGATAACACACAGCCCAGCCTCGTCTCATCACAACGTGCAGTGGAGGACTATGACGAGGAGGAGGATGAAGACATGGAGCAACTCTCCGGCCAAATTGAGGATATGACATGCATACCAGTCATATGCTCAGTTCAGCGTGGCTGGCCAGAGGACAGGGTAGATGATGAGGAGGAGGAGGAGGAGGAGGAGAAGGAGGAGGACAGCATGTTCAGTCATCGTGTTGGTCTGGATACTGAAGTGATGGCTGTTAAGAGTCTGGCGCACATGGATGACTTTATGGTAAGCTGCCTGTCTCGTGACCCTCGCGTTAAGAACATCTTGGCCGACAATCATTACTGGTTGGTAACACTGTTAGACCCACGCTACAAGGAGAACTTTATGTCTCTTATTCCCGAGGCGGAGAGGTCAGCCAAAATGCAGCAGTTCCGGAAGGCCATAGTCACGGAAGTAGGCAAAGCATTCCCTTCACAAAACGCTAGCGTCATAATTGTAACACTATTAGTTAAAAGAAAGGGATAAAATGTAAAAAAAAACAAAATAAGGCATGACTTTTTTTTAACATCAAATTTTTTTTTTTTAGATTTAACCAAAGAATGTGCACATTTGTTATAATAAACAAGTGAAAAATGTTGAAAATCAGTCATCCAAAGGTGTGTGAAAAAAATATATATATATGGTACCAATAAAAATGTCACTTTGTCCTGCAAAGAATGCAGCCCCCCAAATTATTTTTTTCCTCTGTGCGGCCCATACACCCAGCCGAGTTTGAGACCCCCTGCCTTACACTATATAGATATCATGTTCATTCCCCATCTATCTTGCTCAGGAGAGCATCTCCCTCCCCCGGCACCAAGAGCAGCTCATATTGAATTGTTACATTGACTAGTAACACTGCACACAGAAATGCACCTTAATATTCCACTGTTAACCCTTTCCTCCCAGCAGTAACACACAACTCCTCACCTTGATATCATGGTGATTTATGGTCAGAATGACTTCAATGCGATCAGTGATTTCTATTCTAGCTCTGCTCACATAGATTTTATATCCACACTCAACTATAGGCCGTTCTTCATATTTTGGGGGCTTTTAGTCAGATATACTAGTTTGTGCCTGTATAGTATTGGTGTAGATGGGAGTGTAGGGCATGGGTTACATGGCACTGTGGTGGGATACTGATGGGAGGTATTGGTGCTGTGTTTGATGCTTCTACTGGGTATTTTCCTACAAATACTGGAACAGCTCACTGCTTAGAATGATTCTTCCCAGCTCTATAATATATTATATATACCCCACAATGCAGGCTCACACACACATTTGTCTCAAGTGTGTTGTAGGGACACAGATACAGTCTTGGTCATGTGACTAAAGGCTACTTTACACACTGCGATATCGGTCCCGATATCGCTAGTGTGGGTACCCGCCCCATCTGTTGCGCGACACGGGCAAATCGCTGCCCATGCCGCACAACACCGACCAGACCCGTCACACATACTTACCTGACCGGCGACGTCGCTGTGACCGGCGAACCGCCTCCTTTCTAAGGGGGCGGTCCGTGCGGCGTCACAGCGACGTCACTGAGCGACCGCCCAATAGCAGTGGAGGGGCGGAGATGAGTGGCCGGAACATCCCGCCCACCTCCTTCCTTCCTCATAGCGGCTGGGAGGCAGGTAAGGAGAGGTTCCTCGTTTCTGCGGTGTCACACGGAGTGATGTGTGCTGCCGCAGGAGCGACGAACTACATCGTTACTGCTGCAGTAACGATAATCGAGAATGGAGACCCATGTCACCGATGAGCGATTTTGCACGTTTTTGCAACGATGCAAAATCGCTCATCGGTGTCACACGCAGCAACATCGCTAATGCGGCCGGATGTGCGTCACAAATTCCGTGACCCCAACGACTCCGCATTAGCGATGTCGCAGCGTGTAAAGCCCCCTTTAGTGGGAGTGGTGTACAGGGTCTTAGCAGTAAAGAGTATTCCATATTTCTGCCAGATACCCACAGAGATATTGAAATCTGAAAAAAGAGACTTCTGCTCATTGAAGGTAAGAACTGCTCACATAGCGTTCAACTCCACAGCAAACGAGTGCTCTAGCACTGGCATCTCAGCAGGGATATTCCCCTACTACACATGTGTGTCTGGGTCGCTGTGACAGTTTACAGGACATAACTCAAGGCACCTAGATAGAAGGCAGAGGTACTGGGATTGGTTGGTTTTTGGTGACGGAGGTGCAGGGGCTGGCGCCCATGTGCAGTGCTGGCTAAGGTATATTGATGATATTTTGATTTTTTGGCAGGGCACTGTGGAGCAGCTCGAGACATTTATGGAGGAACTTAATAACAACACCTTTAACATCAGATTGACACATAAGCATAGCAGCAGTTGCGTTGACTTCCTGGATATTAAAATTTCATTCGGTTCTGAGCGAATTGTTCAGACCGACGTCCATAGGAAGGAAACATCAGTCAACGCACTGCTGCATGCTTCTTCTGCTCATACCCCCTCCACCATCCGGGCCGTACCGACTGGCCAGTTCCTCAGGATGAAGCAAATTTGTTCGTCAGACACTGCTTTTGAACAACAGTCTGCCGACCTCCAGCGCCATAGGGGTGGCAAAGGCGGTCTTCCCCCGGTCTGCCTCAGCAACGGACACTAGCCAATAGTGACTAGTGAGATCAAGGGTAGAAAAATAATTTGCAGTTCTCAATGCAGCTAGCGATTCCTCAATACGGGGGAGTGATGCCGTCCTTCTTCTTTAACAGGACCAACGGAGCTGCCCAAAGGCTACAACTGTCACGGATAACCCCAGCCGCCTTCATGTTGCTCAACATGTCCTTGGTACACTGGTAATGTGAAGGTGGTATTGGCTTATAGCTCTCTTTGATGGGTGGGTGTGCACCTGTGGGGATGTAGTGTTGGACCCCTTTTATTCCCCCAAAATCTAGCGGATGTTTGCTGAAGACTTGCTCGCTCGTATTCTTGCACTACCCTGTGGACCCGCTTCTTGTGATGTGAAGGTGTGGAGTCAGTGCCTACGTGTAATTCCTTACACCACTCCTCTGGCTGACTTGGTGAGCAGTCACTGACTGGGTGGGGTGCAGTAATAGTGGATGCTGCTACTTGGATAGCATGTGTATCTACTGTGAACAGCTTATCAATGGTGGCAAGTCGGGGCAGCTTAACCTCCTGCTCTCCGCAGTTTAACACTCTCACGGGCACTCTTCCCTTCCGCACTAATGAATAAAACTATGATGTAAATATCATATAGATACCCCACAATTGTAAATAAAGGTAGGTTATGGGAAAAGGGGGAACAGGGAAAGAGGAAAATAGTGTAATAAAGTATACCTTCTGGGGGTGAGAGGAAATGGCAGCACAGCCAGTGGAGGTGAAGCAAAAGGAAGCCTGCAACTAAAGAGTTGAGAGCGTTATCACATGGTGACTGAGCCTGATTGTAAAGGGAGCATAGAGTGGAGCATACTCTGGGCACGTTAGAACCCAAGTTCTTAAACCATGAATATGGACCCCTTTTATTCTCCCAAAGTCTAGCGGATGTTTGCTGAAGACTTGCTCGTATTCTTGCACTACCCTGTGGACCCGCTTCTTGTGATGTGAAGGTGTGGAGTCAGTGCCTACGTGTAATTCCTTACACCACTCCTCTGGTTGACTTGGTGAGCTGTCACTGAATGGGTGTGGTGAAGTAACGGTGGATGCTGTGGCTTGGATATCATATTAAATATAGGGACCCCCATACAGTAGTATGAGAAATTTTTTTGTATTCAATGATCGGTATTACCTTCAGGGGCGCGGCACGTGGACGTGCGTTCCATTAGCCTCACTGCATTCCACTCCCATACAGGAAGTGGGCGCAGCTATTACTACGGTCGCACATAAAAGAACCCACAGCCACCACTGCACACAGCTGACTCCACCACTGGAAACCCACTTCTACACCAACGCAGGTAAGACAGGATCGGCACCTCTATGCTCCCGTTACAATCAGGCTCAGTCACCATGTGATAATGCTCTCAACAATTTAGTTGCAGGCTTCCCCTTGCTTCACCTCCACTGGCTGTGCTGCCATTTCCTCTCCCCCCTGGAAGGTATACTTTATTACACTATTTTCCTGTTTCCCTCTTCTCCCTTTTCCCATAACCTACCTTTATCTGCATTTGTGGGGTATCTATATACTATTTATATCACAGTTTTATTCATTAATACGGAAGGGAAGAGTGCGCGTGAGAGTGTTGAACTGCGGAGAGCAAGAGGTTAAGCTGCCCCGATTTGCCACCATTGATAAGCTGTTCACAGTAGATACACATGCTATCCAAGCAGCAGCAGCATCCACCATTACTGCACCCCACCCAGTCAGTGACAGCTCACCAAGTCAGCCAGAGGAGTGGTGTCAGGAATTACACGTAGGCACTGACTACACACCTTCACATCACAAGAAGGGGGTGCAAGTGTGACGCCCTGGACTAGCCAGTTGGTCACAGACATAACACACACACACACCCCCTTTCCCGGATAGTTACACTAGTCAGACACAAAACCGTTGTTGCCTCCCTCCAGGGGCTGATGTCCACACCAGGTGGGGCGGAGCCAGGCGGTTGGCCCCACCCACCAAGGAGTTCACAGGCCTGGAGGTGGGAAAACCAGTTAGTTAGTTGAAGTTCAGTTAAGAGTTGAACCGTGGAGGTAGTGAGTTCAGTGAAGAGCCCAGTTTTGGGTAGGAGTGCAAAACTGCTAGTGTCTGGGTCAGATCCCAGGCACTATGGGGAGATAAGGTATGCACACCAGTGACTATGTAAGGGGAATACATGAAATAGCAGAAACTGCTGTGTGAATACTGACTTGAAAAATCCAATAGCATTAATTCACATAATCCTAGTGACTGCGCACACAACATGGCCAAACGAAAACAAAAGACAGTACCTGGCCATTCAATCAAATGGAAACTCATAGGCAACACAGTCCATTAGACTAGGCAATTACATGCAGCCAAACAAAGTTCATGGGCCTTGCCTCAGAGTCGAACCCACAACCTCTTGGAGAACAAGCAAAGAGCCTACCACTAAACCAACTCAGTGAAGTTGGAAACCGACTCTACATTAATTAACATAATCCTAGTGACTGCGCACACAACATGGCCAAACAAAAGCAAAAGATAGTACCTGGCCTATTAATCCAATGGAAACTCATAGGTAACACAGTACATTGGACTAGGCAATTACATGCAGCCATACAAAGCCCATGGGTCTTGCCCCAGAGTCGAACCCACAACCTCTCGTAGCCAGGGCAAAGAGCCTACCACTACACCAACACAGAGAAGTAGGTGAATGACTCTACATTAATTCACATAATCCTAGTGACTGCGCACACAACATGGCCAAACAAATGCAAAAGACATTATCTGGCCTATCAATCCAATGGAAACTCATAGGCAACACAGTCCATTAGACTAGGCACTTACATGCAGCCATGTAAAGTTCATGGGCATTGCCTCAGAGTCGAACCCACAACCTCTTGGAGAACAAGCAAAGAGCCTACCACTAAACCAACTCAGAGAAGTCGGAAACCGACTCTACATTAATTAACATAATCCTAGTGACTGCGCACACAACATGGCCAAACAAAAGCAAAAGACAGTACGTGGCCTATCAATCCAACGGAAACTCATAGGTAACACAGTACATTGGACTAGGCAATTACATGCAGCCATACAAAGCCCATGGGCCTTGCCCCAGAGTCAAACCCACAACCTCTCATAGCCAAGGCAAAGAGCCTACCAATACACCAACACAGAGAAGTGGAAAACCATTTCTACATTAATTCACATAATCCTAGTGACTGCGCACACAACATGGCCAAACAAAAGCAAAAGACAGTACCTGGCCTATCAATCCAATGGAAACTCATAGGCAACACAGTCCATTGGACTAGACAATTACATGGAGACATACAAAGTCCATGGGCCTTGCCTCAGAGTCAAACCCACAACTTCTCGCAACCAAGCAAAGAGCCTACCACTACACTAACACAGAGAAGTGGGAAACTGATTCTACATTAATTCACATAATCCTACCGACTGCGCACACAACATGGCCAAACAAAAGACAATACCTGGCCTATTCATTCAATGAAAACTCATAGGCAACACAGTCCATTGGACTAGGCAATTACATTCAACCATACAAAGTCCATGGGCTTTGCCTCAAAGTCAAACCCACAACTTCTTGTAACCCAAGGAAAGAGCCTACCACTACACCAACACAGAGAAGAGAATGACTCTACATTAATTCACATAATCCTAGTGACTGCGCACACAACATGACCAAACGAAAACAAAAGACAGTCCCTGGCCTATCAATCCAATGGAAACTCATAGACAACATAGTCCATTGGACTACGCAATTACATGCAGCCATACAAAGTCCATGGGCCTTGCCTCAGAGTCATACCCACAATCTCTGGCAGAACAAGCAAAGAGCCTACAACTTCACCAACACAAAGAAGTAGGAAGCTGCGTCTACATTAATTCACATAATCCTAGTGACTGCGCACACAACATGGCCAAACAAAAGCAAAAGACAGTACCTGGCCTATCAATCCAATGGGAACTCATAGGCAACACAGTTAATTGAACTAGGCAATTACATGCAGCCATACAAACTCCATGGGCCTTGCCTCAGAGTCAAACCCACAACCTCTTGCAGCTAAGCAAAGAGCCTTCCACTACAGCAACACAGAGAACTGGGAAACTGATTCTACATTAATTCACATAATCCTACCGACTGCGCACACAACATAACCAAACAAAAGATAATACCTGGCCAATCAATCCAATGGAAACTCATAAGCAACACAGTCCATTGGACTAGGCAATTACACGCAGCCATATAAAGTCCATGGGCTTTGCCTCAGAGTCAAACCCACAATTTCTCGCAGCCCCAGCAAAGAGCCTACCACTACACCAAGACAGAGAAGTTGGAAACTGAGTTTACATTAGTTCACATAATCCTAGTGACTGCGCACACAACATGGCCAAACAAAAGCAAAAGACAGTACCTGGCCTATCAATCCAATGGGAACTCATAGGCAAAACAGTTATATGAAATAGGCAATTACATGCAGCCATACAAACTCCAGGGGCCTTGCCTCAGAGTCAAACCCACAACCTCTTGCAGCTTAAGCAAAGAGACTACCACTACACCAACACAGAGAAGTAGGTGAATGACTCTACATTAATTCACATAATCCTAGTGACTGCGCACACAACATGGCCAAACAAAAGCAAAAGACAGTACCTGGCCTATCAATCCAATAGAAACTCATATGCAAAGCAATCAATTGGACTAGGCAATTACATGCAGCCATACAAAGTCCATGGGCCTTGCCTCAAAGTCGAACTCACAACCTCTCGCAGCTCAAGCCAAGAGCCTACCACTACACCAACACAGAGAAATGTAAACCTGACTCTACATTATTTCACATAATCCTAGTGACTGCGCACACAACATGGCCAAACGAAAACAAAAGACAGTAACTGGCCTATCAATCCAATAGAAACTCATAAGCAACACAGTCCATTGGACTAAGCAATTACATGCAGCCATTCAAAGTCCATGAGCCTTGCATTAGAGTCGAACCCACAACCTCTCGCAGCCCAAGCAAAGAGCCTACCACTACACCAACACAGAGAAGTGGGAAACTGACTCTACATTAATTCCCATAACCCTAGTGACTGCGCACACAACATGGTCAAACAAAAGCAAAAGGCAGTACCTGGCCTATCAATCCAATGGAAACTCATAGGCAACATAGTCCATTGGACTAGGCAATTACATGCAGCCATACAAAGTCCATGGGCCTTGCCTCAGAGTCAAACCCACAACCTCTGGCAGAACAAGCAAAGAGCCTACAACTACAAAAACACAAAGAAGTAGGAAGCTGCGTCTACATTAATTCACATAATCCTAGTGACTGCGCACACAACATGGCCAAACAAAAGCAGAAGACATTACCTAGCCTATGAAGCCAATGGAAACTCATAGGCAACACAGTCAATTGAACTAGGCGATTACATGCAGCCATACAAACTCCATGGGCCTTGCCTCAGAGTCGAACCCACAACCTCTCGCAGCCCAAGCAAAGAGCCTACCACTACACCAACACAGAGAAGTTGGAATCTGAGTTTACATTAGTTCACATAATCCTAGTGACTGCGCACACAACATGGCCAAACAAAAGCAAAAGACATTACCTGGCCTATCAATCCGATGGGAACTCATAGGCAACACAGTCAATTGAACTAGGCGATTACATGCAGCCATACAAACTCCATGGGCCTTGCCTCAGAGTTGAACCCACAACCTCTCGCAGCTTAAGCAAAGAGACTACCACTACACCAACACAGAGAATTAGGTGAATGACTCTACATTAATTCACATAATCCTAGTGACTGCGCACACAACATGGCCAAACAAAAGCAAAAGACAGTACCTGGCCTATTAATCCAATGGAAACTCATAGGCAACGCAATCCTTTGGACTAGGCAATAACATGCAGCCATACAAAGTCCATGGGCCTTGCCTCAGAGTCAAAACCACTACCTCTCAAAGCCCAAGCAAAGAGCCTACCACTACACCAACACAGAGAAGTGCGAAACTGACTCAACATAAATTCACATAATCCTAGTGACTGCGCACACAACATGGCCAAACAAAAGCAATAGACAGTCCCTGGCCTATCAATCCAATGGAAACTCATAGACAACATAGTCCATTGGACTAGGCAATTACATGCAGCCATACAAAGTCCATGGGCTTTGCCTCAGAGTCAAGCCGCAACTGCTCGCAGCCCAAGCAAAGAGCCTACCACTACACCAACACAGAGAAGTAGGAGAATGATTCTACATTAATTCACATAATCCTAGTGACTGCGCACACAACATGGCCAAACAAAAGCAAAAGACAGTACCTGGCCTATCATTCTAATTGAAACTCATAGGTAACATAGTCCATTGGACTAGGCAATAACATGCAGCCATACAAAGTCCATGGGCCTTGCCTCAGAGTCGAACTCACAACCTCTCGCAGCCCAAGAAAAAAGCCTACCACTACAGCAACACAGAGAAGTGTGAAACTGCCTCTACATTAATTCACATAATCCTAGTGACTGCGCACACAACATGGCCAAACAAAAGCAAAAGACAGTACCTCGCCTATCATTCCAATTGAAACTCATAGGTAACATAGTCCATTTGACTAGGCAATAACATGCAGCCATACAAAGTCCATGGGCCTTGCCTCAAAGTTGAACTCACAACCTCTCGCAGCTCTAGCAAAGAGCCTATAACTACACCAACACAGAGAAATGTGAACCTGACTCTACATTAATTCACATAATCCTAGTGACTGCGCACACAACATGGCCAAACAAAAGCAAAAGACAGTACCTGGCCCATCAATCCAATGGAAACTCATAGGCAACACAGTCCATTGGACTAGACAATTACATGGAGACATACAAAGTCCATGGGCCTTGCCTCAGAGTCAAACCCACAACCTCTCGCAGCCAAGCAAAGAGCCTACCACTACACCAACACAGAGAAGTGGGAAACTGATTCTACATTAATTCACATAATCCTACCGACTGCGCACACAACATGGCCAAACAAAAGAAAATACCTGGCCTATCAATCCAATGGAAACTCATAGGCAACACAGTCCATTAGACTAGGCAAATACATGCAGCCATACAAAGCCCATGGGCCTTGCCCCAGAGTCGAACCCACAACCTCTTGTAGCCCGAGCAAAGAGCCTACAAATACACCAACACAGAGAAGTGGAAAACTGATTCTACATTAATTCACATAATCCTAGTGACTGCGCACACAACATGGCCAAACAAAAGCAAAACAAAAGCAAAAGACATTACCTGGCCTATAAATCCAATAGAAACTCGTAGGCAAAGCAATCAATTGGACTAGGCAATTACATGCAGCCATACAAAGTCCATGGGCCTTGCCTCAGAGTCGAACCCACAACCTCTTGTAGCCCAAGCAAAGAGCCTACCACTACACCAACACAGAGAAGTTGGTACAGAGTTTACATTAGTTCACATAATCCTAGTGACTGTGCACACAACATGGCCAAACAAAAGCAAAAGACAGTCCCTGGCCTATCAATCCAATGGAAACTCATATGCAACATAGTCCATTGGACTAGGCAATTACATGCAGCCATACAAAGTCCATGGGCCTTGCCTCAGAGTCAAACCCACAACCTCTGGCAGAACAAGCAAAGAGCTTACAACTACACCAACACAAAAAAGTAGGAAGCTGCGTCTACATTAATTCACATATTCCTAGCGACTGCGCACACAACATGGCCAAACAAAAGCAAAAGACATTACCTGGCCTATCAAGCCAATGGAAACTCATAGGCAACACAGTCCATTGGACTAAACAATTACATGCAGCCATACAAAGTCCAAGGGTTTTGCCTCAGAGTCAAACCCACAATTTCTCGCAGCCCAAGCAAAGAGCCTACCACTACACCAACACAGACAAGTTGGAAACTGACTCTACATTAACTCACATAATCCTAGTGACTGTGCACACAACATGGCCAAACGAAAGCAAAAGTCGATACCTGGCCTATCAATCCAATGGAAACTCATAGGTAACACAGTCCATTGGACTATGCAATTACATGCAGCCATACAAAGTCCATGGGCCTTGCCTCAGAGTCAAACCCACAACCTCTAACAGCTCAAGCAAAAAGCCTACCACTACACCAACACAGAGAAGTGCGAAACTAATTGAACATAAATTCACATAATCCTAGTGACTGCGCACACAACATGGCCAAACGAAAGCAAAAGACAGTACCTGGCCTATCAATCCAATGGAAACTCATAGGTAACACAGTCCATTGGACTATGCAATTACATGCAGCCATACAAAGTCCATGGGCCTTGCCTCAGAGTCAAACCCACAACCTCTGGCAGAACAAGCAAAGAGCTTACAACTACACCAACACAAAAAAGTAGGAAGCTGCGTCTACATTAATTCACATATTCCTAGCGACTGCGCACACAACATGGCCAAACAAAAGCAAAAGACATTACCTGGCCTATCAAGCCAATGGAAACTCATAGGCAACACAGTCCATTGGACTAAACAATTACATGCAGCCATACAAAGTCCATGGGCTTTGCCTCAGAGTCAAACCCACAATTTCTCGCAGCCCAAGCAAAGAGCCTACCACTACACCAACACAGACAAGTTGGAAACTGAGTTTACATTAGTTCACATAATCCTAGTGACTGTGCACACAACATGGCGAAACAAATGCAAAAGACATTATCTGGCCTATCAATCCAATGGAAACTCATAGGCAAAACAGTCCATTAGACTAGGCAAATACATGCAGCCATACAAAGTTCATGGGCCTTGCCTCAGAGTCGAACCCACAACCTCTTGGAGAACAAGCAAAGAGCCTACCACTAAACCAACACAGAGAAGTTGGAAACTGATTCTACATTAATTCACATAATCCTACCGACTGCGCACACAACATGGCCAAACAAAAGCAAAAGACAGTACCTGGCCTATCAATCCAATGGAAACTCATAGGCAACACAGTCCATTGGACTAGGCAATTACATGCAGCCATAAAAAGTCCATGGGCCTTGCTTCAAAGTCGAACTCACAACCTCTCGCAGCTCAAGCAAAGAGCCTACCACTACACCAACACAGAGAAATGAGAACCTGCCTCCACATTAATTCACATAATCCTAGTGAGTGCGCACACAACATGGCCAAACGAAAACAAAAGACAGTACCTGGCCTATCAATCCAATGGAAACTCATAGGCAACACAGTCCATTGGACTAGGCAATTACATGCAGCCATAAAAAGTCCATGGGCCTTGCCTCAGAGTCAAACCCACAACCTCTCGCAGCCCAAGCAAAGAGCCTACCACTACACCAACACAGAGAAATGTGAAACTGACTCTACATTAATTCACATAATCCTAGTGACTGCGCACACAACATGGCCAAACGAAAGCAAAAGTCAATACCTGGCCTATCAATCCAATGGAAACTCATAGGCAACACAGTCCATTGGACTAGGCAATTACATGCAGCCATAAAAAGTCCATGGGCCTTGCCTCAGAGTCAAACCCACAACCTCTCACAACCCAAGCAAAGAGCCTACCACTACACCAACAAAGAGAAATGTGAAACTGACTCTACATTAATTCACATAATCCTAGTGACTGCGCACAAAACATGGCCAAACGAAAACAAAAGACAGTACCTGGCCTATCAATCCATTGGACTAGGCAATTACATGCAGTCATACAAAGTCCATGGGCCTTGCCTCAGAGTCAAACCCACAACCTCTCACAGCCCAAGCAAAGAGCCTACCACTACACCAACACAGAGAAGTGCGAAACTGACTCAACATAAATTCACATAATCCTAGTGACTGCGCACACAACATGGCCAAACAAAAGCTAAATACAGTCCCTTGCCTATCAATCCAATGGAAACTCATAGACAACATAGTCCATTGGAATAGGCAATTACATGCAGCCTCACAAAGTCCATGGGCCTTGCCTCAGAGTCAAACCCACAACCTCTGGCAGAACAAGCAAAGAGCCTACAACTACACCAACACAAAGAAGTAGGAAGCTGCGTCTACATTAATTCACATAATCCTAGTGAATGCGCACACAACATGGCCAAACAAAAGCAAAAGACGTTACCTGGCCTATCAGGCCAATGGAAACTCATAGGCAACACAGTCCATTGAACTAGGCGATTACATGCAGCCATACAAAGTCCATGGGCCATGCCGCAGAGTCAAACCCACAACCTCTCGCAGCCAAGCAAAGCAGCTTCCACTACACCAACACAGAGAAGTGGGAAACGGATTCTACATTAATTCACATAATCCTAGTGACTGCGCACACAACATGGCCAAACAAAAGCAAAAGACAATACCTGGCCTATCAATCCAATGGAAACTCATAGGCAACACAGTCCATTGGACTTGGCAATTACATGCAGCCATACAAAGTCCATGGGCCTTGCCTCAGAGTCAAACCCACAACCTCTGGCAGAACAAGCAAAGAGCCTACAACTACACCAACACAAAGAAGTAGGAAGCTGCGTCTACATTAATTCACATAATCCTAGTGAATGTGCACACAACATGGCCAAACAAAAGCAAAAGACATTACCTGGCCTATCAAGCCAATGTAAACTTATAGGCAACACAGTCCATTGAACTAGACAATTACATGGAGACATACAAAGTCCATGGGCCTTGCCTCAGAGTCAAACCCACAACCTCTCGCAGCCAAGCAAAGAGCCTACCACTACACCAACACAGATAAGTGGGAAACTGATTCTACATTAATTCACATAATCCTACCGACTGCGCACACAACATGGCCAAACAAAAGACAATACCTGGCCTATCAATCCAATGGAAACTCATAGGCAACACAGTCCATTAGACTAGGCAAATACATGCAGCCATACAAAGTTCATAGGCCTTGCCTCAGAGTCGAACCCACAACTTCTTGGAGAACAAGCAAAGAGCCTACCACTAAACCAACACAGAGAAGTTGGAAACCGACTCTACATTAATTCACATAATCCTAGTGACTGCGCACACAACATGGCCAAACAAAAGCAAAAGACAGTACCTGGCCTATCAATCCAATGGAAACTCATAGGTAACACAGTACATTAGACTAGGCAATTAAATGCAGCCATACAAAGCCCATGGGCCTTGCCCCAGAGTCGAACCCACAACCTCTCGTAGCCCAAGCAAAGAGCCTACCAATACACCAACACAGAGAAGTGAAAAACTGATTCTACATTAAGTCACATAATCCTAGTGACTGCGCACACAACATGGCCAAACAAAAGCAAAAGACAGTACCTGGCCTATCAATCCAATAGAAACTCATAGGCAAAGCAATCAATTGGACTAGGCAATTACATGCAGCCATACAAAGTCCATGGGCCTTGCCTCAGAGTCGAACCCACTACCTCTTGTAGCCCAAGCAAAGAGCCTACCACTACACCAACACAGAGAAGAGCGAAACCTACTCAACATAAATTCACATAATCCTAGTGACTGCGCACACAACATGGCCAAACAAAAGCAAAAGACAGTCCCTGGCCTATCAATCCAATGGAAACTCATATACAACATAGTCCATTGGACTAGGCAATTACATGCAGCCATACAAAGTCCATGGGCCTTGCCTCAGAGTCAAACCCACAACCTCTGGCAGAACAAGCAAAGAGCTTACAACTACACCAACACAAAAAAGTAGGAAGGTGCGTCTACATTAATTCACATATTCCTAGAGACTGCGCACACAACATGGCCAAACAAAAGCAAAAGACATTACCTGGCCTATCAAGCCAATGGAAACTCATAGGCAACACAGTCCATTGGACTAAACAATTACATGCAGCCATACAAAGTCCATGGGCTTTGCCTCTGAGTCAAACCCACAATTTCTCGCAGCCCAAGCAAAGAGCCTACCACTACACCAACACAGACAAGATGGAAACTGAGTTTACATTAGTTCACATAATCCTAGTGACTGTGCACACAACATTGCGAAACAAATGCAAAAGACATTTTCTGGCCTATCAATCCAATGGAAACTCATAGGCAACACAGTCCATTAGACTAGGCAAATACATGCAGCCATACAAAGTTCATGGGCCTTGCCTCAGAGTCGAACCCACAACCTCTTGGAGAACAAGCAAAGAGCCTACCACTAAACCAACACAGAGAAGTTGGAAACCTACTCTACATTAATTCACATAATCCTAGTGACTGCGCACACAACATGGCCAAACAAAAGCAAAAGACAGTACCTGGCCCATCAATCCAATGGAAACTCATAGGCAACACAGTCCATTGGACTAGACAATTACATGGAGACATACAAAGTCCATGGGCCTTGCTTCAGAGTCAAACCCACAACCTCTCGCAGTCAAGCAAAGAGCCTACCACTACACCAATACAGAGAAGTGGGAAACTGATTCTACATTAATTCACATAATCCTACCGACTGCGCACACAACATGGCTAAACAAAAGCAAAAGACAGTACCTGGCTTATCAATCCAATGGAAACTCATAGGCAACACAGTCCATTGGACTAGGCAATAACATGCAGCCATACAAAGTCCATGGGCCTTGCCTCAAAGTCGAACTCACAACCTCTCGCAGCTCAAGCAAAGAGCCTACCACTACACCAACACAGAGAAATGTGAACCTGCCTCTACATTAATTCACATAATCCTAGTGACTGCGCACACAACATGGCCAAACGAAAGCAAAAGTCCATACCTGGCCTATCAATCCAATGGAAACTCATAGGCAACACAGTCCATTGGACTAGGCAATTACATGCAGCCATAAAAAGTCCATGGGCCTTGCCTCAGAGTCAAACCCACAACTTCTCGCAGCCCAAGCAAAGATCCTACCACTACACCAACACAGAGAAATGTGAAACTGACTCTACATTAATTCACATAATCCTAGTGACTGCGCACACAACATGGCCAAACGAAAGCAAAAGTCAATACCTGGCCTATCAATCCAATGGAAACTCATAGGTAACACAGTCCATTGGACTATGCAATTACATGCAGCCATACAAAGTCCATGGGCCTTGCCTCAGAATCAAACCCACAACCTCTAACAGCTCAAGCAAAAAGCCTACCACTACACCAACACAGAGAAGTGCGGAACTAATTGAACATAAATTCACATAATCCTAGTGACTGCGCACACAACATGGCCAAACGAAAGCAAAAGACAGTACCTGGCCTATCAATCCAATGGAAACTCATAGGTAACACAGTCCATTGGACTATGCAATTACATGCAGCCATACAAAGTCCATGAGCCTTGCCTCAGAGTCGAACTCACAACCTCTCGCAGCCCAAGAAAAAAGCCTACCACTACAGCAACACAGAGAAGTGTGAAACTGACTCTACATTAATTCACATAATCCTAGTGACTGCGCACACAACATGGCCAAACAAAAGCAAAAGACTGTACCTGGCCTATCAATCCAATGGAAACTCATAGGCAACACAGTCCATTAGACTAGGCAACTACATACAGCCATAATAAGTCCATGGGGCTTGCCCCAGAGTCAAACCCACAACATCTACGCAGCCCAAGCAAAGAGCCTACCACTACACCAACATAGAGATATGTGAAACTGACTCTACAAATTATTCACATAATCCTAGTGACTGTGCACACAACATGGCCAAACGAAAGCAAAAGTCGATACCTGGCCTATCAATCCAATGGAAACTCATAGGTAACACAGTCCATTGGACTATGCAATTACATGCAGCCATACAAAGTCCATGGGCCTTGCCTCAGAGTCAAACCCACAACCTCTAACAGCTCAAGCAAAAAGCCTACCACTACACCAACACAGAGAAGTGCGAAACTAATTGAACATAAATTCACATAATCCTAGTGACTGCGCACACAACATGGCCAAACGAAAGCAAAAGACAGTACCTGGCCTATCATTCCAATTAAAACTCATAGGCAACATAGTCCATTGGACTAGGCAATAACATGCAGCCATACAAAGTCCATGGGCCTTGCCTCAGAGTCGAACTCACAACCTCTCGCAGCCCAAGAAAAAAGCCTACCACTACACCAACACAGAGAAATGTGAACCTGACTCTACATTAATTCACATAATCCTAGTGACTGCGCACACAACATGGCCAAACAAAAGCAAAAGGCAGTACCTGGCCTATCAATCCAATGGGAACTCATAGGCAACACAGTCAATTGAACTACGCAATTATATGCAGCCATACAAACTCCATGGGCCTTACCTCAGAGTCGAACCCACAACCTCTCGCAGCTTAAGCAAAGAGCCTACCCCTAAACCAACACAGAGAAGTTGGAAACTGACTCTACATTAATTCACATAATCCTAGTGACTGCGCACACAACATGGCCAAACAAAAGCAAAAGACAGTACCTGGCCTATCAATCCAATGGAAACTCATAGGCAACACAGTCCATTGGACTAGACAATTACATGGAGACATACAAAGTCCATGGGCCTTGCCTCAGAGTCAAACCCACAACCTCTCGCAGCCAAGCAAAGAGCCTACTACTACACCAACACAGAAAAGTGGGAAACTGGTACTACATTAATTCACATAATCCTACCGACTGCGCACACAACATGGCCAAACAAAAGCAAAAGTCAGTACCTGGCTTATCAATCCAATGGAAACTCATAGGCAACACAGTCCATTGGACTAGAAAATTACATGGAGACATACAAAGTCCATGGGCCTTGCCTCAGAGTCAAACCCACAACCTCTCGCAGCCAAGCAAAGAGCCTACCACTACACCAACACAGAGAAGTGGGAAACTGATTCTACATTAATTCACATAATCCTACCGACTGCGCACACAACATGGCTAAACAAAAGACAATACCTGGCCTATCAATTCAATGGAAACTCATAGGCAACACAGTCCATTGGACTAGGCAATTACATGCAGCCATACAAAGTCCATGGGCTTTGCCTAAAAGTCAAACCCACAACTTCTCGCAGCCCAAGCAAAGAGCCTACCACTACACCAACACAGAGAAGTGGGAAACTGATTCTACATTAATTCACATAATCCTACCGACTGCGCACACAACATGGCCAAACAAAAAACAATACCTGGCCTATCAATCCAATGGAAACTCATAGGCAACACAGTCCATTAGACTAGTCAAATACATGCAGCCATACAAAGTTCATGGGCCTTGCTTCAGATTCGAACCCACATCCTCTTGGAGAACAAGCAAAGAGCCTACCACTAAACCAACACAGAGAAGTTGGAAACTGACTCTACATTAATTCACATAATCCTAGTGACTGCGCACACAACATGGCCAAACAAAAGCAAAAGACATTACCTGGCCTATCAATCCAATGTAAACTCATAGGTAACACAGTACATTGGACTAGGCAATTGCATGCAGCCATACAAAGCCCATGGGCCTTGCCCCAGAGTCAAACCCGCAACCTCTCGTAGCCCAAGCAAAGAGCC
Organism: Anomaloglossus baeobatrachus; assembly: GCF_048569485.1. NCBI lineage: Eukaryota > Metazoa > Chordata > Amphibia > Anura > Aromobatidae > Anomaloglossus > Anomaloglossus baeobatrachus. The sequence continues at coordinate 194,820 of NW_027442315.1, forward strand.
TACCAATACACCAACGCAGAGAAGTGGAAAACAGATTCTACATTAATTCACATAATCCTAGTGACTGCGCACACAACATGGCCAAACAAAAGCAAAAGACGGTACCTGGCCTATCAATCCAATGGAAACTCATAGGCAACGCAATCAATTGGACTAGGCAATTACATGCAGCCATACAAAGTCCATGGGCCTTGTCTCAGAGTCAAACCCACAACCTCTCTCAGCCCAAGCAAAGAGCCTACCACTACACCAACACAGAGAAGAGCGAAACTGACTCAACATAAATTCACATAATCCTAGTGACTGCGCACACAACATGGCCAAACAAAAGCAAAAGACAGTCCCTGGCCTATCAATCCAATGGAAACTCATAGACAACATAGTCCATTGGACTAGGCAATTACATGCAGCCATACAAAGTCCATGGGCCTTGCCTCAGAGTCAAACCCACAACCTCTGGCAGAACAAGCAAAGAGCTTACAACTACACCAACACTAAAAAGTGGGAAGCTGCGTCTACATTAATTCACATATTCCTAGTGACTGCGCACACAACATGGCCAAACAAAAGCAAAAGACATTACCTGGCCTATCAAACCAGTGGAAACTCATAGGCAACACAGTCCATTGGACTAGGCAATTACATGCAGCCATACAAAGTCCATGGGCTTTGCCTCAGAGTCAAACCCACAATTTCTCGCAGCCCAAGCAAAGAGCCTACCACTACACCAACACAGCGAAGTTGGTAACAGAGTTTACATTAGTTCACATAATCCTAGTGACTGTGCACACAACATGGCCAAACAAATGCAAAAGACATTATCTGGCCTATCAATCCAATGGAAACTCATAGGCAACACAGTCCATTAGACTAGGCAAATACATGCAGCCATACAAAGTTCATGGGCCTTGCCTCAGAGTCGAACCCACAACCTCTTGGAGAACAAGCAAAGAGCCTACCACTAAACCAACACAGAGAAGTAGGTGAATGATTCTACATTAATTCACATAATCCTAGTGACTGCGCACACAACATGGCCAAACAAAAGCAAAAGACAGTATCTGGCCTATCAATCCAATTGAAGCTCATAAGCAACATAGTCCATTGGACTAGGCAATAACATGCAGCCATACAATGTCCATGGGCCTTGCCTCAAAGTTGAACTCACAACCTCTCGCAGCTCAAGGAAAGAGCCTACTACTACACCAACACAGAGAAATGTGAACCTGACTCTACATTAATTCACATAAACCTAGTGACTGCGCACACAACATGGCCAAACGAAAGCAAAAGTCAATACCTGGCCTATCAATCCAATGGAAACTCATAGGCAACACAGTCCATTATACTAGGCAATTACATGCAGCCATAAAAAGTCCAAGGGCCTTGCCTCAGAGTCAAATCCACAACCTCTCGCAGCTCAAGCAAAGAGCCTACCACTACACCAACACAGAGAAATGTGAAACTGACTCTATATTAATTCACATAATCCTAGTGACTGCGCACACAACATGGCCAAACGAAAGCAAAAGTCAATACCTGGCCTATCAATCCAATGGAAACTCATAGGCAACACAGTCCTTTGGACTAGGCAATTACATGCAGCCATACAAAGTCCATGAGCATTGCATTTGAGTCGAACTCACAACCTCTCGCAGCCCAAGAAAAAAGCCTACCACTACAGCAACACGGAGAAGTGTGAAACCGACTCTACATTAACTCACATAATCCTAGTGACTGCGCACACAACATGGCCAAACAAAAGCAAAAGACAGTACCTGGCCTATCAATCCAATGGAAACTCAGAGGCAACCCCATCCATTGGACTAGGCAATTACATGCAGCCATACAGAGTCCATGGGCCTTGCCTCAGAGTCTATCCCACAACCTCTGGCAGAACAAGCAAAGAGCCTACAACCACACCAACACAAAGAAGTAGGAAGCTGCATCTACATTAATTCACATAATCCTAGTGACTGCGCACACAACATGGCCAAACAGAAGCAAAAGACATTACCTGGCCTACCAAGCCAATGGAAACTCATAGGCAACACAGTCCATTGAACTAGGCAATTACATGCAGCCATACAAAGTCTATGGGCTTTGCCTCAGAGTCAAACCCACATTTTCTCGCAGCTCAAGAAAAGAGCCTACCACTACACCAACACAGAGAAGTTGAAAACTGAGTTTACATTAGTTCACATAATCCTAGTGACTGCGCACACAACATGGCCAAACAAAAGCAAAAGGTAGTACCTGGCCTATCAATCCAATAGGAACTCATAGGTAACACAGTCAACTGAAATAGGCAATTACATGCATCCATACAAACTCCATGGGCCTTGCCTCAAAGTCCAACCAACAACCTTTCGCAGCTTAAGCAAAAAGACTACCACTACACCAACACAGAGAAGTAGGTAAAGGGCTCTACATTAATTCACATAATCCTAGAGACTGCGCACACAACATGGCCAAACAAATGCAAAAGACATTATCTGGCCTATCAATCCAATGAAATCATAGGCAACACAGTCCATTAGACTAAGCAAATATATGCAGCCATACAAAGTTAATGGGCCTTGCCTCAGAGTCGAACCCACAACCTCTTGGAGAACAAGCAAAGAGCCTACCACTAAACCAACACAGAGAAGTTGGAAACAAACTCTACATTAATTCACAGAATCCTAGTGACTGCGCACACAACATGGCAAAACAAAAGCAAAAGACAGCACCTGGCCTATCAATCCAATGGAAACTCAAAGCTAACACAGTACATTGGACTAGGCAATTACATGCAGCCATACAAAGCCCATCGGCCTTGCCCCAGAGTCGAACCCACACCCTCTCGTAGCCCAAGGAAAGAGCCTACTAATACACCAACACAGAGAAGTGGAAAACCAATTCTTCATTAATTCACATAATCCTAGTGACTGCGCACATAACATGGCCAAACAAAAGCAAAAGACAGTACCTGGCCTATCAAACCAATGGAAACTCATAGGCAACACAGTCCATTGGACTAGACAATTACATGGAGACATACAAAGTCCATGGGCCTTGCATTAGAGTCGAACCCACAATCTCTCGCAGCCCAAGCAAAGAGCCTACCACTACACCAACACAGAAAAGTGGGAAACTGATTCTACATTAATTCAAATAATCCTACCGACTGCGCACACAACATGGCCAAACAAAAGACAATACCTGGCCTATCAATTCAAAGGAAACTCTTAGGCAACACAGTCCATTGGACTTGGCTATTACATGCAGCCATACAAAGTCCATGGGCTTTGCCTCAGAGTCAAACCCACAATTTCTCGCAGCCCAAGGAAATAGCCTACGATTACACCAACACAGAGAAGTTGGAAACTGAGTTTACATTAGTTCACATAATCCTAGTGACTGCGCACACAACATGGCCAAACAAAAGACAATACCTGGCCTATCAATTCAATGGAAACTCATAGGCAACACAGTCAATTGAACTAGGCAATTACATGCTGCCATACAAACTCCATGGGCTTTGCCTCAGAGTCGAACCCACAACCTCTCGCAGTTTAAGCAAAGAGACTACCACTACACCAACACAGAGAAGTAGGTGAATGACTCTACATTAATTCACATAATCCTAGTGACTGCGCACATAACATGGCCAAACAAAAGCAAAAGACAGTACCTGGCCTATCAATCAAATTGAAACTCATAAGCAACAAAGAGACTACAACTACACCAACACAGAGAAGTAGGTGAATGACTCTACATTAATTCACATAATCCTAGTGACTGCGAACACAACATGGCCAAACAAAAGCAAAAGACAGTACCTGGCCTATCAATCCAATTGAAACTCATAGGCAACATAGTCCATTGGACTAGGCAATAACATGCAGCCATACAAAGTCCATGGGCCATGCCTCAAAGTCTAACTCACAACCTCTCGCAGCTCAAGCAAAGAGCCTACCACTACACCAACACCGAGAAATGTGAACCTGACTCTACATTAATTCACATAATCCTAGTAATGTACTGTGTTACCTATGAGTTTACATTGGATTGATAGGCCAGGTAATGTCTTTTGCTTTTGTTTGGCCATGTTGTGTGCGCAGTCACTAGGATTATGTGAATTAATGTAGAGTCGGTTTCCAACTTCTCTGTGTTGGTTTAGTGGTAGGCTCTTTGCTTGTTGTCCAGGAGGATGTGGGTTCGACTTTGAGGCAAGGCCCATGAACTTTATATGGCTGCATGTATTTGCCTAGTCTAATGGACTGTGTTGCCTATGAGTTTCCATTGGATTGATAGGCCAGGTATTTTCTTTTGTTTGGCCATGTTGTGTGCGCAGTCGGTAGGATTATGTGAATTAATGTAGAATCAGTTTCCCACTTCTCTGTGTTGGTGTAGTGGTAGGCTCTTTGCTTGGCTGCGAGAGGTTGTGGGTTTGACTCTGAGGAAAGGCCCATGGACTTTGTATGTCTCCATGTAATTGTCTAGTCCAATGGACTGTGTTGCCTATGATTTTCCATTGGATTGATAGGCCAGGTACTGTCTTTTGCTTTTGTTTGGCCATGTTGTGTGCGCAGTCACTAGGATTATGTGAATTAATGTAAACTCAGTTACCAACTTCTCTGTGTTGGTGTAGTGGTAAGCTCTTTGCTTGGGCTGCGAGAAGTTGTGGGTTTGACTTTTAGGCAAAGCCCATGGACTTTGTATGTCTCCATGTAATTGCCTAGTCCAATGGACTGTGTTGCCTATGAGTTTCCATTGAATTGATAGGCCAGGTATTGTCTTTTGTTTGGCCGTGTTGTGTGCGCAGTCGGTAGGATTATGTGAATTAATGTAGAATCAGTTTCCCACTTCTCTGTGTTAGTGTAGTGGTAGGCTCTTTGCTTGGCTGCGAGAAGTTGTGGGTTTGACTCTGAGGCAAGGCCCATGGACTTTGTATGTCTCCATGTAATTGTCTAGTCCAATGGACTGTGTTGCCTATGAGTTTCCATTGGATTGATAGGCCAGGTACTGTCTTTTGCTTTTGTTTGGCCATGTTGTGTGCGCAGTCACTAGGATTATGTGAATTAATGTAGAAATGGTTTTCCACTTCTCTGTGTTGGTGTATTGGTAGGCTCTTAGCCTTGGCTATGAGAGGTTGTGGGTTTGACTCTGGGGCAAGGCCCATGGGCTTTGTATGGCTGCATGTAATTGCCTAGTCCAATGTACTGTGTTACCTATGAGTTTCCGTTGGATTGATAGGCCACGTACTGTCTTTTGCTTTTGTTTGGCCATGTTGTGTGCGCAGTCACTAGGATTATGTTAATTAATGTAGAGACGGTTTCCAACTTCTCTGAGTTGGTTTAGTGGTAGGCTCTTTGCTTGTTCTCCAAGAGGTTGTGGGTTCGACTCTGAGGCAATGCCCATGAACTTTACATGGCTGCATGTAAGTGCCTAGTCTAATGGACTGTGTTGCCTATGAGTTTCCATTGGATTGATAGGCCAGATAATGTCTTTTGCATTTGTTTGGCCATGTTGTGTGCGCAGTCACTAGGATTATGTGAATTAATGTAGAGTCATTCACCTACTTCTCTGTGTTGGTGTAGTGGTAGGCTCTTTGCCCTGGCTACGAGAGGTTGTGGGTTCGACTCTGGGGCAAGACCCATGGGCTTTGTATGGCTGCATGTAATTGCCTAGTCCAATGTACTGTGTTACCTATGAGTTTCCATTGGATAGGTAGGCCAGGTACTGTCTTTTGCTTTTGTTTGGCCATGTTGTGTGCGCAGTCACTAGGATTATGTTAATTAATGTAGAGTCGGTTTCCAACTTCACTGAGTTGGTTTAGTGGTAGGCTCTTTGCTTGTTCTCCAAGAGGTTGTGGGTTCGACTCTGAGGCAAGGCCCATGAACTTTGTTTGGCTGCATGTAATTGCCTAGTCTAATGGACTGTGTTGCCTATGAGTTTCCATTTGATTGAATGGCCAGGTACTGTCTTTTGTTTTCGTTTGGCCATGTTGTGTGCGCAGTCACTAGGATTATGTGAATTAATGCTATTGGATTTTTCAAGTCAGTATTCACACAGCAGTTTCTGCTATTTCATGTATTCCCCTTACATAGTCACTGGTGTGCATACCTTATCTCCCCATAGTGATGTTTTTTTAGGTTTTTGCACCCAGTTCGGACTTAGAATGGTGTTCCAAACGTTATTCCTATTTGTTAGTATTTTTTCGTTTGTGAACCCTCCCCAACCACACCTATTGCCAATCCATATCATACGCATAAATAGCCTGGGTCTCAGCTTCCCATACACGGTAGGTTTTTTAACTGCATGAGAGGACACACACAAGCTAGGGACCCCAACGTAGAGAAATACTTTGGCGTAGTGTTGGGGCTCTATTGCATTGATCAATTCAATAGCTAAATTTCTCTTGATTCATATGTTCATGGCAGTAATGCAGATTCCATTTTTCACATATTCACTCTTGCATATAGCTATTGAATTTAAGTCAGTATTCACACAGCAGTTTCTGCTATTTCATGTATTCCCCTTACATAGTCACTGGTGTGCATACCTTATCTCCCCATAGTGCCTGGGATCTGACCCAGACACTAGCAGTTTTGCACTCCTACCCAAAACTGGGCTCTTCACTGAACTCACTACCTCCACGGTTCAACTCTTAACTGAACTTCAACTAACTAACTGGTTTTCCCACCTCCAGGCCTGTGAACTCCTTGGTGGGTGGGGCCAACCGCCTGGCTCCGCCCCACCTGGTGTGGACATCAGCCCCTGGAGGGAGGCAACAACGGTTTTGTGTCTGACTAGTGTAACTATCCGGGAAAGGGGGTGTGTGTGTGTGTTATGTCTGTGACCAACTGGCTAGTCCAGGGCGTCACACTTGCACCCCCTTCTTGTGATGTGAAGGTGTGTAGTCAGTGCCTACGTGTAATTCCTGACACCACTCCTCTGGCTGACTTGGTGAGCTGTCACTGACTGGGTGGGGTGCAGTAATGGTGGATGCTGCTGCTGCTTGGATAGCATGTGTATCTACTGTGAACAGCTTATCAATGGTGGCAAATCGGGGCAGCTTAACCTCTTGCTCTCCGCAGTTCAACACTCTCACGCGCACTCTTCCCTTCCGTATTAATGAATAAAACTGTGATATAAATAGTATATAGATACCCCACAAATGCAGATAAAGGTAGGTTATGGGAAAAGGGAGAAGAGGGAAACAGGAAAATAGTGTAATAAAGTATACCTTCCAGGGGGGAGAGGAAATGGCAGCACAGCCAGTGGAGGTGAAGCAAGGGGAAGCCTGCAACTAAATTGTTGAGAGCATTATCACATGGTGACTGAGCCTGATTGTAACGGGAGCATAGAGGTGCCGATCCTGTCTTACCTGCGTTGGTGTAGAAGTGGGTTTCCAGTGGTGGAGTCAGCTGTGTGCAGTGGTGGCTGTGGGTTCTTTTATGTGCGACCGTAGTAATAGCTGCGCCCACTTCCTGTATGGGAGTGGAATGCAGTGAGGCTAATGGAACGCACGTCCACGTGCCGCGCCCCTGAAGGTAATACCGATCATTGAATACAAAAAAATTTCTCATACTACTGTATGGGGGTCCCTATATTTAATATGATATCCAAGCCACAGCATCCACCGTTACTTCACCACACCCATTCAGTGACAGCTCACCAAGTCAACCAGAGGAGTGGTGTAAGGAATTACACGTAGGCACTGACTCCACACCTTCACATCACAAGAAGCGGGTCCACAGGGTAGTGCAAGAATACGAGCAAGTCTTCAGCAAACATCCGCTAGACTTTGGGAGAATAAAAGGGGTCCATATTCATGGTTTAAGAACTTGGGTTCTAACGTGCCCAGAGTATGCTCCACTCTATGCTCCCTTTACAATCAGGCTCAGTCACCATGTGATAACGCTCTCAACTCTTTAGTTGCAGGCTTCCTTTTGCTTCACCTCCACTGGCTGTGCTGCCGTTTCCTCTCACCCCCAGAAGGTATACTTTATTACACTATTTTCCTCTTTCCCTGTTCCCCCTTTTCCCATAACCTACCTTTATTTACAATTGTGGGGTATCTATATGATATTTACATCATAGTTTTATTCATTAGTGCGGAAGGGAAGAGTGCCCGTGAGAGTGTTAAACTGCGGAGAGCAGGAGGTTAAGCTGCCCCGACTTGCCACCATTGATAAGCTGTTCACAGTAGATACCCATGCTATCCAAGTAGCAGCATCCACTATTACTGCACCCCACCCAGTCAGTGACTGCTCACCAAGTCAGCCAGAGGAGTGGTGTAAGGAATTTCACGTAGGCACTGACTCCACACCTTCACATCACAAGAAGCGGGTCCACAGGGTAGTGCAAGAATACGAGCGAGCAAGTCTTCAGCAAACATCCGCTAGATTTTGGGGGAATAAAAGGGGTCCAACACTACATCCCCACAGGTGCACACCCACCCATCAAAGAGAGCTATAAGCCAATACCACCTTCACATTACCAGTGTACCAAGGACATGTTGAGCAACATGAAGGCGGCTGGGGTTATCCGTGACAGTTGTAGCCTTTGGGCATCTCCGTTGGTCCTGTTAAAGAAGAAGGACGGCACTACTCCCCCGTATTGAGGAATCGCTAGCTGCATTGAGAACTGCAAATTATTTTTCTACCCTTGATCTCACTAGTCACTATTGGCTAGTGTCCGTTGCTGAGGCAGACCGGGGGAAGACCGCCTTTGCCACCCCTATGGCGCTGGAGGTCGGCAGACTGTTGTTCAAAAGCAGTGTCTGACGAACAAATTTGCTTCATCCTGAGGAACTGGCCAGTCGGTACGGCCCGGATGGTGGAGGGGGTATGAGCAGAAGAAGCATGCAGCAGTGCGTTGACTGATGTTTCCTTCCTATGGACGTCGGTCTGAACAATTCGCTCAGAACCGAATGAAATTTTAATATCCAGGAAGTCAACGCAACTGCTGCTATGCTTATGTGTCAATCTGATGTTAAAGGTGTTGTTATTAAGTTCCTCCATAAATTTCTCGAGCTGCTCCACAGTGCCCTGCCAAAAAATCAAAATATCATCAATATACCTTAGCCAGCACTGCACATGGGCGCCAGCCCCTGCACCTCCGTCACCAAAAACCAACCAATCCCAGTACCTCTGCCTTCTATCTAGGTGCCTTGAGTTATGTCCTGTAAACTGTCACAGCGACCCAGACACACATGTGTAGTAGGGGAATATCCCTGCTGAGATGCCAGTGCTAGAGCACTCGTTTGCTGTGGAGTTGAACGCTATGTGAGCAGTTCTTACCTTCAATGAGCAGAAGTCTCTTTTTTCAGATTTCAATATCTCTGTGGGTATCTGGCAGAAATATGGAATACTCTTTACTGCTAAGACCCTGTACACCACTCCCACTAAAGGGGGCTTTACACGCTGCGACATCGCTAATGCGGAGTCGTTGGGGTCACGGAATTTGTGACGCACATCCGGCCGCATTAGCGATGTTGCTGCGTGTGACACCGATGAGCGATTTTGCATCGTTGCAAAAACGTGCAAAATCGCTCATCGGTGACATGGGTCTCCATTCTCGATTATCGTTACTGCAGCAGTAACGATGTAGTTCGTCGCTCCTGCGGCAGCACACATCACTCCGTGTGACACCGCAGAAACGAGGAACCTCTCCTTACCTGCCTCCCAGCCGCTATGAGGAAGGAAGGAGGTGGGCGGGATGTTCCGGCCACTCATCTCCGCCCCTCCGCTGCTATTGGGCGGTCGCTCAGTGACGTCGCTGTGACGCCGCACGGACCGCCCCCTTAGAAAGGAGGCGGTTCGCCGGTCACAGCGACGTCGCCGGTCAGGTAAGTATGTGTGACGGGTCTGGTCGGTGTTGTGCGGCATGGGCAGCGATTTGCCCGTGTCGCGCAACAGATGGGGCGGGTACCCACACTAGCGATATCGGGACCGATATCGCAGTGTGTAAAGTAGCCTTTAGTCACATGACCAAGACTGTATCTGTGTCCCTACAACACACTTGAGACAAATGTGTGTGTGAGCCTGCATTGTGGGGTATATATAATATATTATAGAGCTGGGAAGAATCATTCTAAGCAGTGAGCTGTTCCAGTATTTGTAGGAAAATACCCAGTAGAAGCATCAAACACAGCACCAATACCTCCCATCAGTATCCCACCACAGTGCCATGTAACCCATGCCCTACACTCCCATCTACACCAATACTATACAGGCACAAACTAGTATATCTGACTAAAAGCCCCCAAAATATGAAGAACGGCCTATAGTTGAGTGTGGATATAAAATCTATGTGAGCAGAGCTAGAATAGAAATCACTGATCGCATTGAAGTCATTCTGACCATAAATCACCATGATATCAAGGTGAGGAGTTGTGTGTTACTGCTGGGAGGAAAGGGTTAACAGTGGAATATTAAGGTGCATTTCTGTGTGCAGTGTTACTAGTCAATGTAACAATTCAATATGAGCTGCTCTTGGTGCCGGGGGAGGGAGATGCTCTCCTGAGCAAGATAGATGGGGAATGAACATGATATCTATATAGTGTAAGGCAGGGGGTCTCAAACTCGGCTGGGTGTATGGGCCGCACAGAGGAAAAAAATAATTTGGGGGGCTGCATTCTTTGCAGGACAAAGTGACATTTTTATTGGTACCATATATATATATTTTTTTCACACACCTTTGGATGACTGATTTTCAACATTTTTCACTTGTTTATTATAACAAATGTGCACATTCTTTGGTTAAATCTAAAAAAAAAAAATTTGATGTTAAAAAAAAGTCATGCCTTATTTTGTTTTTTTTTACATTTTATCCCTTTCTTTTAACTAATAGTGTTACAATTATGACGCTAGCGTTTTGTGAAGGGAATGCTTTGCCTACTTCCGTGACTATGGCCTTCCGGAACTGCTGCATTTTGGCTGACCTCTCCGCCTCGGGAATAAGAGACATAAAGTTCTCCTTGTAGCGTGGGTCTAACAGTGTTACCAACCAGTAATGATTGTCGGCCAAGATGTTCTTAACGCGAGGGTCACGAGACAGGCAGCTTACCATAAAGTCATCCATGTGCGCCAGACTCTTAACAGCCATCACTTCAGTATCCAGACCAACACGATGACTGAACATGCTGTCCTCCTCCTTCTCCTCCTCCTCCTCCTCCTCCTCATCATCTACCCTGTCCTCTGGCCAGCCACGCTGAACTGAGCATATGACTGGTATGCATGTCATATCCTCAATTTGGCCGGAGAGTTGCTCCATGTCTTCATCCTCCTCCTCGTCATAGTCCTCCACTGCACGTTGTGATGAGACGAGGCTGGGCTGTGTGTTATCACCCACACCCACCACTGTTTCTTGCTCCAACTCATCGTGTTCCGCCTGCAATGCATCATGTTTGGTTTTGAGCAGAGACCGTTTTAGAAGGCAGAGAAGCGGTATGGTGACGCTAATAATGGCGTCATCGCCGCTCACCATCTTGGTGGAGTCCTCAAAGTTTTGGAGGATGGTACATAGGTCGGACATCCATCTCCACTCCTCAGGTGTTATGTGTGGAGTTTGACCCATTTCCCGACGGCTTAGGTGATGCAGGTACTCAACAACTGCCCTCTTCTGCTCACATATCCTGATCAACATGTGCAGAGTTGAATTCCAACGCGTGGGGACATCACACACCAGTCTGTGAGCCGGAAGATGCAAACGACGCTGAAAGCCGGCAAGGCCGGCTGAAGCAGTAGGTGACTTTCGAAAATGTGCAGACAGGCGGCGAACTTTTACCAGCAGATCAGACAGCTCTGGGTATGACTTTAGAAACCGCTGAACCACGAGGTTGAGCACATGGGCCATGCATGGAACATGTGTCAGCTGGCCTCGCCTCAAAGCCGCCACCAGGTTCCGGCCATTGTCACACACAACCTTTCCTGGCTTTAGGTTCAGAGGTGTGAGCCAGTGATCTGCATGCTGTTTTAGAGCTGTCCACACCTCTTCTGCATTGTGGGGTTTGTCACCTATGCAGATTAGCTGCAGCACAGTCTGTTGCCGCTTCGCCGAGGCAGTGCTGCAGTGCTTCCAGCTTGGGACTGGTGTGGAGGGTAAAGTGGATGAGGATGCGCAGGAGGAGGAGGAGGCTGAAGAGCATGACATTCCGGAGCTGTAGAGTGTGGGTGAAACCCTGACTGAGGTAGGGCCTGCAAACCTTGGTGTGGGAAGGACTTGTTCCGTTCCTCGCTCAAACTGGGTCCCAGCTGGGCTGGGCTGGGTCCCTACCCGGCTGGGTAGGGCGTTGTGGGGGGTTTGTCTATCTCCGTTTGAGGTGAGTTTGTTTAAGTTAGCCTTTTCTTTGGCGTTTTTTGGAGCCCTGCGGGTTGGGGAGTTGGTATCGCCCAGTAAGGCGTTCCCCGGGGGCTTGGATTGGGGTGACATTATGTCAGTGGAAAACGGAGTTGAATTTTGGATTAGGAAATCGAAAACTGATCAGAGAGGTGTGGGTAGACTAGTCCGTTTGGGGATGGTTGTGGCATCTGATATGTGCCCGTTCAAGTGTCTCGGGAATTTTCAACAGATCCGTCCGAAGGTGGATGGCCCCTTATTATGTCACGAGGATGGGTCCTTTTTATCGAGATACCAATTTGTGAGTGTTTTTAGGGCATGTTTGAAGTCGTTGAGGTTAGATCCGAAGTCTTTCGGATTGGGGCAGCGACGGAGGCCTCTATATGCGGCCTACCGGAGGAGACAGTTAAGCAGATTGGTAGGTGGAAGTCGCAGCGCTTTAAGTCGTATGTACGTCCCCAGGTGGTTGTTGGCAATTGAGGGGAAAAGGGGGGGGGTATTAGGGTAGCAATGGGGGGGGGGTGAGAGTGTGTGTTTTTTGTCAATTTGGTTTGGTGAGGCAATAAAATGGTGTCGTCTGTACATTTTGTATTGCAGAAGCACCCCCTCTTCCTTCCCTGGTCTGGATCCTTGGCCACTCTTATGTGTATTGGGGAGCCCGACGAGCGGACGCGAGATGGAACGGGAGACAGCTAGGTTTTGAGAAGGACCTGGCTCTCGTGCGATGGCTCGGTGTTCGGGGGTTAGGGTGGAACAGGGTGTTGCAGGAGGTGCATAGATACGCCCGGTTGGATAGACCAGACCTCCTGACATGTTAGTGTTGCATGCCGGGGGGAATGATTTGGGTGGGCGTCCTTTTCGAATCTTGATAAAGGACATCAAACATGATTTGTTACGGTTATGGGTGTCGTTTCCAGGTCTAACGATAGTCTGGTCGGAGATAGTAGCGAGAAAGAGTTGGCAGAAAGCGCGGTCAGTTTACAGGTTGAACAAGGCGCAGGCGAAGGTTAATAGGGCGATCTCGAAGTTTGTTAGTCGGAACGGGGGTATAGCAATACGGCATGTTGAGTTGGAAAGGACGGAAGAGGAATTTTGGTTGGCTGACGGGGTACACCTTAATGCGGTGGGAACTGACTTATGGGCTCTTGGCTTGCAGGGAGGTATTGAGAGGGCCCTTTGGTTGCGGGGGGTCTCAGGCACTTGAAGGGTTTCAAGGTGCCTTCGTTGTGGTGTTGTTTATTGGTGGGTCCTTGAAGTTGGTTTAAAATTGGTTCGGGGATTCATCCGGGTATGGATCCCCTCATTGGCAGAATTGATGGTCCCCTGGTGATTTTGGGGGGGAACCCCGACGGGGTATGTCGGGGCCCCTGGGGGTGTGGTTGGGGTTGACGGAGGATTAACCCTTACCATTTGGTGCTCCTGAGCCAGTGTGGGTAACGGCTGGGAGCAAGTTGAGGTTTTTTATTGCTCGGTTATGAGAATCACCAGGGTTTTGGTAGCTTCAAGGACCTTACCACATTGCAAATTTTATTGGTTATGTATTCTTGTTAATAAAATGGCTGCTATGGCCAAAATTATCCAAAGATAAATTTGTGTCTGTGTAATTACTTTTAAATAAGAAATGGGAATGGAGGTGTGGGGTATGAAAGGAAGACCGGAGTCAACAATTCCAGGGTCAAGCATGTTTATTTGCCTAAGCTTCGTTCCAGGGTAGAAAGGGTAAAGCTGGTGTCACACACAGCGACAACGACAACGACGTCGCTGCTACGTCACCATTTTCTGTGACGTTGCAGCGACGTCCCGTCGCTGTCGCTGTGTGTGACATCCAGCAACGACCTGGCCCCTGCTGTGAGGTCGCCGGTCGTTGCTGAATGTCCAGCTTCATTTTTTGGTCGTCACTCTCCCGCTGTGACACACACATCGCTGTGTGTGACAGCGAGAGAGCGACGAAATGAAGCGATCAGGAGCCGGCACTGGCAGCTGCGGTAAGCTGTAACCAGCGTAAACATCGGGTAACCAAGGGAAGACCTTTCCCTGGTTACCCGATGTTTACGCTGGTTACCAGCCTCCGCCCTTGCTGCCAGTGCCGGCTCCTGCACTGTGACATGTGGCTGCAGTATGCATCGGGTAATTAACCCGATGTATACTGTAGCAAGGAGAGCAAGGAGCCAGCGCTAAGCAGTGCGCGCGGCTCCCTGCTCTCTGAACTGTGACATGTAGCTGCAGCACACATCGGGTTAATTAACCCGATGTGTGCTGCAGGAGAGCAAGGAGCCAGCACTAAGCGCGGCTCCCTGCTCTCTGCACTGTGACATGTAGCTGCAGCACACATCGGGTTAATTAACCCGATGTGTACTGTAGGAGAGCAAGGAGCCGGCGCTATGCGCGGCTCCCTGCTCTCTGAACATGTAGCACAGCGACGTTATGATCGCTGCTTCTGCTGTGTTTGACAGCTAAGCAGCGATCATAACAGCGACTTACAAGGTCGCTGTTACGTCACCGAAAATGGTGACGTAACAGCGACGTCGTTGTCGCTGTCGTTTAGTGTGAACCCAGCTTAAGAGTGCCTTTCAGAATTCGAAGTGGTCGGACTGTACGGGCCACCAAGAACTGCAGGAGAGCTTGAACATCTTCCCATGGATTTGCGACATCCTCCCTCATCAGTTACGTAGGTAAGCAGGTTCTCAGCATTGCAGCCCATTTGTTATCTTAAGTTAGTTAAGCGGGGTTAACTAACCTGTCAGTTCAGCCTCAGGTCTAAAGCAGAGGCCTGGACTCCACTCCTTACTCCTCACTCCACAACTCTCCTTAAAAACAACTGACTCCTTTTTCCTGCCCCGGGGTCTCCAGACCCCTAGGTGGGCGTTTCCTTCCGTCTGGTCCTGCCCACTGGTGTGCCTGTCTTTCCCTGGGGGAGGTGACTAGGGTTTTCTGGTTGGCTTTGTGTGACTTAGGTGAGGGAAGTTGTTATGCGGGGGCCTATGTGTGACTACCTGCAGTGTCAGGGCGTCACATATGTATGTGTGTATGTCTGCTAAAGGAATCCGCACCGTCATATTTACAAACACAAAATGTTGACTCTATGCACAGAAGAGAGTCATTCTATTTACATGATTTGTGTTTTTTTACCTTTTAAAACTATCATTAAATGTTAAGTTTTAGTTAGGGATTTATGCTTCTGTCTGTCTCTCTCCCAGTCTCTGTCATCTGTCTGTCTCTGTGTGTCTCTATCTCTATCCATGTCTGTCTGTCTCTCTATCTCTGTCTGTCTCTCTGTGTCTGTCTGTCTCTCTCTCTCTTTGTGGCTGTCTGTTTCTATGTCTGTCTGTCTCTTTTCCAGGCCTGTCTCTTTTCCAGGTCTGTCTCTTTTCCAGGTCTGTCTCTTTCCCTGTCTGTCTGTCTCTTCCCCTGTCTGTCTCTTCCCCTGTCTGTCTCTTCCCCTGTCTGTCTCTGTATTTCTTTGTCTGTCTCTGTCTTTCTCTTCCCCTGTCTGTCTCTTTCCCTGTCTCTCTCTGCCTGTCTCTCTTTGTCTCTCTCTGTCTGACTCATTCCCCGTTTGTCTCTTTCCCTGTCTATCTCTGTATTTCTTTGTCTGTCTCTATCTGTCTGTCTCTCTCTGTCTGTCTCTTCCCCTGTCTGTCTCTTTCCCTGTCGGTCTGCCTTTTCTCCTGCCTGTCTCTGTATGTTTGTCTCTGTCTGTTTCCCTATCTGCCTCTGTCTCTTTCTCTGTCTCTGTCTGTCTGCCTTTTTTCCCTGTCTATCTCTGTCTGTCTCTTTCCCTGTCTGCCTCTGTCTGTTTGTCTCTGTCTCTTTCCCTGTCTGTCTATGCCTATCTGTCTCTGTCTGTTTGTCTCTCAGTCTGTGTCTGTCTCTCTCTATCTGTCTCCCCACTGACATCATATTATCTCACACATAAGCTTCTTATACTATGAATGTCCTTTGTTCCTATAGCAACCAATCACAGCTGCTATTAATAACTTGCAGCTCCCACCTCCATTCAGTTTAATGGAGGCAGGTTTTTTGGAGAGTAACTGTAAAGCGCGGGGTTAAATATTCCTGTTAAAACATAGTCTACGACGTTCCCTGACTCACATGAGGTGTCTGCAAAATTTTGTGTTTGTAAATATGACGGTGCGGATTCCTTTAGCAGACATACACACATACATATGTGACGCCCTGACACTGCAGGTAGTCACACATAGGCCCCCGCATAACAACTTCCCTCACCTAAGTCACACAAAGCCAACCAGAAAATCCTAGTCACCTCCCCCAGGGAAAGACAGGCACACCAGTGGGCAGGACCAGACGGAAGGAAACGCCCACCTAGGGGTCTGGAGACCCCGGGGCAGGAAAAAGGAGTCAGTTGTTTTTAAGGAGAGTTGTGGAGTGAGGAGTAAGGAGTGGAGTCCAGGCCTCTGCTTTAGACCTGAGGCTGAACTGACAGGTTAGTTAACCCCGCTTAACTAACTTAAGACAACAAATGGGCTGCAATGCTGAGAACCTGCTTACCTACGTAACTGATGAGGGAGGATGTCGCAAATCCATGGGAAGATGTTCAAGCTCTCCGGCAGTTCTTGGTGGTCCGTACAGTCCGACCACTTCGAATTCTGAAAGGCACTCTTACCCTTTCTACCCTGGAACGAAGCTTACGCAAATAAACATGCTTGACCCTGGAATTGTTGACTCTGGTCTTCCTTTCATACCCCACACCTCCATTCCCATTTCTTATTTAAAAGTAATTACACAGACACAAATTTATCTTTGGATAATTTTGGCCATAGCAGCCATTTTATTAACAAGAATACATAACCAATAAAATTTGCAATGTGGTAAGGTCCTTGAAGCTACCAAAACCCTGGTGATTCCCATAACCGAGCAATAAAAAACCTCAACTTGCTCCCAGCCGTTACCCACACTGGCTCAGGAGCACCAAATGGTAAGGGTTAATCCTCCGTCAACCCCAACCACACCCCCAGGGGCCCCGACATACCCCGTCGGGGTTCCCCCCCAAAATCACCAGGGGACCATCAATTCTGCCAATGAGGGGATCCATACCCGGATGAATCCCCGAACCAATTTTAAACCAACTTCAAGGACCCACCAATAAACAACACCACAACGAAGGCACCTTGAAACCCTTCAAGTGCCTGAGACCCCCCGCAACCAAAGGGCCCTCTCAATACCTCCCTGCAAGCCAAGAGCCCATAAGTCAGTTCCCACCGCATTAAGGTGTACCCCGTCAGCCAACCAAAATTCCTCTTCCGTCCTTTCCAACTCAACATGCCGTATTGCTATACCCCCGTTCCGACTAACAAACTTCGAGATCGCCCTATTAACCTTCGCCCGCGCCTTGTTCAACCTGTCAACTGACCGCGCTTTCTGCCAACTCTTTCTCGCTACTATCTCCGACCAGACTATCGTTAGACCTGGAAACGACACCCATAACCGTAACAAATCATGTTTGATGTCCTTTATCAAGATTCGAAAAGGACGCCCACCCAAATCATTCCCCCCGGCATGCAACACTAAGATGTCAGGAGGTCTGTCCAACCGGGCGTATCTATGCACCTCCTGCAACACCCTGTTCCACCCTAACCCCCGAACACCGAGCCATCGCACGAGAGCCAGGTCCTTCTCAAAACCTAGCTGTCTCCCGTTCCATCTCGCGTCCGCTCGTCGGGCTCCCCAATACACATAAGAGTGGCCAAGGATCCAGACCAGGGAAGGAAGGGGGGGTGCTTCTGCAATACAAAATGTACAGACGACACCATTTTATTGCCTCACCAAACCAAATTGACAAAAAACACACACTCTCCCCCCCCATTGCTACCCTAATACCCCCCCCTTTTCCCCTCAATTGCCAACAACCACCTGGGGACGTACATACGACTTAAAGCGCTGCGACTTCCACCTACCAATCTGCTTAACTGTCTCCTCCGGTAGGCCGCATATAGAGGCCTCCGTCGCTGCCCCAATCCGAAAGACTTCGGATCTAACCCCAACGACTTCAAACATGCCCTAAAAACACTCACAAATTGGTATCTCGATAAAAAGGACCCATCCTCGTGACATAATAAGGGGCCATCCACCTTCGGACGGATCTGTTGAAAATTCCCGAGACACTTGAACGGGCACATATCAGATGCCACAACCATCCCCAAACGGACTAGTCTACCCACACCTCTCTGATCAGTTTTCGATTTCCTAATCCAAAATTCAACTCCGTTTTCCACTGACAATGTCACCCCAATCCAAGCCCCCGGGGAACGCCTTACTGGGCGATACCAACTCCCCAACCCGCAGGGCTCCAAAAAACGCCAAAGAAAAGGCTAACTTAAACAAACTCACCTCAAACGGAGATAGACAAACCCCCCACAACGCCCTACCCAGCCCAGCCCAGCTGGGACCCAGTTTGAGCGAGGAACGGAACAAGTCCTTCCCACACCAAGGTTTGCAGGCCCTACCTCAGTCAGGGTTTCACCCACACTCTACAGCTCCGGAATGTCATGCTCTTCAGCCTCCTCCTCCTCCTGCGCATCCTCATCCACTTTACCCTCCACACCAGTCCCAAGCTGGAAGCACTGCAGCACTGCCTCGGCGAAGCGGCAACAGGCTGTGCTGCAGCTAATCTGCATAAGTGACAAATCCCACAATGCAGAAGAGGTGTGGACAGCTCTAAAACAGCATGCAGATCACTGGCTCACACCTCTGAACCTAAAGCCAGGAAAGGTTGTGTGTGACAATGGCCGGAACCTAGTGGCGGCTTTGAGGCGAGGCCAGCTGACACATGTTCCATGCATGGCCCATGTGCTCAACCTCGTGGTTCAGCGGTTTCTAAAGTCATACCCAGAGCTGTCTGATCTGCTGGTAAAAGTTCGCCGCCTGTCTGCACATTTTCGAAAGTCACCTACTGCTTCAGCCGGCCTTGCCGGCTTTCAGCGTCGTTTGCATCTTCCGGCTCACAGACTGGTGTGTGATGTCCCCACGCGTTGGAATTCAACTCTGCACATGTTGATCAGGATATGTGAGCAGAAGAGGGCAGTTGTTGAGTACCTGCATCACCTAAGCCGTCGGGAAATGGGTCAAACTCCACACATAACACCTGAGGAGTGGAGATGGATGTCCGACCTATGTACCATCCTCCAAAACTTTGAGGACTCCACCAAGATGGTGAGCGGCGATGACGCCATTATTAGCGTCACCATACCGCTTCTCTGCCTTCTAAAACGGTCTCTGCTCAAAACCAAACATGATGCATTGCAGGCGGAACACGATGAGTTGGAGCAAGAAACAGTAGTGGGTGTGGGTGATAACACATAGCCCAGCCTCGTCTCATCACAACGTGCAGTGGAGGACTATGACGAGGAGGAAGATGAAGACATGGAGCAACTCTCCGGCCAAATTGAGGATATGACATGCATACCAGTCATATGCTCAGTTCAGCGTGGCTGGCCAGAGGACAGGGTAGATGAGGAGGAGGAGGAGAAGGAGGAGGACAGCATGTTCAGTCATCGTGTTGGTCTGGATACTGAAGTGATGGCTGTTAAGAGTCTGGCGCACATGGATGACTTTATGGTAAGCTGCCTGTCTCGTGACCCTCGCGTTAAGAACATCTTGGCCGACAATCATTACTGGTTGGTAACACTGTTAGACCCACGCTACAAGGAGAACTTTATGTCTCTTATTCCCGAGGCGGAGAGGTCAGCCAAAATGCAGCAGTTCCGGAAGGCCATAGTCACGGAAGTAGGCAAAGCATTCCCTTCACAAAACGCTAGCGTCATAATTGTAACACTATTAGTTAAAAGAAAGGGATAAAATGTAAAAAAAAACAAAATAAGGCATGACTTTTTTTTAACATCACATTTATTTTTTTTAGATTTAACCAAAGAATGTGCACATTTGTTATAATAAACAAGTGAAAAATGTTGAAAATCAGTCATCCAAAGGTGTGTGAAAAAAATATATACATATATGGTACCAATAAAAATGTCACTTTGTCTTGCAAAGAATGCAGCCCCCCAAATTATTTTTTTCCTCTGTGCGGCCCATACACCCAGCCGAGTTTGAGACCCCCTGCCTTACACTATATAGATATTATGTTCATTCCCCATCTATCTTGCTCAGGAGAGCATCTCCCTCCCCCGGCACCAAGAGCAGCTCATACTGAATTGTTACATTGACTAGTAACACTGCACACAGAAATGCACCTTAATATTCCACTGTTAACCCTTTCCTCCCAGCAGTAACACACAACTCCTCACCTTGATATCATGGTGATTTATGGTCAGAATGACTTCAATGCGATCAGTGATTTCTATTCTAGCTCTGCTCACATAGATTTTATATCCACACTCAACTATAGGCCGTTCTTCATATTTTGGGGGCTTTTAGTCAGATATACTAGTTTGTGCCTGTATAGTATTGGTGTAGATGGGAGTGTAGGGCATGGGTTACATGGCACTGTGGTGGGATACTGATGGGAGGTATTGGTGCTGTGTTTGATGCTTCTACTGGGTATTTTCCTACAAATACTGGAACAGCTCACTGCTTAGAATGATCCTTCCCAGCTCTATAATATATTATATATACCCCACAATGCAGGCTCACACACACATTTGTCTCAAGTGTGTTGTAGGGACACAGATACAGTCTTGGTCATGTGACTAAAGGCTACTTTACACACTGCGATATCGGTCCCGATATCGCTAGTGTGGGTACCCGCCCCCATCTGTTGCGCGACACGGGTAAATCGCTGCCCATGCCGCACAACACCGACCAGACCCGTCACACATACTTACCTGCCCGGCGACGTCGCTGTGACCGGCGAACCGCCTCCTTTCTAAGGGGACGGTCCGTGCGGCGTCACAGCGACGTCACTGAGCGACCGCCCAATAGCAGCGGAGGGGCGGAGATGAGTGGCCGGAACATCCCGCCCACCTCCTTCCTTCCTCATAGCGGCTGGGAGGCAGGTAAGGAGAGGTTCCTCGTTTCTGCGGTGTCACACGGAGTGATGTGTGCTGCCGCGGGAGCGACGAACTACATCGTTACTAGAGTTGAGCACGGTTCGTGGTTCGTGGCTCTCCAGTTCTAGGCTCGAGTGATTTTGGGGCATGTTCTAGATCGAACTAGAACTCGAGCTTTTTGCAAAAGCTCGATAGTTCTAGAAACGTTCGAGAACGGTTCTAGCAGCCAAAAAACAGCTAAATCTTAGCTTGGTTTCTGCTGTAATAGTGTAAGTCACTCTGTGAATCAAACTATTATCACATTTCAGTGTATAGTGTGCGTGAACAGCGCCTTCAGATCACTGCTGTTTCTATAATGGCGATCGCCATTTTTTTTTCTTGTCTTCCTTCCCTAAGCGCGCGCGTCTTGTGGGGCTGGCCAGCATGTCAGCCAATCACAGACACACACACACCTAAGTGGACTTTGAGGCAGAGAAGCAACGGCATGTGTGATAGGATCTGCATGTCACATGTCCCTGCATTATAAAACCGGACATTTTCTTCACGATCGCCATTATCTGCCTTCTGCGTCTTTGGTGTCAGACATCACTGTCGCAGTTCCGTCCTTTGTCCTATCGCCGATACAGCTGTATGCGCTGCATACACAGCGTTAGACAGCTTAGGGAGAGCACATTCTAGCAGTCATTTTAAGGGCTCGTACCGGCAGGGTCAGAGAGCCATAGGTGACAGGTCCTGCAAACAGCAACAGCGTCTGTGTAGCCCAGGTCAGGGATTTCCTCCCTGCATTTCACCATTAGGAGGGAATAGAAAGGCAGGCTTCCATTCCTCTACCCAGAGCACCACAATCCTGCCACTGTACCCTCTTGTCCTCTGCACACTCCAACTCATTCTAAGTAAGCCATTATACTAGCAAACACTCAGTGTACCTAGTGGCATCCTATCTGTGGCTATTGGACTTTGCTATAGTCCCACTAGTGCAAAGACATTTGCAGAGCACATCTGCCTGCATTGCACACTCCAAGTTTTTTAAACTAAGCAATTTTACTAGCAAACACTCAGTGTACCTAGTGGCATCCTATACGTGGCTATTGGACTTTGCTATAGTCCCACTAGTGCCAAGACATTTGCAGAGCGCATCTGCCTGCGTTGCACACTCCAACAAATTATAACGAAGCCATTATACTAGCAAACACTCAGTGTACCTAGTGGCATCCTATACGTGGCTATTGGACTTTGCTATAGTCCCACTAGTGCCAAGACATTTGCAGAGCGCATCTGCCTGCGTTGCACACTCCAACTAATTATAACGAAGCCATTATACTAGCAAACACTCAGTGTACCTAGTGGCATCCTATACGTGGCTATTGGACTTTGCTATAGTCCCACTAGTGCCAAGACATTTGCAGAGCGCATCTGCCTGCGTTGCACACTCCAACTAATTATAACGAAGCCATTATACTAGCACACACTCAGTGTACCTAGTGGCATCCTATACGTGGCTATTGGACTTTGCTATAGTCCCACTAGTGCAAAGACATTTGCAGAGCACATCTGCCTGCATTGCACACTCCAACTTTTTTAAACTAAGCAATTATACTAGCAAACACTCAGTGTACCTAGTGGCATCCTATACGTGGCTATTGGACTTTGCTATAGTCCCACTAGTGCAAAGACATTAGCAGAGCACATCTGCCTGCATTGCACACTCCAAGTTTTTTAAACTCAGCCATTATACTAGCAAACACTCAGTGTACCTAGTGGCATCCTATACGTGGCTATTGGACTTTGCTATAGTCCCACTAGTGCCAAGACATTTGCAGAGCGCATCTGCCTGCGTTGCACACTCCAACTAATTATAACTAAGCCATTATACTAGCAAACACTCAGTGTACCTAGTGGCATCCTATACGTGGCTATTGGACTTTGCTATAGTCCCACTAGTGCCAAGACATTTGCAGAGCGCATCTGCCTGCGTTGCACACTCCAACAAATTATAACGAAGCCATTATACTAGCAAACACTCAGTGTACCTAGTGGCATCCTATACGTGGCTATTGGACTTTGCTATAGTCCCACTAGTGCCAAGACATTTGCAGAGCGCATCTGCCTGCGTTGCACACTCCAACTAATTATAACGAAGCCATTATACTAGCAAACACTCAGTGTACCTAGTGGCATCCTATACGTGGCTATTGGACTTTGCTATAGTCCCACTAGGGCCAAGACATTTGCAGAGCGCATCTGCCTGCGTTGCACACTCCAACTAATTATAACGAAGCCATTATACTAGCACACACTCAGTGTACCTAGTGGCATCCTATACGTGGCTATTGGACTTTGCTATAGTCCCACTAGTGCCAAGACATTTGCAGAGCACATCTGCCTGCATTGCACACTCCAAGTTTTTTAAACTCAGCCATTATACTAGCAAACAGTCAGTGTACCTAGTGGCATCCTAAACGTGGCTATTGTACTTTTGTCAATTCACAGTATTGGAACGTTATTTGCAGCACGTCTGCCTGCATTGCACACTCTAACTTTTTTAAACTCAGCCATTATACTAGCAAACAGTCAGTGTACCTAGTGGCATCCTAAACGTGGCTATTGTACTTTTGTCAATTCACAGTATTGGAACGTTATTTGCAGCACGTCTGCCTGCATTGCACACTCTAACTTTTTTAAACTCAGCCATTATACTAGCAAACACTCACTGTACCTAGTGGCATCCTAAACGTGGCTATTGTACTTTTGTCAATTCACAGTATTGGAACCTTATTTGCAGCACGTCTGCCTGCATTGCACACTCTAACTTTTTTAAACTCAGCCATTATACTAGCAAACACTCACTGTACCTAGTTGTATCCTAAACGTGGCTATTGTACTTTTGTCAATTCACAGTATTGGAACGTTATTTGCAGCACGTCTGCCTGCATTGCACACTCTAACTTTTTTAAACTCAGCCATTATACTAGCAAACACTCACTGTACCTAGTGGCATCCTAAACGTGGCTATTGTACTTTTGTCAATTCACAGTATTGGAACGTTATTTGCAGCACGTCTGCCTGCATTGCACACTCTAACTTTTTTAAACTCAGTCATTATACTAGCAAACAGTCAGTGTACCTAGTGGCATCCTATACGTGGCTATTGTACTTTTGTCAATTCACAGTATTGGAACGTTATTTGCAGCACGTCTGCCTGCATTGCACACTCTAACTTTTTTAAACTCAGCCATTATACTAGCAAACAGTCAGTGTACCTAGTGGCATCCTAAACGTGGCTATTGTACTTTTGTCAATTCACAGTATTGGAACGTTATTTGCAGCACGTCTGCCTGCATTGCACACTCTAACTTTTTTAAACTCAGCCATTATACTACCAAACAGTCAGTGTACCTAGTGGCATCCTATACGTGGCTATTGGACTTTGCTATAGTCCCACTAGTGCCAAGACATTTGCAGAGCACATCTGCCTGCATTGCACACTCCAAGTTTTTTAAACTCAGCCATTATACTAGCAAACAGTCAGTGTACCTAGTGGCATCCTAAACGTGGCTATTGTACTTTTGTCAATTCACAGTATTGGAACGTTATTTGCAGCACGTCTGCCTGCATTGCACACTCTAACTTTTTTAAACTCAGCCATTATACTACCAAACAGTCAGTGTACCTAGTGGCATCCTATACGTGGCTATTGGACTTTGCTATAGTCCCACTAGTGCCAAGACATTTGCAGAGCACATCTGCCTGCATTGCACACTCCAAGTTTTTTAAACTCAGCCATTATACTAGCAAACAGTCAGTGTACCTAGTGGCATCCTAAACGTGGCTATTGTACTTTTGTCAATTCACAGTATTGGAACGTTATTTGCAGCACGTCTGCCTGCATTGCACACTCTAACTTTTTTAAACTCAGCCATTATACTAGCAAACACTCACTGTACCTAGTGGCATCCTAAACGTGGCTATTGTACTTTTGTCAATTCACAGTATTGGAACGTTATTTGCAGCACGTCTGCCTGCATTGCACACTCTAACTTTTTTAAACTCAGCCATTATACTAGCAAACAGTCAGTGTACCTAGTGGCATCCTAAACGTGGCTATTGTACTTTTGTCAATTCACAGTATTGGAACGTTATTTGCAGCACGTCTGCCTGCATTGCACACTCTAACTTTTTTAAACTCAGCCATTATACTAGCAAACAGTCAGTGTACCTAGTGGCATCCTATACGTGGCTATTGTACTTTTGTCAATTCACAGTATTGGAACGTTATTTGCAGCACGTCTGCCTGCATTGCACACTCTAACTTTTTTAAACTCAGCCATTATACTAGCAAACAGTCAGTGTACCTAGTGGCATCCTAAACGTGGCTATTGTACTTTTGTCAATTCACAGTATTGGAACGTTATTTGCAGCACGTCTGCCTGCATTGCACACTCTAACTTTTTTAAACTCAGCCATTATACTACCAAACAGTCAGTGTACCTAGTGGCATCCTATACGTGGCTATTGGACTTTGCTATAGTCCCACTAGTGCCAAGACATTTGCAGAGCACATCTGCCTGCATTGCACACTCCAAGTTTTTTAAACTCAGCCATTATACTAGCAAACAGTCAGTGTACCTAGTGGCATCCTAAACGTGGCTATTGTACTTTTGTCAATTCACAGTATTGGAACGTTATTTGCAGCACGTCTGCCTGCATTGCACACTCTAACTTTTTTAAACTCAGCCATTATACTAGCAAACACTCACTGTACCTAGTGGCATCCTAAACGTGGCTATTGTACTTTTGTCAATTCACAGTATTGGAACGTTATTTGCAGCACGTCTGCCTGCATTGCACACTCTAACTTTTTTAAACTCAGCCATTATACTAGCAAACAGTCAGTGTACCTAGTGGCATCCTATACGTGGCTATTGTACTTTTGTCAATTCACAGTATTGGAACGTTATTTGCAGCACGTCTGCCTGCATTGCACACTCTAACTTTTTTAAACTCAGCCATTATACTAGCAAACAGTCAGTGTACCTAGTGGCATCCTAAACGTGGCTATTGTACTTTTGTCAATTCACAGTATTGGAACGTTATTTGCAGCACGTCTGCCTGCATTGCACACTCTAACTTTTTTAAACTCAGCCATTATACTAGCAAACACTCACTGTACCTAGTTGTATCCTAAACGTGGCTATTGTACTTTTGTCAATTCACAGTATTGGAACGTTATTTGCAGCACGTCTGCCTGCATTGCACACTCTAACTTTTTTAAACTCATCCATTATACTAGCAAACACACAGTGTACCTAGTGGCATCCTATACGTGGCTATTGGACTTTGCTATAGTCCCACTAGTGCCAAGACATTTGCAGAGCGCATCTGCCTGCGTTGCACACTCCAACAAATTATAACGAAGCCATTATACTAGCACACACTCAGTGTACCTAGTGGCATCCTATACGTGGCTATTGGACTTTGCTATAGTCCCACTAGTGCAAAGACATTTGCATAGCACGTCTGCCTGCATTGCACACTACAACTTTTTTAAACTAAGCAATTTTACTAGCAAACACTCACTGTACCTAGTTGTATCCTAAACGTGGCTATTGTACTTTTGTCAATTCACACTACTGCAAATCTATGTGCAGCACCTCTGCATGACAACCTCGTGCTCTGTTTTTAATAAGCTATAATGATAGCACAAAATACTGCCATTTTGTGGCATCATAGAACTGGCTGTTGTATTCCATTAGTGCCCCACTGGTGACAAGCTATTTCTAGCACCTCTACATCACACCCTCATGCACATTTTGCTACGCTAATGTTATAGCAAACTCATGGAATTCATTGCTGCATTTCATAATTCGGAGGGATAGAAAGTCAGGCTTCCTTTAGCTTTTCCTTCTGTTCATAGACAGCATCTCCAAGACAAATTTCCCCTCCACGTCTAAGTGTGGAGAGGCAGCTAGTGCGCATGCGTGTGCCGATGTACCCCAGCTGCAGCATAATTACAGTGTTTCGCCTAGTGAGTATGCTCAGCCTGACTGTGCCATTCCTGACGCTAAGTTTTCATTTCGGGATACAGCGCATGCTCCCACACTAAGTGTGAAAAGCCTCTTTGCACAGGTGCTTGCATTCCGTGCCGGGTCTAAGTCCTGTTTTGGGCATAGACACCATGCTAAAGCTGATAGTCTTTTTTCAGAGACTGTATTTCATGCTACTGAGCATGCTCAGGCACTTCCTGCATCAGAGACTAGGTCCGGTAATGAACTCTTTGGCCCTGGCCCTGATGTGGGGGTCCCATATAGACCACAGGGCATCAGGTGTCCTCCCAAATGGCTTGCAGAGGCCCACACCTATGACTTGTCACCGCATTATTGATGCTCAGACGATGACTGGTGAGGTGTTTGGGTCATGGCAGCCATGAGGTCATCATTGAAGTTGCGTTTCCAAATAGGACGCTAGTTATGCCACTCATGACGTGTCACTCTACTTTTGTCTCCAGGAGGTGCATTGTGGTTCACCCTGGTTTGGGGCGGACCCAGGTTATAAAAGGGGCTGGAGCCAACAAGGAGGTGCGCAGTCTTCTATTATGCTCCGAAAGAGCACACCTCCATGTGTTGAACCCATTGCGGCTTTAGGCCAGAGGTAGGCAGGGATCGGGTGGTGGATGCAGGCCACCACCACAGTTGGTAACGCAGAACGGTTAAGACCAGCTCCTGTCCTAACAGTCCTGCTTGTGCAGCCCAGTGGCATTAACAGGCCTGCTGCTGCTGATGCGCCTGCTGTCCACAGGTGTGGCCCCTACGCACACGGTCAGCGTACTCAATGGCCCCTGTGTTGTTAACAGGGAGTTCCTGGGCTGGGTGGGCATGTGGACCCTGTGACCCTAACAGGGCTCACAGTCTCCAGATCCGAATGGCGTCTAACTCGGTTCAGGCTACTATTAGTTTCATAGCCACACAGCTCTGTATCCTCCACCAAACCTTCAAGTTGCCAACCTCTCCTTTTCCAACTGGGAGCACGGTGGACACTGACTGCTGATGGGGATATATACCTTTCTCTTTCTTTTCTTATTAATTTTCGTTATATAGCGGTCACAGATTATATACCACTTTATCCAAATCTGCCAGTCCCACTGTAACAGATGTTGTTTCTTCAGCAAATGTTACAGTTGCTTAACCACCAAATCCACGGACCAAAACTTTTTTCCCCTTTCCAACACACCTGTTCCCCTTTCCAACAGCATCTGTCCTTTTTCAACTCATTTTGGGATATGACCAAAAGTGCAACTGTGCAGGGACACCGTACTCAACGCCATCTCAGCACAGCAGCCATCCCTCGGTCCCTCCGATGTGGACAAGTAAAAGACCATTTCCTCCTATCCATGACAAAGCGTTGAGATTCACTCTGTGCAGCACTGGTGTTTAGTGGACAAGTAGATCTAAGATTGCGTACCACATTCTGCAGATACTCCTGTATACGTGCGTCTATTTCTATGGCAGGAATTAGTTCGCCAAATTTTGTCTTGTACCGGGGATCTAACAGTGTGGCAACCCAGTATTCAGGATTAGTTCAAATTCATACAATCCGAGGGTCATGTAGGTAGTGCAGCAAGAAGGCGCTCATGTGTCTTGTGCATCCAGGAGGACCAAGTCCTTGGTGTGTTGGTGGCAGAGAGGTGAGAATCGTGCATCCTTCCTCTGCCCTCTACCCACAACCTCGCACAACCGAAATGTGAGCAAGCTCTCACTCATCTGCTGAGTCTTCCATGCCCATCGCCAGTTCGTCCTCCATTTCTTCATGGGCTCCTGCACTTTCATCAACACTTTTTGCTGATACTATGCGCCCTTGTTAATCCCTCTCCCTCACCATGAATGCCGCATAGGTGCCGCTGACCATCTGGACCTCGTAGATCTTGTTATCCCTTCCGCATATGACTCCTCCTGTACTTCCTCCCCTTCCTCTTGTCCCAACACCTGACTCAGAATAATAATTACAGTGTGCTCCATCATGTAGATGACCAGAATTGTCACGCTGAGAATGACATTGCCAGTGCTAAACATCTTCGTCGACATTTCAAAACTGTGTAGCAGGGTGCATAGGTCCTTGATCTGACACCACTCCAGCAGCGTGATCTGCACCACCTCTGGATCAAGTTATCCCAGGCTATATGTCTTACCGTATTTCAGCAGGGCTCTGCGGTGCTGCCACACACGCTGCAACATGTGCAGATTCCAATTCCTGCGTGTCGAAACATCGCATTTACGGCGTTTAACTGCCAGACCCTAAGACTTCCGGAGTGATGAAAGTTGTTGAGCTGCTGTGTGCGCACGATGGAAGTGAGCACATAGCGAGCGTGCCCACTGCACAAGGCCATGTAGGCCGTGATGGTGTTTTAAAAATTGCTGGCGAATTCGGTTCAACACGTGAGCCCTAAAAGGCACGTGTGTCACATTGCCCTGAGGATGGCCCGCAGCCAGGTTTGCATCATTGCCGCACACGGCTGTTAAGTCACCAACGTAGTCCGCTCCGTCAATTTGTACTCCGGTTGCCAGGTGACAACGTGTTCCTTTCATGAATAGTGCTGATGATGTGAGAGTAGTCGATGCCAGCGGCGCAGGTGGACGCAGGTTATGCTCACCCACTGGGCTGCATTACCTTGACAGATGCAGAATCTCTGGCTGAATGTAGCTGGTGGGTATCTCACAGATGAAATACCATCATTCAGCTACAACCAATGGGAAGACACCACACCCTTTTTTATGCCCATCCTGTCTGCAGACCACTGCCAGACATAGCTATGAACCTCTGGTTAATTTTACCCCCAGTTCAGTTTTATGATTTTGTGTGCTTGTTACCTGACTACTTTTCCTGCTTGCTGTTTATGTACCTTGTTGGCCGATACGCATTTCAACTCTGCTTGTTTTCTGATTCTTTCCTGGCCGTCCCATTCTGTTCCTGTTCCTCAATTAATGTTTTGACCCTGCCTGACTACTATTCTCTGTAATAGCGGTGTGACTCACATTTCCCATACATTTCAAAGTAAAGCTTTGACCGCCTGATGGCATTGAGCTCTGCTGCCAGCATAGTAAGGAGGTGTGTGGTAGTCCTTGTGCGCAGTTGCAAGGAAGGGTGGCCTGACCACACAGGGTTTGCGCCAAGGTAGAGGACCCACACGAGGTTGAAGAGGCAGAAGCAGTGTATTAACTTCTACATACAGAACAAGGATTGAAACAACTCGTGGGGACGGCAAGACTTGTACAGCAGACCCTTCTCCATCTCTCACCATAGTTTGCCAGTGCCCAGTCAGTGACATGTAATGACCCTGTCTATGCTTACTGGTCCAAGTATCTGTGTTGAAATGCACCCTGTCGCACACAGATTTTCTCAAGGAAGTGGTGATGTTGTGTGCGACATGCTGGTGTAGCGCGGGCATGCTTTTCTTGGAGAAGCAGTGGTGATTGGGCATGTGGTACTGGGGCACAGCGACAGACATAAGGTCTGTAAAATCCTGTGTGTCCACTGTGGCGCCCCTGACCTGGTCAGGCACCACTGAGTACTGCACCCATGCTGGGGACAGTACAACACAGGTAATCCAGAAGGCTGACCGGGGTGTGGAACACAGGCGCATAGTGATCAGGTCTCACACATGTACCCATGAGAGGACCCCTGGGGATCCCAGGAGGGGGAAAAGCCTTCACCTTCACTGGAATAGTGGAGGGGGCCAAAAGCCTCCATCTCCTCTCAAGGGGTGTGGTAAGAGAATCTGGTTGCTAGGTGGCGTAGGCAAGAACAGGAGAGGAGGAGCAGTGAGCCAGTTCAGGGCAGAGTCCAGGGAGCTCCGAGGAGAGCTGACCCCTTCCCCTGGGCTGCTGGAGTCTCACAGCGTCCGCGCAGTGGCTACCGACGGGGGAGAACGGTCACCTAGGAGTGCTACCCGAAACCCATCTCCAGCTAGAGAGAGAGCACAGAGTGGGAAGTAAGGAGACTGCTAGGGAGAACCAGGCCCAAACGGGCGGCAGATCCCGAAGCGGAGATAGATCCAGCTTTCTTTTGCTAAACCTGCCGGTGTGGGGCTCTCAAAGCCCACGCCACAACACCACAAAAGCCGCAGCCACGTAGCCACAGTTAGGGCCCATAGCTCACAGGAGGCAAGCAGCTGGAGTGAGCTGGTCCAGGCAACAAGCACACGGCAAACGAAGGGGAGTGAGGCTTCAGCAACTTCCCTGGGTGACCCCCATAGGGACTCAAAGTCGGGGTCACCCCAAACCACCAAGGGCTAAGGAAGGCGAGTTAGTAGTCACCCTCACAAGTCAGCCTGAAGGACACCTGGTTCCCGCCTGGTTCATCCCAGCTACGCCCGGGTTACTCACCCTGCCACCTGAAGTGAGTAAAAACCCTGAAAGACATTCTGCCTGTGTGGAGTTATTCTGCGCCTTGTGGTACTACGCACCTACACAGGGCCCTGGGGCTTGCCTCACTCTCAGGAGGCTATTCCAACTAACTGCACTCACCATCAGCCCCAGGCGTCCCTCAACCTGCAGTGGCGGTCCCCACTGACCGCAATACTGAGAGTGGCGTCACGACAATCAAGAAGAAGATCTCCTACCTGTGACCAGATCCAGCCGAGTGGAGTCCCTGAAGGTAATGCACCGACACTACACCTGTGGGGCTTCACATCTGGCGTCACGAACAGGATAAGGACTAGACCTGTTCAGACAGGTGACCATGTGCCTGGGCGGTCCGCTTGAAAAATTGGAAGCGCCGCCATATTGCCACCATGAAAAGCGCGCTGAAAAACAACAGCAGCCCGCGCTGGAAGAAGTTACCGCCCACGAAGAGGAGTGGCTACCCAGAGATCCCCTGCAGAGTTCTGACCTCGCTAGTGATGAGAGCGGAGGCGTCCAGAGACGGCGGGAAGGAAAGAGAGCCACAAGCCTGCTGCTGCAGAGAGAAGAGATGGAGTCCGGACGTGGATACCCAGAACCAGGCTCTGCTGCCTGGTGGTGCCGGGAGCTTGCTATCTTCTGCGATCAGCTGGAGGCCAGGATCATGCGACAGCTCAGTGAGGGACGCACGGAGCTTCTGGAGATGGCTGCGGCGGTTCGGACCTACGAGGAGGGAGCCGCGCGACGCCTGCCAGATCGAGCGGCGACGACTCAGATCCCGATGGTGCCACTGATGGGTGAGTCCAGAGTTGCCCCGGCCAGCGCAAGTGCTCCAACCCCTGCTGCTACGACCGCGGTCCCAGAAGAGGCGCCCGGCGCGGCGACGCTGGGCCAGGCCGCAGCCATGCCAGGTGCGGCCCGCCAAGCCCCGGCCGCCGCAGCGATGCCCTGCTCGGCCCGCCAAGCCCCGGCCGCCGCAGCGATGCCCTGCTCGGCCCGCCAAGCCCCGGCCGCCGCAGCGATGCCCTGCTCGGCCCGCCAAGCCCCGGCCGCCGCAGCGATGCCCTGCTCGGCCCACCAAGACCCGGTCCCTGCAGCGACGCCCAGCCCAGCCTGCACAGATCCCATCGCAGCTGCGACGCCGATCCAGGCCGCCGCCATACAGGGCGCGGCCCGCCAAGACCAGGCCGCCGCCATACAGGGCGCGGCCCGCCAAGACCAGGCCGCCGCCATACAGGGCGCGGCCCGCCAAGACCAGGCCGCCGCCATACAGGGCGCGGCCCGCCAAGACCAGGCCGCCGCCATACAGGGCGCGGCCCGCCAAGACCAGGCCACCACCATGCCAGGCGCGGCCCGCCAAGAGATTGCATCACCATTTTCCCCGGCCTGCAAGGCCAGAGCAGACACCGCTCCCCAGCCTAAGGAAGTCCCTACTAGGAAATCCCTAATAGGTGAAGACTCCGCATACTGGCAGCTGAAGGCTGACCTGGAGGCCAAGTTCCCACAGGAGATGGTGGACAGATACATGCTCCCTCCGCACACCCCTAAGGCAACCCCTGCAGCAACCACGCTGAAGAGTCCACCGCCTGGGCCAGCTGAGGAACACTCATCCCCGGCGCTGCCACGACCAGAGTGCAGCGAAGAACTAAGGGGGAGAGGAGGGCAAGAAGCTGAGGAGTTGCCCCCGGAGCCAGCAGCAGTGCTAGTCCCAGAGCCGGAGATGCTGCCATATTCCCGCTGGGACGAGGAAGACCTGACACCTCCTGCTGAAGAAGACCTGCCCAACCGCCCTACCTGGGAGCTTGTAAGCTGCACTTCGCAGAATCCAGTCCGCAAGATACAGCGCCGCAGTAGAACCCAGTCTTTCCCTGCACCGCCATCCCCAGAGCAGAGAGAAGTCACGGCCAGAGACCTACAAGAAAAACGGTTCCTGAGAAGAGCCAAAGCACAGGTCAGAGGACCCCTTTGCAGAGGAGTAGTGGAGGACTTCAGCCTCAAGTCAGGATATGGGTTCATCGTAGCACCTGGTATAAAAGAAGGTATCTTCGTCAACAGAAGAGACGTCAGAGCTAATCTGCCCAGAGGACATCCTGGAAGGAACCTGCGTACAGGAGACTCCGTACAGTTTACTATGCATCGAGGCGAAAGAGGCTGGTATGCCCTAGATGTAGTACCATGTCCCAAAGAAGAAAGGAAAGACAGCCATAAAGAAAGAAAAGACAAAGAACCTACTGAAGAGACAACTACAGATGAGGAAAAAGGTCAAGAAAGCAACAGGTGCCGCAGCCCTACAGGCCCAAGCCCTGGTGAAGAGAAATCTGCCTAAGTTTAAGTAAAGTACAGCAAGTTTTGACCAGTTTGGAAAGTTTGTTTTGCAACGTTTTAAAAGTTCAAGTATGTGCCCACATAAACTGATGTGAGAAATGAACCTTAAGGCTATGAACTGGCTATAGCCACAAACTCTCGCAGTGTAAATAGTTACACCAGAGGGCACCACCGCCACCAGAGTCAGCCTGTTTAGGGGCTTGGCTCGTCTGCAACCAGGAGGAGCCCGTCCGTATATAGGGCCTTGGCTCACCTGCGACCAGAGAGCATGCCTGTTTATGGGGCCTGGCTCTCCACCACAAAGAGGGTACCTGGTCAGCACCAACTGTGGAGGCCGCCTCTGCATCCTGCCAGAAGAGGCTGAAGGCGCGGATCCACCAGGCCAGGTATACCCTGAAACCACCAGCCCATGTAAGCCGCCTCTACATCCTGCCAGAAGTGGCTGAAGTCGCGGCCAACGTGAAAGGGTTTTGGGTGGGTTAACGGACTTGTGGGTGGAGGGTGGTGATGTATGGTACCTGGTGCTTTTAAAAAATGTTTTACATGTTTTAATGTTTTATGCATTTTAAAATGTTGTCTTGCAGCCCGAGGACGTGCTGGTGATAACTAAGGGGGAATGTGGCGCCCCTGACCTGGTCAGGCACCACTGAGTACTGCACCCATGCTGGGGACAGTACAACACAGGTAATCCAGAAGGCTGACCGGGGTGTGGAACACAGGCGCATAGTGATCAGGTCTCACACATGTACCCATGAGAGGACCCCTGGGGATCCCAGGAGGGGGAAAAGCCTTCACCTTCACTGGAATAGTGGAGGGGGCCAAAAGCCTCCATCTCCTCTCAAGGGGTGTGGTAAGAGAATCTGGTTGCTAGGTGGCGTAGGCAAGAACAGGAGAGGAGGAGCAGTGAGCCAGTTCAGGGCAGAGTCCAGGGAGCTCCGAGGAGAGCTGACCCCTTCCCCTGGGCTGCTGGAGTCTGACAGCGTCCGCGCAGTGGCTACCGACGGGGGAGAACGGTCACCTAGGAGTGCTACCCGAAACCCATCTCCAGCTAGAGAGAGAGCACAGAGTGGGAAGTAAGGAGACTGCTAGGGAGAACCAGGCCCAAACGGGCGGCAGATCCCGAAGCGGAGATAGATCCAGCTTTCTTTTGCTAAACCTGCCGGTGTGGGGCTCTCAAAGCCCACGCCACAACACCACAAAAGCCGCAGCCACGTAGCCACAGTTAGGGCCCATAGCTCACAGGAGGCAAGCAGCTGGAGTGAGCTGGTCCAGGCAACAAGCACACGGCAAACGAAGGGGAGTGAGGCTTCAGCAACTTCCCTGGGTGACCCCCATAGGGACTCAAAGTCGGGGTCACCCCAAACCACCAAGGGCTAAGGAAGGCGAGTTAGTAGTCACCCTCACAAGTCAGCCTGAAGGACACCTGGTTCCCGCCTGGTTCATCCCAGCTACGCCCGGGTTACTCACCCTGCCACCTGAAGTGAGTAAAAACCCTGAAAGACATTCTGCCTGTGTGGAGTTATTCTGCGCCTTGTGGTACTACGCACCTACACAGGGCCCTGGGGCTTGCCTCACTCTCAGGAGGCTATTCCAACTAACTGCACTCACCATCAGCCCCAGGCGTCCCTCAACCTGCAGTGGCAGTCCCCACTGACCGCAATACTGAGAGTGGCGTCACGACAATCAAGAAGAAGATCTCCTACCTGTGACCAGATCCAGCCGAGTGGAGTCCCTGAAGGTAATGCACCGACACTACACCTGTGGGGCTTCACACCACTACGCGTAAAGGCAGCATTTCGGTAGCCAACAGCTTACAGAGGGATAGAGTCAACCACTTAGCTTTGTCATGGGTCGCAGTAAGTGGCCTTTTATTTGACCACATCTGAGGGAAAGAGATCTGGCTGCTGTCTGTAGACGGTGTTGAGTAGGGTGTCCCTGGAAAAATGCAGGTTTGTGAGAAAAGTGCAGGCGGAGACATGATGTTGCCTTCATCTTGCCTTCAGATCTGTTCATCTTGTATCATTTTTAAAAAACACATCAAGCAAGGGTTACTCCAAGCGGAGTCTACCTTTTTTCCCAACATTGGGCACACAGACACCCCATCAGTGGCAGCACTTGTGCCCTAGTTGCAAACAGGATGTTTTGATTTGCATCAAGCACATTCCAAATCCACAAGCATTTACTCTCCCCAGGATGACACAGGGGTAGTAAATTCCTTCTGGATCCATGACTTGTTCATTTTGATGAACGTCAGTGTGTCCACATTGTCACTGGACAGACGCGTGCGCTTATCTGTCAGCACACACCCAGCAGCACTGAAGAAGACACGTTCAGAGACAACGCTGGCAGCTGCACACGACAAAATCTCCAAGGCGTAACTGGAGAGCTCTGTCAATTTTTCTAGATTTGAAGCCCAAAAGGAGCAAGGCTCCATTTGCAAAGTCATTGCATCGATGTTCATTTGGAGATACTCCTGTATCATCCTCTCCATCCGTTGACTATGTGTCAGACTTGTTGTCTCTGGTGGCCTTGCAAAGGAGGGTCTAAAAAAATTATGAAAATATTCCATAAAATTGCTGTTACCAGCACCAGATACGGTCCTACTGGTACGGGTAGACTGTTGAAGATGACGATGCCGTCCCATGTTTGTCAAGTTACAACTGGGAGAATCACTCCCTTCACCTGCACGGTTGTTTGGTGTAAAAGCCGAGCTAAGATCGAGTAACAGCTTATGCTGATACTCCAGCATACGTGCGTCCCTTTCTATGGGTGGAATTATGTCACAAAATTTGGACTTGTCCCGGGGATCTAATAGTGTGGCAAGCCAGTAGTCATCATCACTTCTAATTTTGACAATCCGAGGGTCATGTTGGAGGTAGTGCAACAAGAAGGCACTCATGTGTCTTGCGCAGCCATGCGGACCAAGTCCACGCTGTGTTTGTGGCATAGAGGTGCTAACCGTTCTTTCTTCCTCTGACATCTCCCCCCAACCTCTTTCAACTGAATTTTGACCAAGGTCTCCCTCATCCGCTGAGTCTTCCATGTCCATGGACAGTTCGTCCTCCATATCTTCATGTCCTCCTGCACCTTCCTCAACATCTCGCCTGCTACCATGCGCCCTTGTTGATCCCTGTCCCCCATGGTCCCATGCCTGCCGCGTTGGTGATGATGAACGTCTGGACCTTGGTGATGTTGTTGTGTCTTGCGCATATGAATCCTCCTGTAGTTCCTCCCCTTCCTGTTGTCCCACCCCCTGACTCCGAATAGTGTTTAGCGTGTGCTCCAGCATGTAAATGACTGTAATCGTCATGCTGATAATGGCATTGTCAGCGCTAAACATATTCGTCGCCATGTCGAAACTGTGCAGAACGGTGCATAGGTCCTTGATCTGAGATCACTCCATCAGGGTGATCTGCCCCACTTCTGCATCTCGTTGGCCCAGGCTATACATCATGACGTATTGCACCAGGGCTCGCCGGTGCTGCCACAGTCGCTGTAACATGTGGAGAGTTGAATTCCAGCGTGTCGCCACATCGCATTTCAGGCGATGAACCGGCAGGCCGAAAGACTTCTGGAGCGATGCAAGTCGCTCAGCTGCGGCGGTTGAACGGCGGAAGTGAGCACTGTAGACAGTTTACGTGCCCTGGTCAGAAGGCCATCTAGGCCGGGATAGTGTGTTAAAAATTGCTGGACAACAAGGTTCAACACGTGAGCCATACAAGGCACGTGTGTCACCTTGCCCAGGCGAAGGGCCGCACCCAGGTTTGCAGCATTGTCGCACACGGCCTTACCAGGCTGCAGGTTGAGTGGAGACAACCATTTATTAAACTCGGACCGCAGAGCTGACCACAACTCCTCAGCTGTGTGACTCTTATTCCCAAGACATGTCAAGCTAAAGACCGCCTGATGCCGTTGCGCTCTGCTGCCAGCATAGTAATGAGGGGTGCGTGATTCCTTCTGCGCAGTGAGAACGCTGGTGGCCTGACCAGGCAGGCTTGGGGCGGAGGTGGAGGACCCAGATGAGGTGGAGGATGCAGAAGCAGTGGCGGAACTTGGACAGACAGAGGATTGACACACAAGTCGTGGGGACGGCAAGACTTGTGCAGCAGACCCTTCACCATCTATCAACATAGTTACCCAGTGCCCAGTCAGCGACATGTAACGTCCCTGTCCATGCTTACTGGTCCAAGTATCGGTGGTGAAATGCACCCGTTCACACACAGAGTTTCTCAAGGAAGCGGTGATGTTGTGTGCGACATGCTGGTGTAGCGCGGGCACACCTTTCTTAGAGAAGTAGTGGCGACTAGGCATCTGGTACTGGGGCACAGCGACAGACATAAGGTCTCTAAAATCCTGTGTGTCCACTAGGCGGAAAGGCAGCATTTCGGTAGCCAACAGCTTACAGAGGGATAGAGTCAACCTCTTAGCTTTGTCATGGGTCGGAGGAAGTGGCCTTTTATTTGACCACATCTGAGGGACAGAGATCTGGCTGCTGTGTGTAGACGGTGTTGAGTAGGGTGTCCCTGGAAAAATGCAGCTTTGTGAGGAAAGTGCAGGCAGAGACATGATGTTGCCTTCATCCAACGTAGGTGCTATCGATGTCTGAGAGAGCTGTACACACTCACTTGTTTCCCCTTCCAAACCAACTGACGACCTACCAAGCAAACTGCCTGTTGCGGTTACAGTGGTGGAAGTTTTGCGTGGAAAAACAGGTGTGACAGCTGTCCCCACAGTCCTAGAAGATGAAGAGCGCGCGGATGCACTGGAAGGGGCGGGCGGTGGATGGTTCGCTCCGCTAGGCCGCATTGCAGCACAGTGAGCTTCCCACCGGGACCTATGATATTTATTCATGTGACGATTCATGGAAGAAGTTGTCAAACTGCTGAGGTTTTGACCTCTACTAAGAGAATCATGACAAATTTTACATATCACATGATTTGGGCGATCTTTTTCTATGTCAAAAAAGGAACAGGCTAGGCAAGGCTTAGAGGCCATGCGACCTGTTGATGCACCCCGAATAATGCTCATAGGCAGAGTGGTGGCTGAGGATGCAGTTGTAGACGTGCTACCAGTGCTCCGACTCTGTCCAGGAAGGCGCAAGGTAATTTCGTCGTCGGTTGCATCCTCCTCCACCGCCTCTGTTGACCTCCTCGAGTGCCTGACTGGGGGTTGACAGTAGGTGGGATCTAGAACTTCATCATCAATTGTTGTGTTTGCACTCCCCTCCCCCTCAGACCGAGCCTCTTCTTGCCCTGACCGAATATTTAAGTTGTCATCCCAATCGGGTATCTGCGTCTCATCTTCATCAGTATGTTCCTCATTGCCTATAACCACAGTTGTTGGAAAGGCAGCATTTTGGTAGCCAACAGTTTGCATTTTATGAAAGTCAACCTCCAAGCCATGTCATGCCCTTCTAAAAGCATGTATAACACAGCGAGGGGACTCCAACCACAGTCTCCCTCGTTGCCACTCACTGGGCCACACACACCCCACTTGACTGGCATCGGTTGAGCTCCCTTTTGAAAAAGAAAAAGATGCTTTGCATGAAGCACTCTCAAAAATACGCGTGCCTTTCCCGTCCCCTGGCTGACCCAGGGGAAGAAAAGTCCTCTGAGAGCCATGACTTGTTCATCTTGGTTCTTTTAGAGACACAGCGAGGGGACTCCAACCACAGTCTCCCTCGTTTCCACTCACTGGGCCACACACACCCCACTTGACTGGCATCGGTTGAGCTCCCTTTTGAAAAAGAAAAAGATGCTTTGCATGAAGCACTCTCAAAAATACGCGTGCCTTTCCCGTCCCCTGGCTGACCCAGGGGAAGAAAAGTCCTCTGAGAGCCATGACTTGTTCATCTTGGTTCTTTTAGAGACACAGCGAGGGGACTCCAACCACAGTCTCCCTCGTTTCCACTCACTGGGCCACACACACCCCACTTGACTGGCATCGGTTGAGCTCCCTTTTGAAAAAGAAAAAGATGCTTTGCATGAAGCACTCTCAAAAATACGCGTGCCTTTCCCGTCCCCTGGCTGACCCAGGGGAAGAAAAGTCCTCTGAGAGCCATGACTTGTTCATCTTGGTTCTTTTAGAGACACAGCGAGGGGACTCCAACCACAGTCTCCCTCGTTTCCACTCACTGGGCCACACACACCCCACTTGACTGGCATCGGTTGAGCTCCCTTTTGAAAAAGAAAAAGATGCTTTGCATGAAGCACTCTCAAAAATACGCGTGCCTTTCCCGTCCCCTGGCTGACCCAGGGGAAGAAAAGTCCTCTGAGAGCCATGACTTGTTCATCTTGGTTCTTTTAGAGACACAGCGAGGGGACTCCAACCACAGTCTCCCTCGTTTCCACTCACTGGGCCACACACACCCCACTTGACTGGCATCGGTTGAGCTCCCTTTTGAAAAAGAAAAAGATGCTTTGCATGAAGCACTCTCAAAAATACGCGTGCCTTTCCCGTCCCCTGGCTGACCCAGGGGAAGAAAAGTCCTCTGAGAGCCATGACTTGTTCATCTTGGTTCTTTTAGAGACACAGCGAGGGGACTCCAACCACAGTCTCCCTCGTTGCCACTCACTGGGCCACACACACCCCACTTGACTGGCATCGGTTGAGCTCCCTTTTGAAAAAGAAAAAGATGCTTTGCATGAAGCACTCTCAAAAATACGCGTGCCTTTCCCGTCCCCTGGCTGACCCAGGGGAAGAAAAGTCCTCTGAGAGCCATGACTTGTTCATCTTGGTTCTTTTAGAGACACAGCGAGGGGACTCCAACCACAGTCTCCCTCGTTTCCACTCACTGGGCCACACACACCCCACTTGACTGGCATCGGTTGAGCTCCCTTTTGAAAAAGAAAAAGATGCTTTGCATGAAGCACTCTCAAAAATACGCGTGCCTTTCCCGTCCCCTGGCTGACCCAGGGGAAGAAAAGTCCTCTGAGAGCCATGACTTGTTCATCTTGGTTCTTTTAGAGACACAGCGAGGGGACTCCAACCACAGTCTCCCTCGTTGCCACTCACTGGGCCATACACACCCCACTTGACTGGCATCGGTTGAGCTCCCTTTTGAAAAAGAAAAAGATGCTTTGCATGAAGCACTCTCAAAAATACGCGTGCCTTTCCCGTCCCCTGGCTGACCCAGGGGAAGAAAAGTCCTCTGAGAGCCATGACTTGTTCATCTTGGTTCTTTTAGAGACACAGCGAGGGGACTCCAACCACAGTCTCCCTCGTTGCCACTCACTGGGCCACACACACCCCACTTGACTGGCATCGGTTGAGCTCCCTTTTGAAAAAGAAAAAGATGCTTTGCATGAAGCACTCTCAAAAATACGCGTGCCTTTCCCGTCCCCTGGCTGACCCAGGGGAAGAAAAGTCCTCTGAGAGCCATGACTTGTTCATCTTGGTTCTTTTAGAGACACAGCGAGGGGACTCCAACCACAGTCTCCCTCGTTTCCACTCACTGGGCCACACACACCCCACTTGACTGGCATCGGTTGAGCTCCCTTTTGAAAAAGAAAAAGATGCTTTGCATGAAGCACTCTCAAAAATACGCGTGCCTTTCCCGTCCCCTGGCTGACCCAGGGGAAGAAAAGTCCTCTGAGAGCCATGACTTGTTCATCTTGGTTCTTTTAGAGACACAGCGAGGGGACTCCAACCACAGTCTCCCTCGTTTCCACTCACTGGGCCACACACACCCCACTTGACTGGCATCGGTTGAGCTCCCTTTTGAAAAAGAAAAAGATGCTTTGCATGAAGCACTCTCAAAAATACGCGTGCCTTTCCCGTCCCCTGGCTGACCCAGGGGAAGAAAAGTCCTCTGAGAGCCATGACTTGTTCATCTTGGTTCTTTTAGAGACACAGCGAGGGGACTCCAACCACAGTCTCCCTCGTTGCCACTCACTGGGCCACACACACCCCACTTGACTGGCATCGGTTGAGCTCCCTTTTGAAAAAGAAAAAGATGCTTTGCATGAAGCACTCTCAAAAATACGCGTGCCTTTCCCGTCCCCTGGCTGACCCAGGGGAAGAAAAGTCCTCTGAGAGCCATGACTTGTTCATCTTGGTTCTTTTAGAGACACAGCGAGGGGACTCCAACCACAGTCTCCCTCGTTTCCACTCACTGGGCCACACACACCCCACTTGACTGGCATCGGTTGAGCTCCCTTTTGAAAAAGAAAAAGATGCTTTGCATGAAGCACTCTCAAAAATACGCGTGCCTTTCCCGTCCCCTGGCTGACCCAGGGGAAGAAAAGTCCTCTGAGAGCCATGACTTGTTCATCTTGGTTCTTTTAGAGACACAGCGAGGGGACTCCAACCACAGTCTCCCTCGTTTCCACTCACTGGGCCACACACACCCCACTTGACTGGCATCGGTTGAGCTCCCTTTTGAAAAAGAAAAAGATGCTTTGCATGAAGCACTCTCAAAAATACGCGTGCCTTTCCCGTCCCCTGGCTGACCCAGGGGAAGAAAAGTCCTCTGAGAGCCATGACTTGTTCATCTTGGTTCTTTTAGAGACACAGCGAGGGGACTCCAACCACAGTCTCCCTCGTTTCCACTCACTGGGCCACACACACCCCACTTGACTGGCATCGGTTGAGCTCCCTTTTGAAAAAGAAAAAGATGCTTTGCATGAAGCACTCTCAAAAATACGCGTGCCTTTCCCGTCCCCTGGCTGACCCAGGGGAAGAAAAGTCCTCTGAGAGCCATGACTTGTTCATCTTGGTTCTTTTAGAGACACAGCGAGGGGACTCCAACCACAGTCTCCCTCGTTTCCACTCACTGGGCCACACACACCCCACTTGACTGGCATCGGTTGAGCTCCCTTTTGAAAAAGAAAAAGATGCTTTGCATGAAGCACTCTCAAAAATACGCGTGCCTTTCCCGTCCCCTGGCTGACCCAGGGGAAGAAAAGTCCTCTGAGAGCCATGACTTGTTCATCTTGGTTCTTTTAGAGACACAGCGAGGGGACTCCAACCACAGTCTCCCTCGTTTCCACTCACTGGGCCACACACACCCCACTTGACTGGCATCGGTTGAGCTCCCTTTTGAAAAAGAAAAAGATGCTTTGCATGAAGCACTCTCAAAAATACGCGTGCCTTTCCCGTCCCCTGGCTGACCCAGGGGAAGAAAAGTCCTCTGAGAGCCATGACTTGTTCATCTTGGTTCTTTTAGAGACACAGCGAGGGGACTCCAACCACAGTCTCCCTCGTTTCCACTCACTGGGCCACACACACCCCACTTGACTGGCATCGGTTGAGCTCCCTTTTGAAAAAGAAAAAGATGCTTTGCATGAAGCACTCTCAAAAATACGCGTGCCTTTCCCGTCCCCTGGCTGACCCAGGGGAAGAAAAGTCCTCTGAGAGCCATGTCCACATTGTCAGTGGACAGACACGTGTGCTTATCTGCCAGCAGACCCACAGCAGCACTGAAGACAGGTTCCGAGAGAACGCTGGCTGCAGGACACGACAAGATCCCCAAGACGTACGTGGCGAGCTCAGGCAATTTATCAAGATTGGAAGCCAAGAATGAGCAGGGCTCAAGTTGCACATTAATGGAATCGATGTTTCCTTGCATATACTCATATATCTGTGTGTCCTCCTCTTTTTCCTTGTCCAGCTCTTTTGTTTTCGCATGAGTATATGTCCTTGTCACTTTCCCATGTGTTGTGAGTTGTTTGTGACCTTTTGGACACCTTTGAGGGTGTTTTCTAGGTGTTTTTCTGTGTTTGTGATTGCCTGCCATTGTTTCCTATGCAGTTCGAGTTCGGTTCGTCGAACGTTCGA
The DNA here is from genome assembly GCF_048569485.1 of Anomaloglossus baeobatrachus. Classification (NCBI taxonomy): domain Eukaryota; kingdom Metazoa; phylum Chordata; class Amphibia; order Anura; family Aromobatidae; genus Anomaloglossus; species Anomaloglossus baeobatrachus. The sequence goes on from NW_027442315.1 coordinate 238,609, forward strand.
CGAACCGAACTCGAACGGGAGGTCCGTTCGGCGAACCAACCTCGAGCCGAACCGCGACCGGTTCGCTCATCTCTAATCGTTACTGCTGCAGTAACGATAATCGAGAATGGAGACCCATGTCACCGATGAGCGATTTTGCACGTTTTTGCAACGATGCAAAATCGCTCATCGGTGTCACACGCAGCAACATCGCTAATGCGGCCGGATGTGCGTCACAAATTCCGTGACCCCAACGACTCCGCATTAGCGATGTCGCAGCGTGTAAAGCCCCCTTTAGTGGGAGTGGTGTACAGGGTCTTAGCAGTAAAGAGTATTCCATATTTCTGCCAGATACCCACAGAGATATTGAAATCTGAAAAAAGAGACTTCTGCTCATTGAAGGTAAGAACTGCTCACATAGCGTTCAACTCCACAGCAAACGAGTGCTCTAGCACTGGCATCTCAGCAGGGATATTCCCCTACTACACATGTGTGTCTGGGTCGCTGTGACAGTTTACAGGACATAACTCAGGGCACCTAGACAGAAGGCAGAGGGACTACTTTCTATTTCTGGTGTAGAGCTTAGTACAATATATATATATATACTATTACATGTGACACATGTACCTTGTATTACCATTATTCGCTGTATATGAACCCCTTTTCTCCGGGCATTATTTGTCTATAGCATTTTTCACGAACCTGAGGCAACTGAGAACCCTTCAGTGAAGGAATTCCACTAACCCTCACAATACCAACCAGGGGCCTCCCTGCAGTAACTCAGGTAGTTGTACCCATTCTCTTTCCGCATTCTATGTGTTCTTCTTTCTTCTTTTTTTTCTTTTTTCTTCTTTTTATTTCTATCATGTAGTTCAGGGGTTTATAGATATATGTCCTGCATTTCATATTTCCTTTAGTGGTGCTTCTTACCCATTCTCATATCATTTACCCTAGTATTTCATGATCCTGAGGCGACTGAGAACCCTTTAATAAAGGAATCCTTTTTCACCTGAATTGTCAAGTGATACTTACCAGTGACTATCACGTAATGTTACAGGTAGTTCCATTTTCTTCCTCTTCTTTCTCTCCTTTCTTCTTTGTCACACGGTCCATTGTGTTATAGCCCACGTGTCATGATAACACTTGTACCATCTTTTCATTTAGATTCCACCTACAATTATTTACCGATTCCAGTTCTGGAATAGGCTTTCATCATCTACTCACTAGAATTCTCAAGTGCATAAGGTACTGAGACATATACATGTTCACACCATTATAAAGAACAAAGTATAAACATTGAGGTTTTTCTCACACCCATGTTCCTGTGTTCTTTGATATGATATGTGTTCATTTCCTTCACTATATAGGATTGCAAGTTTTCCATTTGTACCTTAATGGCAATGACGCTATACAATTGAACACATATCATCCTGTTATGAAATATAGGTGTGTATTTACCTGCTTGACTATTTTTGGTTGTTTGATCCAGAATGTTTCTCCAGATAGGTCATGTGGAAATTTTCTTTCCTCAGTACAAATGTTTTCACTATGGCTTTGGAAAAATTTTTTGTATGTGCCTCATGGTCATTTGACCCATTGTACTCTCAAGTAGCAATATATTGTACTGTTATGTTGTACTATGTACTAATTACGTGTTTATATGGTTTTGTAACCCTTTATGATCTTAGATAACTTTATCCTTGATAAAGACCTAAAAACAAGGTCGAAACGTTGGATGAATTATCCTTTTGCACAAATAAAGAATTTTCAGCATTCCAAGAGTTCTTTTCTTACGTTATTAATCACTATAGTGTACCAGAGCTATTTCTTTTGAATTGACTCTTATTTTTTCTGAGCACCTGCTATATACACAGTGAGCCAGACATATTCAATTTTCATTCAGAAGGCAGAGGGAAGCCTTAGCAGCTGAGCATATATCTTTGCTTGTGAGCATTAGAACAGGCCGGCGATTACAGGGTAACATGAAAAATGTCCAGCTTGCATTATGACTAGAACATGACAATATCCTTTTAAGTACTAACCTATGATGCGTTCCTAAGCAGTTGATGTTATATGTTCTACATTTCATTTTCTGCATACTTTACAAGTAGTAGAATTTGCTTTGATATAGGCAACTGGATTTTCACAATGAAAAGGCAAAGGATAACGCCCGAAAAAGACGCCATACATTATGTCAGTGCCATCACTGACAAACCTGGATTGACCATGAAATACGGTATGGAGAGCTGTTGTCATCGTATTAGATAGATAAGAATGATTATATGTATTGTAGAAATGTCTCCTATCATGTTCCCTAATTTTTTATTATGTCCACATCCTGGTCCCCATCTTGGACATCATAACAAACGTGCACTTTTTTGTTTAATTTACACATTGGACCATAGGAAAAATGACACTACAGCTACAGAGGTGACCGTCTGATAGCCCAGCTCGACTATCCATCTCTACTGAAGACCCTTTCAGCTATTTGAGAGTTGGGTGGAGAACATCATCTCTGAAAATAGGGTCCCACAGCTGCACCCCATCAGTGTGAGCAGGACTCTTAGGACTCTTAGAAGAGTCAATGCTCTGAGACCATGGGGGGCGCTTAGCCCCCTCTCTTCGTCACTGAGGATGATTTCACTTTTCAGGGAATAGAGAGGGTGGTCCTTGTGGTGGACTGCAGGTATGGAGAGCTGTTGTCATCGTATTAGATAGATAAGAATGATTATATGTATTGTAGAAATGTCTCCTATCATGTTCCCTATTTTTTTATTATGTCCACATCCTGGTCCCCATCTTGGACATCATAACAAACGTGCACTTTTTTGTTTAATTTACACATTGGACCATAGGAAAAATGACACTACAGCTACAGAGGTGACCGTCTGATAGCCCATCTCGACTATCCATCTCTACTGAAGACCCTTTCAGCTTTTTGAGAGTTGGGTGGAGGACATCATCTCTGAAAATAGGGTCCCACAGCTGCACCCCATCAGTGTAAGCAGGACTCTTAGGACTCTTAGAAGAGTCAATGCTCTAAAACCATGGGGGGCGCTTAGCCCCCTCTCCTCGTCCCTGAGGATGATTTCATTTTTCAGGGATTAGAGAGGGTGGTCCTTGTGGTGGACTGCAGGTATGGAGAGCTGTTGTCATCGTATTAGATAGATAAGAATGATTATATGTATTGTAGAAATGTCTCCTATCATGTTCCCTAATTTATTATTATGTCCACATCCTGGTCCCCATCTTGGACATCATAACAAATGTGCACTTTTTTGTTTAATTTACACATTGGACCATAGGAAAAATGACACTACAGCTACAGAGGTGACCGTCTGATAGCCCAGCTCGACTACCCATCTCTACTGAAGACCCTTTCAGCTTTTTGAGAGTTGGGTGGAGGACATCATCTCTGAAAATAGGGTCCCACAGCTTCACGCCATCAGTGTGAGCAGGACTCTTAGGACTCTTAGAAGAGTTAATGCTCTGAGACCATGGGGGCGCTTAGCCCCCTCTCTTCGTCACTGAGGATGATTTCATTTTTCAGGGATTAGAGAGGGTGGTCCTTGTGGTGGACTGCAGGTATGGAGAGCTGTTGTCATCGTATTAGATAGATAAGAATGATTATATGTATTGTAGAAATGTCTCCTATCATGTTCCCTAATTTTTTATTATGTCCACATCCTGGTCCCCATCTTGGACATCATAACAAACGTGCACTTTTTTGTTTAATTTACACATTGGACCATAGGAAAAATGACACTACAGCTACAGAGGTGACCGTCTGATAGCCCAGCTCGACTATCCATCTCTACTGAAGACCCTTTCAGCTTTTTGAGAGTTGGGTGGAGGACATCATCTCTGAAAATAGGGTCCCACAGCTGCACCCCATCAGTGTGAGCAGGACTCTTAGGACTCTTAGAAGAGTTAATGCTCTGAGACCATGGGGGCGCTTAGCCCCCTCTCTTCGTCACTGAGGATGATTTCATTTTTCAGGGATTAGAGAGGGTGGTCCTTGTGGTGGACTGCAGGTATGGAGAGCTGTTGTCATCGTATTAGATAGATAAGAATGATTATATGTATTGTAGAAATGTCTCCTATCATGTTCCCTAATTTTTTATTATGTCCACATCCTGGTCCCCATCTTGGACATCATAACAAACGTGCACTTTTTTGTTTAATTTACACATTGGACCATAGGAAAAATGACACTACAGCTACAGAGGTGACCGTCTGATAGCCCAGCTCGACTATCCATCTCTACTGAAGACCCTTTCAGCTTTTTGAGAGTTGGGTGGAGGACATCATCTCTGAAAATAGGGTCCCACAGCTGCACCCCATCAGTGTGAGCAGGACTCTTAGGACTCTTAGAAGAGTCAATGCTCTGAGACCATTGGGGGCACTTAGCCCCCTCTCTTCATCACTGAGGATGATTTCATTTTTCAGGGATTAGAGAGGGTGGTCCTTGTGGTGGACTGCAGATATGGAGAGCTGTTATCATCGTATTAGATAGATAAGAATGATTATATGTATTGTAGAAATGTCTAGTATCATGTTCCCTAATTTTTTATTATGTCCACATCCTGGTCCCCATCTTGGACATCATAACAAAAGTGCACTTTTTTGTTTAATTTACACATTGGACCATAGGAAAAATGACACTACAGCTACAGAGGTGACCGTCTGATAGCCCAGCTCGACTATCCATCTCTACTGAAGACCCTTTCAGCTTTTTGAGAGTTGGGTGGAGGACATCATCTCTGAAAATAGGGTCCCACAGCTGCACCCCATCAGTGTGAGCAGGACTCTGAGGACTCTTAGAAGAGTCAATGCTCTGAGACCATGGGGGGCGCTTAGCCCCCTCTCTTTGTCACTGAGGATGATTTCATTTTTCAGGGATTAGAGAGGGTGGTCCTTGTGGTGGACTGCAGGTATGGAGAGCTGTTGTCATCGTATTAAATAGATAAGAATGATTATATGTATTGTAGAAATGTCTCCTATCATGTTCCCTAATTTTTTATTATGTCCACATCCTGGTCCCCATCTTGGACATCATAACAAACGTGCACTTTTTTGTTTAATTTACACATTGGACCATAGGAAAAATGACACTACAGCTACAGAGGTGACCGTCTGATAGCCCAGCTCGACTATCCATCTCTACTGAAGACCCTTTCAGCTTTTTGAGAGTTGGGTGGAGAACATCATCTCTGAAAATAGGGTCCCACAGCTGCACCCCATCAGTGTGAGCAGGACTCTTAGGACTCTTAGAAGAGTCAATGCTCTGAGACCATGGGGGGCGCTTAGCCCCCTCTCTTCGTCACTGAGGATGATTTCACTTTTCAGGGAATAGAGAGGGTGGTCCTTGTGGTGGACTGCAGGTATGGAGAGCTGTTGTCATCGTATTAGATAGATAAGAATGATTATATGTATTGTAGAAATGTCTCCTATCATGTTCCCTATTTTTTTATTATGTCCACATCCTGGTCCCCATCTTGGAAATCATAACAAACGTGCACTTTTTTGTTTAATTTACACATTGGACCATAGGAAAAATGACACTACAGCTACAGAGGTGACCGTCTGATAGCCCAGCTCGACTATCCATCTCTACTGAAGACCCTTTCAGCATTTTGAGAGTTGGGTGGAGGACATCATCTCTGAAAATAGGGTCCCACAGCTGCACCCCATCAGTGTGAGCAGGAATCTTAGGACTCTTAGAAGAGTCAATGCTCTGAGACCATGGGGGGCGCTTAGCCCCCTCTCTTCGTCACTGAGGATGATTTCATTTTTCAGGGATTAGAGAGAGTGGTCCTTGTGGTGGACTGCAGGTATGGAGAGCTGTTGTGATCGTATTAGATAGATAAGAATGATTATATGTATTGTAGAAATGTCTCCTATCATGTTCCCTAATTTTTTATTATGTCCACATCCTGGTCCCCATCTTGGACATCATAACAAACGTGCACTTTTTTGTTTAATTTACACATTGGACCATAGGAAAAATGACACTACAGCTACAGAGGTGACCGTCTGATAGCCCAGCTCGACTATCCATCTCTACTGAAGACCCTTTCAGCTTTTTGAGAGTTGGGTGGAGAACATCATCTCTGAAAATAGGGTCCCACAGCTGCACCCCATCAGTGTGAGCAGGACTCTTAGGACTCTTAGAAGAGTCAATGCTCTGAGACCATGGGGGGCGCTTAGCCCCCTCTCTTCGTCACTGAGGATGATTTCACTTTTCAGGGAATAGAGAGGGTGGTCCTTGTGGTGGACTGCAGGTATGGAGAGCTGTTGTCATCGTATTAGATAGATAAGAATGATTATATGTATTGTAGAAATGTCTCCTATCATGTTCCCTATTTTTTTATTATGTCCACATCCTGGTCCCCATCTTGGAAATCATAACAAACTTGCACTTTTTTGTTTAATTTACACATTGGACCATAGGAAAAATGACACTACAGCTACAGAGGTGACCGTCTGATAGCCCAGCTCGACTATCCATCTCTACTGAAGACCCTTTCAGCTTTTTGAGAGTTGGGTGGAGGACATCATCTCTGAAAATAGGGTCCCACAGCTGCACCCCATCAGTGTGAGCAGGAATCTTAGGACTCTTAGAAGAGTCAATGCTCTGAGACCATGGGGGGCGCTTAGCCCCCTCTCTTCGTCACTGAGGATGATTTCATTTTTCAGGGATTAGAGAGAGTGGTCCTTGTGGTGGACTGCAGGTATGGAGAGCTGTTGTGATCGTATTAGATAGATAAGAATGATTATATGTATTGTAGAAATGTCTCCTATCATGTTCCCTAATTTTTTATTATGTCCACATCCTGGTCCCCATCTTGAACATCATAACAAACAGGCACTTTTTTGTTTAATTTACACATTGGACCATAGGAAAAATGACACTACAGCTACAGAGGTGACCGTCTGATAGCCCAGCTCGACTATCCATCTCTACTGAAGACCCTTTCAGCTTTTTGAAAGTTGGGTGGAGGACATCATCTCTGAAAATAGGGTCCCACAGCTGCACCCCATCAGTGTAAGCAGGACTCTTAGGACTCTTAGAAGAGTCAATGCTCTAAAACCATGGGGGGCGCTTAGCCCCCTCTCTTCGTCCCTGAGGATGATTTCATTTTTCAGGGATTAGAGAGGGTGGTCCTTGTGGTGGACTGCAGGTATGGAGAGCTGTTGTCATCGTATTAGATAGATAAGAATGATTATATGTATTGTAGAAATGTCTCCTATCATGTTCCCTAATTTCTTATTATGTCCACATCCTGGTCCCCATCTTGGACATCATAACAAACGTGCACTTTTTTGTTTAATTTACACATTGGACCATAGGAAAAATGACACTACAGCTACAGAGGTGACCGTCTGATAGCCCAGCTCGACTATCCATCTCTACTGAAGACCCTTTCAGCTTTTTGAGAGTTGGGTGGAGGACATCATCTCTGAAAATAGGGTCCCACAGCTTCACCCCATCAGTGTGAGCAGGACTCTTAGGACTCTTAGAAGAGTCAATGCTCTGGTACCATGGGGGGCGCTTGGCCCCCTCTCTTCGTCACTGAGGATGATTTCATTTTTCAGGGATTAGAGAGGGTGGTCCTTGTGGTGGACTGCAGGTATGGAGAGCTGTTGTGATCGTATTAGATAGATAAGAATGATTATATGTATTGTAGAAATGTCTCCTATCATGTTCCCTAATTTTTTATTATGTCCACATCCTGGTCCCCATCTTGGACATCATAACAAACGTGCACTTTTTTGTTTAATTTACACATTGGGCCATAGGAAAAATGACACTACAGCTACAGAGGTGACCGTCTGATAGCCCAGCTCGACTATTCATCTCTACTGAAGACCCTTTCAGCTTTTTGAGAGTTGGGTGGAGGACATCATCTCTGAAAATAGGGTCCCACAGCTGCACCCCATCAGTGTGAGCAGGACTCTTAGGACTCTTAGAAGAGTTAATGCTCTGAGACCATGGGGGCGCTTAGCCCCCTCTCTTCGTCACTGAGGATGATTTCATTTTTCAGGGATTAGAGAGGGTGGTCCTTGTGGTGGACTGCAGGTATGGAGAGCTGTTGTTATCGTATTAGATAGATAAGAATGATTATATGTATTGTAGAAATGTCTCCTATCATGTTCCCTAATTTTTTATTATGTCCACATCCTGGTCCCCATCTTGGACATCATAACAAACGTGCACTTTTTTGTTTAATTTACACATTGGACCAAAGGAAAAATGACACTACAGCTACAAAGGTGACCGTCTGATAGCCCAGCTCGACTATCCATCTCTACTGAAGACCCTTTCAGCTTTTTGAGAGTTGGGTGGAGGACATCATCTCTGAAAATAGGGTCCCACAGCTGCACCCCATCAGTGTGAGCAGGACTCTTAGGACTCTTAGAAGAGTCAATGCTCTGAGACCATTGGGGGCACTTAGCCCCCTCTCTTCGTCACTGAGGATGATTTCATTTTTCAGGGATTAGAGAGGGTGGTCCTTGTGGTGGACTGCAGGTATGGAGAGCTGTTATCATGGTATTAGGTAGATAAGAATGATTATATGTATTGTAGAAATGTCTCCTATCATGTTCCCTAATTTTTTATTATGTCCACATCCTGGTCCCCATCTTGGACATCATAACAAACGTGCACTTTTTTGTTTAATTTACACATTGGACCATAGGAAAAATGACACTACAGCTACAGAGGTGACCGTCTGATAGCCCAGCTCGACAATCCATCTCTACTGAAGACCCTTTCAGCTTTTTGAGAGTTGGGTGGAGGACATCATCTCTGAAAATAGGGTCCCATAGCTGCACCCCATCAGTGTGAGCAGGACTCTTAGGACTCTTAGAAGAGTCAATGCTCTGAGACCATGGGGGGCGCCTAGCCCCCTCTCTTCGTCACTGAGGATGATTTCATTTTTCAGGGATTAGAGAGGGTGGTCCTTGTGGTGGACTGCAGGTATGGAGAGCTGTTGTCATCGTATTAAATAGATAAGAATGATTATATGTATTGTAGAAATGTCTCCTATCATGTTCCCTAATTTTTTATTATGTCCACATCCTGGTCCCCATCTTGGACATCATAACAAACGTGCACTTTTTTGTTTAATTTACACATTGGACCATAGGAAAAATGACACTACAGCTACAGAGGTGACCGTCTGATAGCCCAGCTCGACTATCCATCTCTACTGAAGACCCTTTCAGCTTTTTGAGAGTTGGGTGGAGGACATCATCTCTGAAAATAGGGTCCCACAGCTGCACCCCATCAGTGTGAGCAGGACTCTTAGGACTCTTAGAAGAGTCAATGCTCTGAGACCATGGGGGGCGCTTAGCCCCCTCTCTTCGTCACTGAGGATGATTTCATTTTTCAGGGATTAGAAAGGGTGGTCCTTGTGGTGGACTGCAGGTATGGAGAGCTGTTGTCATCGTATTAAATAGATAAGAATGATTATATGTATTGTAGAAATGTCTCCTATCATGTTCCCTAATTTTTTATTATGTCCACATCCTGGTCCCCATCTTGGACATCATAACAAACGTGCACTCTTTTGTTTAATTTACACATTGGACCATAGGAAAAATGACACTACAGCTACAGAGGTGACCGTCTGATAGCCCAGCTCGACTATCCATCTCTACTGAAGACCCTTTCAGCTTTTTGAGAGTTGGGTGGAGAACATCATCTCTGAAAATAGGGTCCCACAGCTGCACCCCATCAGTGTGAGCAGGACTCTTAGGACTCTTAGAAGAGTCAATGCTCTGAGACCATGGGGGGCGCTTAGCCCCCTCTCCTCGTCACTGAGGATGATTTCACTTTTCAGGGAATAGAGAGGGTGGTCCTTGTGGTGGACTGCAGGTATGGAGAGCTGTTGTCATCGTATTAGATAGATAAGAATGATTATATGTATTGTAGAAATGTCTCCTATCATGTTCCCTATTTTTTTATTATGTCCACATCCTGGTTCCCATCTTGGAAATCATAACAAACGTGCACTTTTTTGTTTAATTTACAAATTGGACAATAGGAAAAATGACACTACAGCTACAGAGGTGACCGTCTGATAGCCCAGCTCGACTATCCATCTCTACTGAAGACCCTTTCAGCTTTTTGAGAGTTGGGTGGAGGACATCATCTCTGAAAATAGGGTCCCACAGCTGCACCCCATCAGTGTGAGCAGGACTCTTAGGACTCTTAGAAGAGTCAATGCTCTGGTACCATGGGGGGCGCTTGGCCCCCTCTCTTCGTCACTGAGGATGATTTCATTTTTCAGGGATTAGAGAGGGTGGTCCTTGTGGTGGACTGCAGGTATGGAGAGCTGTTGTCATCGTATTAGATAGATAAGAATGATTATATGTATTGTAGAAATGTCTCCTATCATGTTCCCTAATTTTTTATTATGTCCACATCCTGGTCCCCATCTTGGACATCATAACAAACGTGCACTTTTTTGTTTAATTTCCACATTGGACCATAGGAAAAATGACACTACAGCTACAGAGGTGACCGTCTGATAGCCCAGCTCGACTATCCATCTCTACTGAAGACCCTTTCAGCTTTTTGAGAGTTGGGTGGAGGACATCATCTCTGAAAATAGGGTCCCACAGCTGCACCCCATCAGTGTGAGCAGGACTCTTAGGACTCTTAGAAGAGTTAATGCTCTGAGACCATGGGGGCGCTTAGCCCCCTCTCTTCGTCACTGAGGATGATTTTATTTTTCAGGGATTAGAGAGGGTGGTCCTTGTGGTGGACTGCAGGTATGGAGAGCTGTTGTCATCGTATTAGATAGATAAGAATGATTATATGTATTGTAGAAATGTCTCCTATCATGTTCCCTAATTTTTTATTATGTCCACATCCTGGTCCCCATCTTGGACATCATAACAAACGTGCACTTTTTTGTTTAATTTACACATTGGACCATAGGAAAAATGACACTACAGCTACAGAGGTGACCGTCTGATAGCCCAGCTCGACTATTCATCTCTACTGAAGACCCTTTCAGCATTTTGAGAGTTGGGTGGAGGACATCATCTCTGAAAATAGGGTCCCACAGCTGCACCCCATCAGTGTGAGCAGGACTCTTAAGACTCTTAGAAGAGTCAATGCTCTGAGACCATGGGGGGCGCTTAGCCCCCTCTCTTCGTCACTGAGGATGATTTCACTTTTCAGGGAATAGAGAGGGTGGTCCTTGTGGTGGACTGCAGGTATGGAGAGCTGTTGTCATCGTATTAGATAGATAAGAATGATTATATGTATTGTAGAAATGTCTCCTATCATGTTCCCTATTTTTTTATTATGTCCACATCCTGGTCCCCATCTTGGAAATCATAACAAACGTGCACTTTTTTGTTTAATTTACACATTGGACCATAGGAAAAATGACACTACAGCTACAGAGGTGACCGTCTGATAGCCCAGCTCGACTATCCATCTCTACTGAAGACCCTTTCAGCTTTTTGAGAGTTGGGTGGAGGACATCATCTCTGAAAATAGGGTCCCACAGCTGCACCCCATCAGTGTGAGCAGGAATCTTAGGACTCTTAGAAGAGTCAATGCTCTGAGACCATGGGGGGCGCTTAGCCCCCTCTCTTCGTCACTGAGGATGATTTCATTTTTCAGGGATTAGAGAGAGTGGTCCTTGTGGTGGACTGCAGGTATGGAGAGCTGTTGTGATCGTATTAGATAGATAAGAATGATTATATGTATTGTAGAAATGTCTCCTATCATGTTCCCTAATTTTTTATTATGTCCACATCCTGGTCCCCATCTTGGACATCATAACAAACGTGCACTTTTTTGTTTAATTTACACATTGGACCATAGGAAAAATGACACTACAGCTACAGAGGTGACCGTCTGATAGCCCAGCTCGACTATCCATCTCTACTGAAGACCCTTTCAGCTTTTTGAGAGTTGGGTGGAGAACATCATCTCTGAAAATAGGGTCCCACAGCTGCACCCCATCAGTGTGAGCAGGACTCTTAGGACTCTTAGAAGAGTCAATGCTCTGAGACCATGGGGGGCGCTTAGCCCCCTCTCTTCGTCACTGAGGATGATTTCACTTTTCAGGGAATAGAGAGGGTGGTCCTTGTGGTGGACTGCAGGTATGGAGAGCTGTTGTCATCGTATTAGATAGATAAGAATGATTATATGTATTGTAGAAATGTCTGCTATCATGTTCCCTATTTTTTTATTATGTCCACATCCTGGTCCCCATCTTGGAAATCATAACAAACGTGCACTTTTTTGTTTAATTTACACATTGGACCATAGGAAAAATGACACTACAGCTACAGAGGTGACCGTCTGATAGCCCAGCTCGACTATCCATCTCTACTGAAGACCCTTTCAGCTTTTTGAGAGTTGGGTGGAGGACATCATCTCTGAAAATAGGGTCCCACAGCTGCACCCCATCAGTGTAAGCAGGACTCTTAGGACTCTTAGAAGAGTCAATGCTCTAAAACCATGGGGGGCGCTTAGCCCCCTCTCTTCGTCCCTGAGGATGATTTCATTTTTCAGGGATTAGAGAGGGTGGTCCTTGTGGTGGACTGCAGGTATGGAGAGCTGTTGTCATCGTATTAGATAGATAAGAATGATTATATGTATTGTAGAAATGTCTCCTATCATGTTCCCTAATTTCTTATTATGTCCACATCCTGGTCCCCATCTTGGACATCATAACAAACGTGCACTTTTTTGTTTAATTTACACATTGGACCATAAGAAAAATGACACTACAGCTACACAGGTGACCGTCTGATAGCCCAGCTCGACTATCCATCTCTACTGAAGACCCTTTCAGCTTTTTGAGAGTTGGGTGGAGGACATCATCTCTGAAAATAGGGTCCCACAGCTTCACCCCATCAGTGTGAGCAGGACTCTTAGGACTCTTAGAAGAGTCAATGCTCTGGTACCATGGGGGGCGCTTGGCCCCCTCTCTTCGTCACTGAGGATGATTTCATTTTTCAGGGATTAGAGAGGGTGGTCCTTGTGGTGGACTGCAGGTATGGAGAGCTGTTGTGATTGTATTAGATAGATAAGAATGATTATATGTATTGTAGAAATGTCTCCTATCATGTTCCCTAATTTTTTATTATGTCCACATCCTGGTCCCCATCTTGGACATCATAACAAACGTGCACTTTTTTGTTTAATTTACACATTGGGCCATAGGAAAAATGACACTACAGCTACAGAGGTGACCGTCTGATAGCCCAGCTCGACTATCCATCTCTACTGAAGACCCTTTCAGCTTTTTGAGAGTTGGGTGGAGGACATCATCTCTGAAAATAGGGTCCCACAGCTGCACCCCATCAGTGTGAGCAGGACTCTTAGGACTCTTAGAAGAGTTAATGCTCTGAGACCATGGGGGCGCTTAGCCCCCTCTCTTCGTCACTGAGGATGATTTCATTTTTCAGGGATTAGAGAGGGTGGTCCTTGTGGTGGACTGCAGGTATGGAGAGCTGTTGTCATCGTATTAGATAGATAAGAATGATTATATGTATTGTAGAAATGTCTCCTATCATGTTCCCTAATTTTTTATTATGTCCACATCCTGGTCCCCATCTTGGACATCATAACAAACGTGCACTTTTTTGTTTAATTTACACATTGGACCAAAGGAAAAATGACACTACAGCTACAGAGGTGACCGTCTGATAGCCCAGCTCGACTATCCATCTCTACTGAAGACCCTTTCAGCTTTTTGAGAGTTGGGTGGAGGACATCATCTCTGAAAATAGGGTCCCACAGCTGCACCCCATCAGTGTGAGCAGGACTCTTAGGACTCTTAGAAGAGTCAATGCTCTGAGACCATGGGGGGCGCTTAGCCCCCTCTCCTCGTCACTGAGGATGATTTCACTTTTCAGGGAATAGAGAGGGTGGTCCTTGTGGTGGACTGCAGGTATGGAGAGCTGTTGTCATCGTATTAGATAGATAAGAATGATTATATGTATTGTAGAAATGTCTCCTATCATGTTCCCTATTTTTTTATTATGTCCACATCCTGGTTCCCATCTTGGAAATCATAACAAACGTGCACTTTTTTGTTTAATTTACAAATTGGACAATAGGAAAAATGACAGTACAGCTACAGAGGTGACCGTCTGATAGCCCAGCTCGACTATCCATCTCTACTGAAGACCCTTTCAGCTTTTTGAGAGTTGGGTGGAGGACATCATCTCTGAAAATAGGGTCCCAGAGCTGCACCCCATCAGTGTGAGCAGGACTCTTAGGACTCTTAGAAGAGTCAATGCTCTGGTACCATGGGGGGCGCTTGGCCCCCTCTCTTCGTCACTGAGGATGATTTCATTTTTCAGGGATTAGAGAGGGTGGTCCTTGTGGTGGACTGCAGGTATGGAGAGCTGTTGTCATCGTATTAGATAGATAAGAATGATTATATGTATTGTAGAAATGTCTCCTATCATGTTCCCTAATTTTTTATTATGTCCACATCCTGGTCCCCATCTTGGACATCATAACAAACGTGCACTTTTTTGTTTAATTTCCACATTGGACCATAGGAAAAATGACACTACAGCTACAGAGGTGACCGTCTGATAGCCCAGCTCGACTATCCATCTCTACTGAAGACCCTTTCAGCTTTTTGAGAGTTGGGTGGAGGACATCATCTCTGAAAATAGGGTCCCACAGCTGCACCCCATCAGTGTGAGCAGGACTCTTAGGACTCTTAGAAGAGTTAATGCTCTGAGACCATGGGGGCGCTTAGCCCCCTCTCTTCGTCACTGAGGATGATTTCATTTTTCAGGGATTAGAGAGGGTGGTCCTTGTGGTGGACTGCAGGTATGGAGAGCTGTTGTCATCGTATTAGATAGATAAGAATGATTATATGTATTGTAGAAATGTCTCCTATCATGTTCCCTAATTTTTTATTATGTCCACATCCTGGTCCCCATCTTGGACATCATAACAAACGTGCACTTTTTTGTTTAATTTACACATTGGACCATAGGAAAAATGACACTACAGCTACAGAGGTGACCGTCTGATAGCCCAGCTCGACTATTCATCTCTACTGAAGACCCTTTCAGCATTTTGAGAGTTGGGTGGAGGACATCATCTCTGAAAATAGGGTCCCACAGCTGCACCCCATCAGTGTGAGCAGGACTCTTAAGACTCTTAGAAGAGTCAATGCTCTGAGACCATTGGGGGCACTGAGCCCCCTCTCTTCGTCACTGAGGATGATTTCATTTTTCAGGGTTTAGAGAGGGTGGTCCTTGTGGTGGACTGCAGGTATGGAGAGCTGTTATCATCGTATTAGATAGATAAGAATGATTATATGTATTGTAGAAATGTCTCCTATCATGTTCCCTAATTTTTTATTATGTCCACATCCTGGTCCCCATCTTGGACATCATAACAAACGTGCACTTTTTTGTTTAATTTACACATTGGACCATAGGAAAAATGACACTACAGCTACAGAGGTGACCGTCTGATAGCCCAGCTCGACTATCCATCTCTACTGAAGACCCTTTCAGCTTTTTGAGAGTTGGGTGGAGGACATCATCTCTGAAAATAGGGTCCCACAGCTTCACCCCATCAGTGTGAGCAGGACTCTTAGGACTCTTAGAAGAGTCAATGCTCTGGTACCATGGGGGGCGCTTGGCCCCCTCTCTTCGTCACTGAGGATGATTTCATTTTTCAGGGATTAGAGAGGGTGGTCCTTGTGGTGGACTGCAGGTATGTAGAGCTGTTGTCATGGTATTAGATAGATAAGAATGATTATATGTATTGTAGAAATGTCTCCTATCATGTTCCCTAATTTTTTATTATGTCCACATCCTGGTCCCCATCTTGGACATCATAACAAACGTGCACTTTTTTGTTTAATTTACACATTGGACCATAGTAAAAATGACACTACAGCTACAGAGGTGACCGTCTGATAGCCCAGCTCGACTATCCATCTCTACTGAAGACCCTTTCAGCTTTCTGAGAGTTGGGTGGAGGACATCATCTCTGAAAATAGGGTCCCACAGCTGCACCCCATAAGTGTGAGCAGGACTCTTAGGACTCTTAGAAGAGTTAATGCTCTGAGACCATGGGGGCGCTTAGCCCCCTCTCTTCGTCACTGAGGATGATTTCATTTTTCAGGGATTAGAGAGGGTGGTCCTTGTGGTGGACTGCAGGTATAGAGAGCTGTTGTCATCGTATTAGATAGATAAGAATGATTATATGTATTGTAGAAATGTCTCCTATCATGTTCCCTAATTTTTTATTATGTCCACATCCTGGTCCCCATCTTGGACATCATAACAAACGTGCACTTTTTTGTTTAATTTACACATTGGACCATAGGAAAAATGACACTACAGCTACAGAGGTGACCGTCTGATAGCCCAGCTCGACTATTCATCTCTACTGAAGACCCTTTCAGCATTTTGAGAGTTGGGTGGAGGACATCATCTCTGAAAATAGGGTCCCACAGCTGCACCCCATCAGTGTGAGCAGGACTCTTAAGACTCTTAGAAGAGTCAATGCTCTGAGACCATTGGGGGCACTGAGCCCCCTCTCTTCGTCACTGAGGATGATTTCATTTTTCAGGGTTTAGAGAGGGTGGTCCTTGTGGTGGACTGCAGGTATGGAGAGCTGTTATCATCGTATTAGATAGATAAGAATGATTATATGTATTGTAGAAATGTCTCCTATCATGTTCCCTAATTTTTTATTATGTCCACATCCTGGTCCCCATCTTGGACATCATAACAAACGTGCACTTTTTTGTTTAATTTACACATTGGACCATAGGAAAAATGACACTACAGCTACAGAGGTGACCGTCTGATAGCCCAGCTCGACTATCCATCTCTACTGAAGACCCTTTCAGCTTTTTGAGAGTTGGGTGGAGGACATCATCTCTGAAAATAGGGTCCCACAGCTTCACCCCATCAGTGTGAGCAGGACTCTTAGGACTCTTAGAAGAGTCAATGCTCTGGTACCATGGGGGGCGCTTGGCCCCCTCTCTTCGTCACTGAGGATGATTTCATTTTTCAGGGATTAGAGAGGGTGGTCCTTGTGGTGGACTGCAGGTATGTAGAGCTGTTGTCATCGTATTAGATAGATAAGAATGATTATATGTATTGTAGAAATGTCTCCTATCATGTTCCCTAATTTTTTATTATGTCCACATCCTGGTCCCCATCTTGGACATCATAACAAACGTGCACTTTTTTGTTTAATTTACACATTGGACCATAGTAAAAATGACACTACAGCTACAGAGGTGACCGTCTGATAGCCCAGCTCGACTATCCATCTCTACTGAAGACCCTTTCAGCTTTCTGAGAGTTGGGTGGAGGACATCATCTCTGAAAATAGGGTCCCACAGCTGCACCCCATAAGTGTGAGCAGGACTCTTAGGACTCTTAGAAGAGTTAATGCTCTGAGACCATGGGGGCGCTTAGCCCCCTCTCTTCGTCACTGAGGATGATTTCATTTTTCAGGGATTAGAGAGGGTGGTCCTTGTGGTGGACTGCAGGTATGGAGAGCTGTTGTCATCGTATTAGATAGATAAGAATGATTATATGTATTGTAGAAATGTCTCCTATCATGTTCCCTAATTTTTTATTATGTCCACATCCTGGTCCCCATCTTGGACATCATAACAAACGTGCACTTTTTTGTTTAATTTACACATTGGACCATAGGAAAAATGACACTACAGCTACAGAGGTGACCGTCTGATAGCCCAGCTCGACTATCCATCTCTACTGAAGACCCTTTCAGCTTTTTGAGAGTTGGGTGGAGGACATCATCTCTGAAAATAGGGTCCCACAGCTGCACCCCATCAGTGTGAGCAGGACTCTTAGGACTCTTAGAAGAGTCAATGCTCTGAGACCATTGGGGGAACTTAGCCCCCTCTCTTCGTCACTGAGGATGATTTCATTTTTCAGGGATTAGAGAGGGTGGTCCTTGTGGTGGACTGCAGGTATGGAGAGCTGTTATCATCGTATTAGATAGATAAGAATGATTATATGTATTGTAGAAATGTCTCCTATCATGTTCCCTAATTTTTTATTATGTCCACATCCTGGTCCCCATCTTGGACATCATAACAAACGTGCACTTTTTTGTTTAATTTACACATTGGACCATAGGAAAAATGACACTACAGCTACAGAGGTGACCGTCTGATAGCCCAGCTCGACAATCCATCTCTACTGAAGACCCTTTCAGCTTTTTGAGAGTTGGGTGGAGGACATCATCTCTGAAAATAGGGTCCCACAGCTGCACCCCATCAGTGTGAGCAGGACTCTTAGGACTCTTAGAAGAGTCAATGCTCTGAGACCATGGGGGGCGCTTAGCCCCCTCTCTTCGTCACTGAGGATGATTTCATTTTTCAGGGATTAGAGAGGGTGGTCCTTGTGGTGGACTGCAGGTATGGAGAGCTGTTGTCATCGTATTAAATAGATAAGAATGATTATATGTATTGTAGAAATGTCTCCTATCATGTTCCCTAATTTTTTATTATGTCCACATCCTGGTCCCCATCTTGGACATCATAACAAACGTGCACTTTTTTGTTTAATTTACACATTGGACCATAGGAAAAATGACACTACAGCTACAGAGGTGACCGTCTGATAGCCCAGCTCGACTATACATCTCTACTGAAGACCCTTTCAGCTTTTTGAGAGTTGGGTGGAGAACATCATCTCTGAAAATAGGGTCCCACAGCTGCACCCCATCAGTGTGAGCAGGACTCTTAGGACTCTTAGAAGAGTCAATGTTTTGAGACCATGGCGGGCGCTTAGCCCCCTCTCTTCGTCACTGAGGATGATTTCACTTTTCAGGGAATAGAGAGGGTGGTACTTGTGGTGGACTGCAGGTATGGAGAGCTGTTGTCATCGTATTAGATAGATAAGAATGATTATATGTATTGTAGAAATGTCTCCTATCATGTTCCCTATTTTTTTATTATGTCCACATCCTGGTCCCCATCTTGGAAATCATAACAAACGTGCACTTTTTTGTTTAATTTACACATTGGACCATAGGAAAAATGACACTACAGCTACAGAGGTGACCGTCTGGTAGCCCAGCTCGACTATCCATCTCTACTGAAGACCCTTTCAGCTTTTTGAGAGTTGGGTGGAGGACATCATCTCTGAAAATACGGTCCCACAGCTGCACCCCATCAGTGTGAGCAGGACTCTTAGGACTCTTAGAAGAGTCAATATTTTGAGGCCATGGGGGGCGCTTAGCCCCCTCTCTTCGTCACTGAGGATGATTTCATTTTTCAGGGATTAGAGAGAGTGGTCCTTGTGGTGGACTGCAGGTATGGAGAGCTGTTGTGATCGTATTAGATAGATAAGAATGATTATATGTATTGTAGAAATGTCTCCTATCATGTTCCCTAATTTTTTATTATGTCCACATCCTGGTCCCCATCTTGGACATCATAACAAACGTGCACTTTTTTGTTTAATTTCCACATTGGACCATAGGAAAAATGACACTACAGCTACAGAGGTGACCGTCTGATAGCCCAGCTCGACTATCCATCTCTACTGAAGACCCTTTCAGCTTTTTGAGAGTTGGGTGGAGGACATCATCTCTGAAAATCGGGTCCCACAGCTGCACCCCATCAGTGTGAGCAGGACTCTTAGGACTCTTAGAAGAGTTAATGCTCTGAGACCATGGGGGCGCTTAGCCCCCTCTCTTCGTCACTGAGGATGATTTCATTTTTCAGGGATTAGAGAGGGTGGTCCTTGTGGTGGACTGCAGGTATGGAGAGCTGTTGTCATCGTATTAGATAGATAAGAATGATTATATGTATTGTAGAAATGTCTCCTATCATGTTCCCTAATTTTTTATTATGTCCACATCCTGGTCCCCATCTTGGACATCATAACAAACGTGCACTTTTTTGTTTAATTTACACATTGGACCATAGGAAAAATGACACTACAGCTACAGAGGTGACCGTCTGATAGCCCAGCTCGACTATCCATCTCTACTGAAGACCCTTTCAGCATTTTGAGAGTTGGGTGGAGGACATCATCTCTGAAAATAGGGTCCCACAGCTGCACCCCATCAGTGTGAGCAGGACTCTTAAGACTCTTAGAAGAGTCAATGCTCTGAGACCATTGGGGGCACTGAGCCCCCTCTCTTCGTCACTGAGGATGATTTCATTTTTCAGGGTTTAGAGAGGGTGGTCCTTGTGGTGGACTGCAGGTATGGAGAGCTGTTATCATCGTATTAGATAGATAAGAATGATTATATGTATTGTAGAAATGTCTCCTATCATGTTCCCTAATTTTTTATTATGTCCACATCCTGGTCCCCATCTTGGACATCATAACAAACGTGCACTTTTTTGTTTAATTTACACATTGGACCATAGGAAAAATGACACTACAGCTACAGAGGTGACCGTCTGATAGCCCAGCTCGACTATCCATCTCTACTGAAGACCCTTTCAGCTTTTTGAGAGTTGGGTGGAGGACATCATCTCTGAAAATAGGGTCCCACAGCTTCACCCCATCAGTGTGAGCAGGACTCTTAGGACTCTTAGAAGAGTCAATGCTCTGGTACCATGGGGGGCGCTTGGCCCCCTCTCTTCGTCACTGAGGATGATTTCATTTTTCAGGGATTAGAGAGGGTGGTCCTTGTGGTGGACTGCAGGTATGTAGAGCTGTTGTCATCGTATTAGATAGATAAGAATGATTATATGTATTGTAGAAATGTCTCCTATCATGTTCCCTAATTTTTTATTATGTCCACATCCTGGTCCCCATCTTGGACATCATAACAAACGTGCACTTTTTTGTTTAATTTACACATTGGACCATAGGAAAAATGACACTACAGCTACAGAGGTGACCGTCTGATGGCCCAGCTCGACTATCCATCTCTACTGAAGACCCTTTCAGCTTTTTGAGAGTTGGGTGGAGGACATCATCTCTGAAAATAGGGTCCCACAGCTGCACCCCATCAGTGTGAGCAGGACTCTTAGGACTCTTAGAAGAGTTAATGCTCTGAGACCATGGGGGCGCTTAGCCCCCTCTCTTCGTCACTGAGGATGATTTCATTTTTCAGGGATTAGAGAGGGTGGTCCTTGTGGTGGACTGCAGGTATGGAGAGCTGTTGTCATCGTATTAGATAGATAAGAATGATTATATGTATTGTAGAAATGTCTCCTATCATGTTCCCTAATTTTTTATTATGTCCACATCCTGGTCCCCATCTTGGACATCATAACAAACGTGCACTTTTTTGTTTAATTTACACATTGGACCATAGGAAAAATGACACTACAGCTACAGAGGTGACCGTCTGATAGCCCAGCTCGACTATCCATCTCTACTGAAGACCCTTTCAGCTTTTTGAGAGTTGGGTGGAGGACATTATCTCTGAAAATAGGGTCCCACAGCTGCACCCCATCAGTGTGAGCAGGACTCTTAGGACTCTTAGAAGAGTCAATGCTCTGAGACCATTGGGGGCACTTAGCCCCCTCTCTTCGTCACTGAGGATGATTTCATTTTTCAGGGATTAGAGAGGGTGGTCCTTGTGGTGGACTGCAGGTATGGAGAGCTGTTATCATCGTATTAGATAGATAAGAATGATTATATGTATTGTAGAAATGTCTCCTATCATGTTCCCTAATTTTTTATTATGTCCACATCCTGGTCCCCATCTTGGACATCATAACAAACGTGCACTTTTTTGTTTAATTTACACATTGGACCATAGGAAAAATGACACTACAGCTACAGAGGTGACCGTCTGATAGCCCAGCTCGACAATCCATCTCTACTGAAGACCCTTTCAGCTTTTTAAGAGTTGGGTGGAGGACATCATCTCTGAAAATAGGGTCCCACAGCTGCACCCCATCAGTGTGAGCAGGACTCTTAGGACTCTTAGAAGAGTCAATGCTCTGAGACCATGGGGGGCGCTTAGCCCCCTCTCTTCGTCACTGAGGATGATTTCATTTTTCAGGGATTAGAGAGGGTGGTCCTTGTGGTGGACTGCAGGTATGGAGAGCTGTTGTCATCGTATTAAATAGATAAGAATGATTATATGTATTGTAGAAATGTCTCCTATCATGTTCCCTAATTTTTTATTATGTCCACATCCTGGTCCCCATCTTGGACATCATAACAAACGTGCACTTTTTTGTTTAATTTACACATTGGACCATAGGAAAAATGACACTACAGCTACAGAGGTGACCGTCTGATAGCCCAGCTCGACTATCCATCTCTACTGAAGACCCTTTCAGCTTTTTGAGAGTTGGGTGGAGAACATCATCTCTGAAAATAGGGTCCCACAGCTGCACCCCATCAGTGTGAGCAGGACTCTTAGGACTCTTAGAAGAGTCAATGTTTTGAGACCATGGGGGGCGCTTAGCCCCCTCTCTTCGTCACTGAGGATGATTTCACTTTTCAGGGAATAGAGAGGGTGGTACTTGTGGTGGACTGCAGGTATGGAGAGCTGTTGTCAACGTATTAGATAGATAAGAATGATTATATGTATTGTAGAAATGTCTCCTATCATGTTCCCTATTTTTTTATTATGTCCACATCCTGGTCCCCATCTTGGAAATCATAACAAACGTGCACTTTTTTGTTTAATTTACACATTGGACCATAGGAAAAATGACACTACAGCTCCAGAGGTGACCGTCTGGTAGCCCAGCTCGACTATCCATCTCTACTGAAGACCCTTTCAGCTTTTTGAGAGTTGGGTGGAGGACATCATCTCTGAAAATAGGGTCCCACAGCTGCACCCCATCAGTGTGAGCAGGACTCTTAGGACTCTTAGAAGAGTCAATGTTTTGAGACCATGGGGGGCGCTTAGCCCCCTCTCTTCGTCACTGAGGATGATTTCATTTTTCAGGGATTAGAGAGGGTGGTCCTTGTGGTGGACTGCAGGTATGGAGAGCTGTTGTCATCGTATTAAATAGATAAGAATGATTATATGTATTGTAGAAATGTCTCCTATCATGTTCCCTAATTTTTTATTATGTCCACATCCTGGTCCCCATCTTGGACATCATAACAAACGTGCACTTTTTTGTTTAATTTACACATTGGACCATAGGAAAAATGACAATACAGCTACAGAGGTGACCGTCTGATAGCCCAGCTCGACTATCCATCTCTACTGAAGACCCTTTCAGCTTTTTGAGAGTTGGGTGGAGAACATCATCTCTGAAAATAGGGTCCCACAGCTGCACCCCATCAGTGTGAGCAGGACTCTTAGGACTCTTAGAAGAGTCAATGTTTTGAGACCATGGGGGGCGCTTAGCCCCCTCTCTTCGTCACTGAGGATGATTTCACTTTTCAGGGAATAGAGAGGGTGGTACTTGTGGTGGACTGCAGGTATGGAGAGCTGTTGTCATCGTATTAGATAGATAAGAATGATTATATGTATTGTAGAAATGTCTCCTATCATGTTCCCTATTTTTTTATTATGTCCACATCCTGGTCCCCATCTTGGAAATCATAACAAACGTGCACTTTTTTGTTTAATTTACACATTGGACCATAGGAAAAATGACACTACAGCTACAGAGGTGACCGTCTGGTAGCCCAGCTCGACTATCCATCTCTACTGAAGACCCTTTCAGCTTTTTGAGAGTTGGGTGGAGGACATCATCTCTGAAAATAGGGTCCCACAGCTGCACCCCATCAGTGTGAGCAGGACTCTTAGGACTCTTAGAAGAGTCAATGTTTTGAGACCATGGGGGGCGCTTAGCCCCCTCTCTTCGTCACTGAGGATGATTTCATTTTTCAGGGATTAGAGAGAGTGGTCCTTGTGGTGGACTGCAGGTATGGAGAGCTGTTGTGATCGTATTAGATAGATAAGAATGATTATATGTATTGTAGAAATGTCTCCTATCATGTTCCCTAATTTTTTATTATGTCCACATCCTGGTCCCCATCTTGGACATCATAACAAACGTGCACTTTTTTGTTTAATTTACACATTGGACCATAGGAAAAATGACACTACAGCTACAGAGGTGACCGTCTGATAGCCCAGCTCGACTATCCATCTCTACTGAAGACCCTTTCAGCTTTTTGAGAGTTGGGTGGAGGACATCATCTCTTAAAATAGGGTCCCACAGCTGCACCCCATCAGTGTAAGCAGGACTCTTAGGACTCTTAGAAGAGTCAATGCTCTAAAACCATGGGGGGCGCTTAGCCCCCTCTCTTCGTCCCTGAGGATGATTTCATTTTTCAGGGATTAGAGAGGGTGGTCCTTGTGGTGGACTGCAGGTATGGAGAGCTGTTGTCATCGTATTAGATAGATAAGAATGATTATATGTATTGTAGAAATGTCTCCTATCATGTTCCCTAATTTTTTATTATGTCCACATCCTGGTCCCCATCTTGGACATCATAACAAACGTGCACTTTTTTGTTTAATTTACACATTGGACCATAGGAAAAATGACACTACAGCTACAGAGGTGACCGTCTGATAGCCCAGCTCGACTATCCATCTCTACTGAAGACCCTTTCAGCTTTTTGAGAGTTGGGTGGAGGACATCATCTCTGAAAATAGGGTCCCACAGCTGCACCCCATCAGTGTGAGCAGGACTCTTAGGACTCTTAGAAGAGTTAATGCTCTGAGACCATGGGGGTGCTTAGCCCCCTCTCTTCGTCACTGAGGATGATTTCATTTTTCAGGGATTAGAGAGGGTGGTCCTTGTGGTGGACTGCAGGTATGGAGAGCTGTTGTCATCGTATTAGATAGATAAGAATGATTATATGTATTGTAGAAATGTCTCCTATCATGTTCCCTAATTTTTTATTATGTCCACATCCTGGTCCCCATCTTGGACATCATAACAAACGTGCACTTTTTTGTTTAATTTACACATTGGACCATAGGAAAAATGACACTACAGCTACAGAGGTGACCGTCTGGTAGCCCAGCTCGACTATCCATCTCTACTGAAGACCCTTTCAGCTTTTTGAGAGTTGGGTGGAGGACATCATCTCTGAAAATAGGGTCCCACAGCTGCACCCCATCAGTGTGAGCAGGACTCTTAGGACTCTTAGAAGAGTCAATGTTTTGAGACCATGGGGGGCGCTTAGCCCCCTCTCTTCGTCACTGAGGATGATTTCATTTTTCAGGGATTAGAGAGAGTGGTCCTTGTGGTGGACTGCAGGTATGGAGAGCTGTTGTGATCGTATTAGATAGATAAGAATGATTATATGTATTGTAGAAATGTCTCCTATCATGTTCCCTAATTTTTTATTATGTCCACATCCTGGTCCCCATCTTGGACATCATAACAAACGTGCACTTTTTTGTTTAATTTACACATTGGACCATAGGAAAAATGACACTACAGCTACAGAGGTGACCGTCTGATAGCCCAGCTCGACTAGCCATCTCTACTGAAGACATTTCTACAATACATATAATCATTCTTATCTATCTAATACGATCACAACAGCTCTCCATACCTGCAGTCCACCACAAGGACCACTCTCTCTAATCCCTGAAAAATGAAATCATCCTCAGTGACGAAGAGAGGGGGCTAAGCGCCCCCCATGGTCTCAGAGCATTGACTCTTCTAAGAGTCCTAAGATTCCTGCTCACTCTGATGGGGTGCAGCTGTGGGACCCTATCTTCAGAGATGATGTCCTCCACCCAACTCTCAAAAAGCTGAAAGGGTCTTCAGTAGAGATGGATAGTCGAGCTGGGCTATCAGACGGTCACCTCTGTAGCTGTAGTGTCATTTTTCCTATGGTCCAATTTGTAAATTAAACAAAAAAGTGCACGTTTGTTATGATTTCCAAGATGGGGACCAGGATGTGGACATAATAAAAAAATAGGGAACATGATAGGAGACATTTCTACAATACATATAATCATTCTTATCTATCTAATACGATGACAACAGCTCTCCATACCTGCAGTCCACCACAAGGACCACCCTCTCTATTCCCTAAAAAGTGAAATCATCCTCAGTGACGAGGAGAGGGGGCTAAGCGCCCCCCATGGTCTCAGAGCATTGACTCTTCTAAGAGTCCTAAGAGTCCTGCTCACACTGATGGGGTGCAGCTGTGGGACCCTATTTTCAGAGATGATGTTCTCCACCCAACTCTCAAAAAGCTGAAAGGGTCTTCAGTAGAGATGAGCGAACCGGTCGCGGTTCGGCTCGAGGTTGGTTCGCCGAACGGACCTCCCGTTCGAGTTCGGTTCGTCGAACGTTCGACGAACCGAACTCGAACTGCATAGGAAACAATGGCAGGCAATCACAAACACAGAAAAACACCTAGAAAACACCCTCAAAGGTGTCCGAAAGGTGACAAACAACTCAAACACATTGGAAAGTGACAAGGACATATACTCATGCGAAAACAAAACAGCTGGACAAGGAAAAAGAGGAGGACACACAGATATAGGCATGGCACGCCCTTCTAAAATCATGTAAAACACCGCAAGGTGACTCCAAGCGGAATCTCCCTTTTTTCCAAAAATTGGGCCACACACACACCCACCCCTTCAGTGGCAGCAGTTGTGCCCCAGTTGTACACTTCACAGCTAGATTTGCATCAAGCACATTCAAAAATACGCCATTCTTATCCATCCCCAGGATGACACCGGGGTAGGTAGCAAAGTCTTTCCTGATCCCAGCTCTGTGCAGCTTGGATCATTTATAAAAAACACAGCAATCAAGGGTTACTCCAAGCGGAGTCTCCCTTTTTTCCAAAAATTGGGCCCCACACACACCCACCCCTTCAGTGGCAGCAGTTGTGCCCTAGTTGTACACTTCACAGCTACATTTGCATCAAGCACATTCAAAAATACGCCATTCTTATCCATCCCCAGGATGACACCGGGGTAGGTAGCAAAGTCTTTGCTGACCCATGACTTGTTCATCTTGGCTTCTTTTAAAAACAATGTAAGCAAGGGTTACTCCAAGCGGAGTTCCCTTTTTTCCAAAAATTGGGCCCCACACACACCCACCCCTTCAGTGGCAGCAGTTGTGCCCTAGTTGTACACTTCACAGCTACATTTGCATCAAGCACATTCAAAAATACGCCATTCTTATCCATCCCCAGGATGACACCGGGGTAGGTAGCAAAGTCTTTGCTGACCCATGACTTGTTCATCTTGGCTTCTTTTAAAAACAATGTAAGCAAGGGTTACTCCAAGCGGAGTCTCCCTTTTTTCCAAAAATTGGGCCCCACACACACCCACCCCTTCAGTGGCAGCAGTTGTGCCCTAGTTGTACACTTCACAGCTACATTTGCATCAAGCACATTCAAAAATACGCCATTCTTATCCGTCCCCAGGATGACACCGGGGTAGGTAGCAAAGTGTTTCCTGATCCCAGCTCTGTTCATCTTGGCTTCTTTTAAAAACACAGCAAGCAAGGGTTACTCCAAGCGGAGTCTCCCTTTTTTTTCCAAAAATTGGGCCCCACACACCCACCCATTCAGTGGCAGCAGTTGTGCCCCAGTTGTACACTTCACAGCTAGATTTGCATCAAGCACATTCAAAAATACGCCATTCTTATCCATCCCCAAGATGACACCGGGGTAGGTAGCAAAGTCTTTCCTGATCCCAGCTCTGTTCATCTTGGCTTCTTTTAAAAACACATCAAGCAAGGGTTACTCCAAGCGGAGCCTCCCTTTTTTCCAAAAATTGGGCCCCACACACCCACCCATTCAGTGGCAGCAGTTGTGCCCCAGTTGTACACTTCACAGCTAGATTTGCATCAAGCACATTCCAAAATACGCCATTCTTATCCGTCCCCAGGATGACACCGGGGTAGGTAGCAAAGTGTTTCCTGATCCCAGCTCTGTTCATCTTGGCTTCTTTTAAAAACACAGCAAGCAAGGGTTACTCCAAGAGGAGTCTCCCTTTTTTTCCAAAAATTGGGCCCCACACACCCACCCATTCAGTGGCAGCAGTTGTGCCCCAGTTGTACACTTCACAGCTAGATTTGCATCAAGCACATTCAAAAATACGCCATAATTAACCGTCCCCAGGATGACACCAGGGTAGGTAGCAAAGTCTTTCCTGATCCCAGCTCTGTTCATCTTGGCTTCTTTTAAAAACACAGCAAGCAAGGGTTACTCCAAGCGGAGTCTCCCTTTTTTTCCAAAAATTGGGCCCCACACACCCACCCATTCAGTGGCAGCAGTTGTGCCCCAGTTGTACACTTCACAGCTAGATTTGCATCAAGCACATTCAAAAATACGCCATTCTTATCCGTCCCCAGGATGACACCGGGGTAGGTAGCAAAGTGTTTCCTGATCCCAGCTCTGTTCATCTTGGCTTCTTTTAAAAACACAGCAAGCAAGGGTTACTCCAAGCGGAGTCTCCCTTTTTTTCCAAAAATTGGGCCCCACACACCCACCC
Organism: Anomaloglossus baeobatrachus; assembly: GCF_048569485.1. NCBI lineage: Eukaryota > Metazoa > Chordata > Amphibia > Anura > Aromobatidae > Anomaloglossus > Anomaloglossus baeobatrachus. The sequence continues at coordinate 266,975 of NW_027442315.1, forward strand.
ATTCAGTGGCAGCAGTTGTGCCCCAGTTGTACACTTCACAGCTAGATTTGCATCAAGCACATTCAAAAAAACGCCATAATTAACCGTCCCCAGGATGACACCAGGGTAGGTAGCAAAGTCTTTCCTGATCCCAGCTCTGTTCATCTTGGCTTCTTTTAAAAACACATCAAGCAAGGGTTACTCCAAGCGGAGCCTCCCTTTTTTTCCAAAAATTGTGCCCCACACACACCCACCCATTCAGTGGCAGCACTTGTGCCCTAGTTGTACACTTCACAGCTACATTTGCATCAAGCACATTCAAAAATACGCCATAATTAACCGTCCCCAGGATGACACCAGGGTAGGTAGCAAAGTCTTTCCTGATCCCAGCTCTGTTCATCTTGGCTTCTTTTAAAAACACATCAAGCAAGGGTTACTCCAAGCGGAGCCTCCCTTTTTTCCAAAAATTGGGCCCCACACACCCACCCATTCAGTGGCAGCAGTTGTGCCCCAGTTGTACACTTCACAGCTAGATTTGCATCAAGCACATTCCAAAATACGCCATTCTTATCCGTCCCCAGGATGACACCGGGGTAGGTAGCAAAGTGTTTCCTGATCCCAGCTCTGTTCATCTTGGCTTCTTTTAAAAACACAGCAAGCAAGGGTTACTCCAAGCGGAGTCTCCCTTTTTTTCCAAAAATTGGGCCCCACACACCCACCCATTCAGTGGCAGCAGTTGTGCCCCAGTTGTACACTTCACAGCTAGATTTGCATCAAGCACATTCAAAAATACGCCATTCTTATCCGTCCCCAGGATGACACCGGGGTAGGTAGCAAAGTGTTTCCTGATCCCAGCTCTGTTCATCTTGGCTTCTTTTAAAAACACAGCAAGCAAGGGTTACTCCAAGCGGAGTCTCCCTTTTTTTCCAAAAATTGGGCCCCACACACCCACCCATTCAGTGGCAGCAGTTGTGCCCCAGTTGTACACTTCACAGCTAGATTTGCATCAAGCACATTCAAAAAAACGCCATAATTAACCGTCCCCAGGATGACACCAGGGTAGGTAGCAAAGTCTTTCCTGATCCCAGCTCTGTTCATCTTGGCTTCTTTTAAAAACACATCAAGCAAGGGTTACTCCAAGCGGAGCCTCCCTTTTTTTCCAAAAATTGTGCCCCACACACACCCACCCATTCAGTGGCAGCACTTGTGCCCTAGTTGTACACTTCACAGCTACATTTGCATCAAGCACATTCAAAAATACGCCATAATTAACCGTCCCCAGGATGACACCAGGGTAGGTAGCAAAGTCTTTCCTGATCCCAGCTCTGTTCATCTTGGCTTCTTTTAAAAACACATCAAGCAAGGGTTACTCCAAGCGGAGCCTCCCTTTTTTCCAAAAATTGGGCCCCACACACCCACCCATTCAGTGGCAGCAGTTGTGCCCCAGTTGTACACTTCACAGCTAGATTTGCATCAAGCACATTCCAAAATACGCCATTCTTATCCGTCCCCAGGATGACACCGGGGTAGGTAGCAAAGTGTTTCCTGATCCCAGCTCTGTTCATCTTGGCTTCTTTTAAAAACACAGCAAGCAAGGGTTACTCCAAGCGGAGTCTCCCTTTTTTTCCAAAAATTGGGCCCCACACACCCACCCATTCAGTGGCAGCAGTTGTGCCCCAGTTGTACACTTCACAGCTAGATTTGCATCAAGCACATTCAAAAATACGCCATTCTTATCCGTCCCCAGGATGACACCGGGGTAGGTAGCAAAGTGTTTCCTGATCCCAGCTCTGTTCATCTTGGCTTCTTTTAAAAACACAGCAAGCAAGGGTTACTCCAAGCGGAGTCTCCCTTTTTTTTCCAAAAATTGGGCCCCACACACCCACCCATTCAGTGGCAGCAGTTGTGCCCCAGTTGTACACTTCACAGCTAGATTTGCATCAAGCACATTCAAAAAAACGCCATAATTAACCGTCCCCAGGATGACACCAGGGTAGGTAGCAAAGTCTTTCCTGATCCCAGCTCTGTTCATCTTGGCTTCTTTTAAAAACACATCAAGCAAGGGTTACTCCAAGCGGAGCCTCCCTTTTTTTCCAAAAATTGTGCCCCACACACACCCACCCATTCAGTGGCAGCACTTGTGCCCTAGTTGTACACTTCACAGCTACATTTGCATCAAGCACATTCAAAAATACGCCATAATTAACCGTCCCCAGGATGACAACCAGGGTAGGTAGCAAAGTCTTTCCTGATCCCAGCTCTGTTCATCTTGGCTTCTTTTAAAAACACATCAAGCAAGGGTTACTCCAAGCGGAGTCTCCCTTTTTTTCCAAAAATTGGGCCCCACACAGACACCTTATCAGTGGCAGCACTTGTGCCCTAGTTGCAAACAGGATGTTTTGATTTGCATCAAGCACATTCCAAATCAACAAGCATTTACTCTCCCCAGGATGACACAGGGGTAGTAAATTCCTTCTGGATCCATGACTTGTTCATTTTGATGAACGTCAGTCTGTCCACATTGTCACTGGACAGACTCGTGCGCTTATCTGTCAGCACACACCCAGCAGCACTGAATACACGTTCAGAGACAACGCTGGCAGCTGGACACGACAAAATCTCCAAGGCGTAAGTTGCGAGCTCTGGCCATTTTTCTAGGTTTGAAGCCCAAAAGGAGCAAGGCTCCAGTTGCACAGTCATGGCATCGATGTTCATTTGGAGATACTCCTGTATCATCCTCTCCAGCCGTTGACTATGTGTCAGACTTGTTGTCTCTGGTGGCCTTGCAAAAGAGGGTCTAAAAAAATTATGAAAAGATTCCATAAAATTGCTGTTACCGGCACCAGATACGGTCCTACTGGTACGGGTAGACTGTTGAAGATGACGAGACCGTCCCATGTTTGTCAAGTTACAACTGGGAGATTCACTCCCTGCACCTGCACGGTTGTTTGGTGGAAAAGCCGAGCTAAGATCTAGTAACAGCTTCTGCTGATACTCCTGCATACGTGCGTCCCTTTCTATGGCTGGAATTATGTCACAAAATTTGGACTTGTACCGGGGATCTAATAGTGTGGCAATCCAGTAGTCATCATCACTTCTAATTTTGACAATACGACTGTCATGTTGGAGGTAGTGCAACAAAAAGGCACTCATGTGTCTTGCGCAGCCATGCGGACCAAGTCCACGCTGTGTTTGTGGCATAGAGGTGCTACCCGTTCTTTCTTCCTCTGACATCTGACCCCAACCTCTTTCAACTGAAATTTGACCAAGGTCTCCCTCATCCGCTGAGTCTTCCATGTCCATGGACAGTTCGTCCTCCATTTCTTCATGTTCTCCTGCACCTTGCTCAACATTTCGCCTGCTACTATGCGCCCTTGTCGATCCCTGTCCCCCATGGTCCCATGCCTGCTGCGTTGGTGATGATGAACGTCTGGACCTTGGTGATGTTGTTGTCCCTTGCGCATATGAATCCTCCTGTAGTTCCTCCCCTTCATGTTGTCCCACCCCCTGACTCCGAATAGTGTTTAGCGTGTGCTCCAGCATGTAAATGACTGGAATCGTCATGCTGATAATGGCATTGTCAGAGCTAAACATATTCGTCGCCATGTCGAAACTGTGCAGAAGGGTGCATAGGTCCTTGATCTGAGACCACTCCATCAGGGTGATCTGCCCCACCTCTGCATCTCGTTGGCCCAGGCTATACGTCATGACGTATTGCACCAGGGCTCTGCGGTGCTGCTACAGTCGCTGTAACATGTGGAGAGTTGAATTCCAGCGTGTCGCCACATCGCATTTCAGGCGATGAACCGGCAGGCCGAAAGACTTCTGGAGCGATGCAAGTCGCTCAGCTGCGGCGCTTGAACGGCGGAAGTGAGCAGACAGTTTTCGTGCCCTGTTCAGAAGGCCATCTAGGCCGGGATAGTGTGTTAAAAATTGCTGCACGACAAGGTTCAACACGTGAGCCATACAAGGTACGTGTGTCACCTTGCCCAGGCGAAGGGCCGCACCCAGGTTTGCAGCATTGTCGCACACGGCCTTACCAGGCTGCAGGTTGAGTGGAGACAACCATTTATTAAACTCGGACCGCAGAGCTGACCACAACTCCTCAGCTGTGTGACTCTTATTACCAAGACATGTCAAGCTAAAGACCGCCTGATGCCGTTGCGCTCTGCTGCCAGCATAGTAATGAGGGGTGCGTGATTCCTTCTGCGCAGTGAGAACGCTGGTGGCCTGACCAGGCAGGCTTGGGGCGGAGGTGGAGGACCCAGATGAGGTGGAGGATGCAGAAGCAGTGGCGGAACTTGGACAGACAGAGGATTGACACACAAGTCGTGGGGACGGCAAGACTTGTGCAGCAGACCCTTCACCATCTATCACCATAGTTACCCAGTGCCCAGTCAGCGACATGTAACGTCCCTGTCCATGCTTACTGGTCCAAGTATCGGTGGTGAAATGCACCCGTTCACACACAGAGTTTCTCAAGGAAGCGGTGATGTTGTGTGCGACATGCTGGTGTAGCGCGGGCACACCTTTCTTAGAGAAGTAGTGGCGACTAGGCATCTGGTACTGGGGCACAGCGACAGACATAAGGTCTCTAAAATCCTGTGTGTCCACTAGGCGGAAAGGCAGCATTTCAGTAGCCAACAGCTTACAGAGGGATAGAGTCAACCTCTTAGCTTTGTCATGGGTCGGAGGAAGTGGCCTTTTATTTGACCACATCTGAGGGACAGAGATCTGGCTGCTGTGTGTAGACGGTGTTGAGTAGGGTGTCCCTGGAAAAATGCTGGTTTGTGAGGAAAGTGCAGGCGGAGACATGATGTTGCCTTCATCCAACGTTGGTGCTATCGATGTCTGAGAGAGCTGTACACACTCACTTGTTTCCCCTTCCAAACCAACTGACGACCTTACAAGCAAACTGCCTGTTGCGGTTACAGTGGTGGAAGTTTTGCGTGGAAAAACAGGTGTGACAGCTGTCCCCACAGTCCTAGAAGATGAAGAGCGCGCGGATGCACTGGAAGGGGCGGGCGGTGGATGGTTCGCTCCGCTAGGCCGCATTGCAGCACGGTGAGCTTCCCACCGGGACTTATGATATTTAGTCATGTGACGATTCATGGAAGAAGTTGTCAAACTGCTGAGGTTTTGACCTCTACTAACAGAATCATGACAAATGTTACATATCACATGAGTTGGGCGATCTTTTTCGATGTGAAAAAAGGACCAGGCTAGGCAAGGCTTAGAGGCCATGCGACCTGTTGATCCACCCCGAATAATGCTCATAGGCAGAGTGGTGGCTGAGGATGCAGTTGTAGACGTGCTACCAGTGCTCCGACTCTGTCCAGGAAGGTGCAAGGTAACTTCGTCGTCGGTTGCATCCTCCTCCACCGCCTCTGTTGACCTCCTCGAGTGCCTGACTGGGGGTTGACAGTAGGTGGGATCTAGAACGTCATCATCAATTGTTGTGTTTGCACTCCCCTCCCCCTCAGACCGAGCCTCTTCTTGCCCTGACCGAATATTTAAGTTGTCATCCCAATCGGGTATCTGCGTCTCATCTTCATCAGTATGTTCCTCATTGTCTATAACCACAGGTGTTACAGTTTGTGACAAAGGGTCAACATTATGCTCAGAAACTTGGTCCTCACGGCCTGAATCTGAGTCACAAAGGTTCTGGGCATCACTGCAGACCATTTCCTGTTCTGTACTCACTGTAGCTTGGGAGCAGACCTCTGATTCCCAGGCTATAGTGTGACTGAACAGCTCTGCAGACTCAGCCATCTCAGTTCCACCATACTGTGCAGGGCTGATGGAGACTTCAGAGCTGGGAGAAATCAAGTGTGATTGGGATGACAACTCAGAGGACTGGTGTTTTTTGGATGCGGTACTTGAAGTGGCTGAGAGGGCACTTGTTGGACCACTTGAGATCCATTCAAGCACTTTCCTTTTTTGACCATCATCTACCTTTGTTCCTCTTGTTCGTGTCCGTAAAAAAGGGAGCACATCGGATTGTCCACAATAAGTAGTAGACATCTTACTTTTGCTAGTAGATGGTCTATCTGCAGCAGATGATAATGGAGCTTTGCCACCTTCCCCACTGACAAAACCTTTTTTGCCTTTTCCACCACGCCTCTTCCCCTTTCCACCAGCATCTGTCATTTTGCCACTCATGTTGATTGCGACAAGATTGTGGACTGAAAATGTGGTAGTAAAAATTGAGAGGTGGTGAAGATTGCAGTGGTGGTCTAGCTTTATTAACAGCAGAATAATAAAGAATAAATATCCCTGACAATGTAACTTAGTTATAATTAGTTGGAGTGTGCAACGCAGGCAGACGTGCTGCAAATGTCTTGGCACTAGTGGGACTATAGCAAAGTCCAATAGCCACGTATAGGATGCCACTAGGTACACTGAGTGTGTGCTAGTATAATGGCTTAGTTATAATTAGTTGGAGTGTGCAACGCAGGCAGATGCGTTCTGCAAATGTCTTGGCACTAGTGGGACTAAAGCAAAGTCCAATAGCCACGTATAGGATGCCACTAGGTACACTAAGTGTTTGCTAGTATAATGGCTTAGTTATAATTAGTTGGAGTGTGCAACGCAGGCAGATGCGTTCTGCAAATGTCTTGGCACTAGTGGGACTAAAGCAAAGTCCAATAGCCACGTATAGGATGCCACTAGGTACACTAAGTGTTTGCTAGTATAATGGCTTAGTTATAATTAGTTGGAGTGTGCAACGCAGGCAGATGCGCTCTGCAAATGTCTTGGCACTAGTGGGACTATAGCAAAGTCCAATAGCCACGTATAGGATGCCACTAGGTACACTGAGTGTGTGCTAGTATAATGGCTTAGTTATAATTAGTTGGAGTGTGCAATGCAGGCAGATGCGCTCTGCAAATGTCTTGGCACTAGTGGGACTATAGCAAAGTCCAATAGCCACGTATAGGATGCCACTAGGTACACTGAGTGTGTGCTAGTCTAATGGCTTAGTTATAATTAGTTGGAGTGTGCAACGCAGGCAGATGCGTTCTGCAAATGTCTTGGCACTAGTGGGACTAAAGCAAAGTCCAATAGCCACGTATAGGATGCCACTAGGTACACTAAGTGTTTGCTAGTATAATGGCTTAGTTATAATTAGTTGGAGTGTGCAACGCAGGCAGATGCGCTCTGCAAATGTCTTGGCACTAGTGGGACTATAGCAAAGTCCAATAGCCACGTATAGGATGCCACTAGGTACACTGAGTGTGTGCTAGTATAATGGCTTAGTTATAATTAGTTGGAGTGTGCAACGCAGGCAGATGCGCTCTGCAAATGTCTTGGCACTAGTGGGACTATAGCAAAGTCCAATAGCCACGTATAGGATGCCACTAGGTACACTGAGTGTGTGCTAGTATAATGGCTTAGTTATAATTAGTTGGAGTGTGCAACGCAGGCAGATGCGCTCTGCAAATGTCTTGGCACTAGTGGGACTATAGCAAAGTCCAATAGCCACGTATAGGATGCCACTAGGTACACTGAGTGTGTGCTAGTATAATGGCTTAGTTATAATTAGTTGGAGTGTGCAACGCAGGCAGATGCGTTCTGCAAATGTCTTGGCACTAGTGGGACTAAAGCAAAGTCCAATAGCCACGTATAGGATGCCACTAGGTACACTAAGTGTTTGCTAGTATAATGGCTTAGTTATAATTAGTTGGAGTGTGCAACGCAGGCAGATGCGCTCTGCAAATGTCTTGGCACTAGTGGGACTATAGCAAAGTCCAATAGCCACGTATAGGATGCCACTAGGTACACTGAGTGTGTGCTAGTATAATGGCTTAGTTATAATTAGTTGGAGTGTGCAATGCAGGCAGATGCGCTCTGCAAATGTCTTGGCACTAGTGGGACTATAGCAAAGTCCAATAGCCACGTATAGGATGCCACTAGGTACACTGAGTGTGTGCTAGTATAATGGCTTAGTTATAATTAGTTGGAGTGTGCAACGCAGGCAGATGCGCTCTGCAAATGTCTTGGCACTAGTGGGACTATAGCAAAGTCCAATAGCCACGTATAGGATGCCACTAGGTACACTGAGTGTTTGCTAGTATAATGGCTTAGTTATAATTAGTTGGAGTGTGCAACGCAGGCAGATGCGCTCTGCAAATGTCTTGGCACTAGTGGGACTATAGCAAAGTCCAATAGCCACGTATAGGATGCCACTAGGTACACTGAGTGTGTGCTAGTATAATGGCTTAGTTATAATTAGTTGGAGTGTGCAACGCAGGCAGATGCGCTCTGCAAATGTCTTGGCACTAGTGGGACTATAGCAAAGTCCAATAGCCACGTATAGGATGCCACTAGGTACACTGAGTGTGTGCTAGTATAAAGGCTTAGTTATAATTAGTTGGAGTGTGCAACGCAGGCAGATGCGCTCTGCAAATGTCTTGGCACTAGTGGGACTATAGCAAAGTCCAATAGCCACGTATAGGATGCCACTAGGTACACTGAGTGTTTGCTAGTATAATGGCTTAGTTATAATTAGTTGGAGTGTGCAACGCAGGCAGATGCGCTCTGCAAATGTCTTGGCACTAGTGGGACTATAGCAAAGTCCAATAGCCACGTATAGGATGCCACTAGGTACACTGAGTGTGTGCTAGTATAATGGCTTAGTTATAATTAGTTGGAGTGTGCAACGCAGGCAGATGCGCTCTGCAAATGTCTTGGCACTAGTGGGACTATAGCAAAGTCCAATAGCCACGTATAGGATGCCACTAGGTACACTGAGTGTGTGCTAGTATAATGGCTCAGTTATAATTAGTTGGAGTGTGCAACGCAGGCAGATGCGTTCTGCAAATGTCTTGGCACTAGTGGGACTAAAGCAAAGTCCAATAGCCACGTATAGGATGCCACTAGGTACACTAAGTGTTTGCTAGTATAATGGCTTAGTTATAATTAGTTGGAGTGTGCAACGCAGGCAGATGCGCTCTGCAAATGTCTTGGCACTAGTGGGACTATAGCAAAGTCCAATAGCCACGTATAGGATGCCACTAGGTACACTGAGTGTGTGCTAGTATAATGGCTTAGTTATAATTAGTTGGAGTGTGCAACGCAGGCAGATGCGCTCTGCAAATGTCTTGGCACTAGTGGGACTATAGCAAAGTCCAATAGCCACGTATAGGATGCCACTAGGTACACTGAGTGTGTGCTAGTATAATGGCTTAGTTATAATTAGTTGGAGTGTGCAACGCAGGCAGATGCGCTCTGCAAATGTCTTGGCACTAGTGGGACTATAGCAAAGTCCAATAGCCACGTATAGGATGCCACTAGGTACACTGAGTGTTTGCTAGTATAATGGCTTAGTTATAATTAGTTGGAGTGTGCAACGCAGGCAGATGCGTTCTGCAAATGTCTTGGCACTAGTGGGACTAAAGCAAAGTCCAATAGCCACGTATAGGATGCTACTAGGTACACTAAGTGTTTGCTAGTATAATGGCTTAGTTATAATTAGTTGGAGTGTGCAACGCAGGCAGATGCGCTCTGCAAATGTCTTGGCACTAGTGGGACTATAGCAAAGTCCAATAGCCACGTATAGGATGCCACTAGGTACACTGAGTGTGTGCTAGTATAATGGCTTAGTTATAATTAGTTGGAGTGTGCAACGCAGGCAGATGCGCTCTGCAAATGTCTTGGCACTAGTGGGACTATAGCAAAGTCCAATAGCCACGTATAGGATGCCACTAGGTACACTGAGTGTGTGCTAGTATAATGGCTTAGTTATAATTAGTTGGAGTGTGCAACGCAGGCAGATGCGTTCTGCAAATGTCTTGGCACTAGTGGGACTAAAGCAAAGTCCAATAGCCACGTATAGGATGCCACTAGGTACACTAAGTGTTTGCTAGTATAATGGCTTAGTTATAATTAGTTGGAGTGTGCAACGCAGGCAGATGCGCTCTGCAAATGTCTTGGCACTAGTGGGACTATAGCAAAGTCCAATAGCCACGTATAGGATGCCACTAGGTACACTGAGTGTGTGCTAGTATAATGGCTTAGTTATAATTAGTTGGAGTGTGCAACGCAGGCAGATGCGCTCTGCAAATGTCTTGGCACTAGTGAGACTATAGCAAAGTCCAATAGCCACGTATAGGATGCCACTAGGTACACTGAGTGTGTGCTAGTATAATGGCTTAGTTATAATTAGTTGGAGTGTGCAACGCAGGCAGATGCGCTCTGCAAATGTCTTGGCACTAGTGGGACTATAGCAAAGTCCAATAGCCACGTATAGGATGCCACTAGGTACACTGAGTGTTTGCTAGTATAATGGCTTAGTTATAATTAGTTGGAGTGTGCAACGCAGGCAGATGCGCTCTGCAAATGTCTTGGCACTAGTGGGACTATAGCAAAGTCCAATAGCCACGTATAGGATGCCACTAGGTACACTGAGTGTGTGCTAGTATAATGGCTTAGTTATAATTAGTTGGAGTGTGCAACGCAGGCAGATGCGCTCTGCAAATGTCTTGGCACTAGTGGGACTATAGCAAAGTCCAATAGCCACGTATAGGATGCCACTAGGTACACTGAGTGTGTGCTAGTATAATGGCTTAGTTATAATTAGTTGGAGTGTGCAACGCAGGCAGATGCGCTCTGCAAATGTCTTGGCACTAGTGGGACTATAGCAAAGTCCAATAGCCACGTATGAGATGCCACTAGGTACACTGAGTGTTTGCTAGTATAATGGCTTAGTTATAATTAGTTGGAGTGTGCAACGCAGGCAGATGCGCTCTGCAAATGTCTTGGCACTAGTGGGACTATAGCAAAGTCCAATAGCCACGTATAGGATGCCACTAGGTACACTGAGTGTGTGCTAGTATAATGGCTTAGTTATAATTAGTTGGAGTGTGCAACGCAGGCAGATGCGCTCTGCAAATGTCTTGGCACTAGTGGGACTATAGCAAAGTCCAATAGCCACGTATAGGATGCCACTAGGTACACTGAGTGTGTGCTAGTATAATGGCTTAGTTATAATTAGTTGGAGTGTGCAACGCAGGCAGATGCGTTCTGCAAATGTCTTGGCACTAGTGGGACTAAAGCAAAGTCCAATAGCCACGTATAGGATGCCACTAGGTACACTAAGTGTTTGCTAGTATAATGGCTTAGTTATAATTAGTTGGAGTGTGCAACGCAGGCAGATGCGCTCTGCAAATGTCTTGGCACTAGTGGGACTATAGCAAAGTCCAATAGCCACGTATAGGATGCCACTAGGTACACTGAGTGTGTGCTAGTATAATGGCTTAGTTATAATTAGTTGGAGTGTGCAACGCAGGCAGATGCGCTCTGCAAATGTCTTGGCACTAGTGGGACTATAGCAAAGTCCAATAGCCACGTATAGGATGCCACTAGGTACACTGAGTGTGTGCTAGTATAATGGCTTAGTTATAATTAGTTGGAGTGTGCAACGCAGGCAGATGCGCTCTGCAAATGTCTTGGCACTAGTGGGACTATAGCAAAGTCCAATAGCCACGTATAGGATGCCACTAGGTACACTGAGTGTTTGCTAGTATAATGGCTTAGTTATAATTAGTTGGAGTGTGCAACGCAGGCAGATGCGCTCTGCAAATGTCTTGGCACTAGTGGGACTATTGCAAAGTCCAATAGCCACGTATAGGATGCCACTAGGTACACTGAGTGTGTGCTAGTATAATGGCTTAGTTATAATTAGTTGGAGTGTGCAACGCAGGCAGATGCGTTCTGCAAATGTCTTGGCACTAGTGGGACTAAAGCAAAGTCCAATAGCCACGTATAGGATGCCACTAGGTACACTAAGTGTTTGCTAGTATAATGGCTTAGTTATAATTAGTTGGAGTGTGCAACGCAGGCAGATGCGCTCTGCAAATGTCTTGGCACTAGTGGGACTATAGCAAAGTCCAATAGCCACGTATAGGATGCCACTAGGTACACTGAGTGTGTGCTAGTATAATGGCTTAGTTATAATTAGTTGGAGTGTGCAACGCAGGCAGATGCGCTCTGCAAATGTCTTGGCACTAGTGGGACTATAGCAAAGTCCAATAGCCACGTATAGGATGCCACTAGGTACACTGAGTGTGTGCTAGTATAATGGCTTAGTTATAATTAGTTGGAGTGTGCAACGCAGGCAGATGCGCTCTGCAAATGTCTTGGCACTAGTGGGACTATAGCAAAGTCCAATAGCCACGTATAGGATGCCACTAGGTACACTGAGTGTTTGCTAGTATAATGGCTTAGTTATAATTAGTTGGAGTGTGCAACGCAGGCAGATGCGCTCTGCAAATGTCTTGGCACTAGTGGGACTATAGCAAAGTCCAATAGCCACGTATAGGATGCCACTAGGTACACTGAGTGTGTGCTAGTATAATGGCTTAGTTATAATTAGTTGGAGTGTGCAACGCAGGCAGATGCGCTCTGCAAATGTCTTGGCACTAGTGGGACTATAGCAAAGTCCAATAGCCACGTATAGGATGCCACTAGGTACACTGAGTGTGTGCTAGTATAATGGCTTAGTTATAATTAGTTGGAGTGTGCAACGCAGGCAGTTGCGCTCTGCAAATGTCTTGGCACTAGTGGGACTATAGCAAAGTCCAATAGCCACGTATAGGATGCCACTAGGTACACTGAGTGTTTGCTAGTATAATGGCTTAGTTATAATTAGTTGGAGTGTGCAACGCAGGCAGATGCGCTCTGCAAATGTCTTGGCACTAGTGGGACTAAAGCAAAGTCCAATAGCCACGTATAGGATGCCACTAGGTACACTGAGTGTTTGCTAGTATAATGGCTTAGTTATAATTAGTTGGAGTGTGCAACGCAGGCAGATGCGCTCTGCAAATGTCTTGGCACTAGTGGGACTAAAGCAAAGTCCAATAGCCACGTATAGGATGCCACTAGGTACACTGAGTGTTTGCTAGTATAATGGCTTAGTTAGAATGAGTTGGAGTGTGCAGAGGACAAGAGGGTACAGTGGCAGGATTGTGGTGCTCTGGGTAGAGGAATGGAAGCCTGCCTTTCTATTTCCTCCTAATGGTGAAATGCAGGGAGGAAATCCCTGACCTGGGCTACACAGACGCTGTTGCTGTTTGCAGGACCTGTCACCTATGGCTCTCTGACCCTGCCGCTTTGAGCCCTTAAAAGGACTGCTAGAATGTGCTCTCCCTAAGCTGTCTAACGTTGTGTATGCAGCGCATACAGCTGTATCGGCTATAGGACTCAGGAGGACGGAGCTGCGACACTGATGTCTGACACCAAAGACGCAGAAGGCAGATAATGGCGTTCGTGAAGAAAATGTCCGGTTTTATAATGCAGGGACATGTGACATGCAGATCCTATCACACATGCCGTTGCTTCTCTGGCTCAAAGTCCACTTAGCTGTGTGTGTGTCTGTGATTGGCTGACATGCTGGCCCGCCCCACAAGACGCGCGCGCTTAGGGAAGGAAGACAAGAAAAAAAAAAAAAAAATTATAGAAACAGCAGTGATCTGAAGGCGCTGTTCACGCACACTATACACTGAAATGTGATAATAGTTTGATTCACAGAGTGACTTACACTATTACAGCAGAAACCAAGCTATGATTTAGCTGTTTTTTGGCTGCTAGAACCGTTCTCGAACGTTTCTAGAACTATCGAGCTTTTGCAAAAAGCTCGAGTTCTAGTTCGATCTAGAACATGCCCCAAAATCACTCGAGCCTAGAACTGGAGAACCACGAACCACGAACCGCGCTCAACTCTAGTCTTCAGTAGAGATGGATAGTCGAGCTGGGCTATCAGACGGTCACCTCTGTAGCTGTAGTGTCATTTTTCCTATGGTCCAATGTGTAAATTAAACAAAAAAGTGCACGTTTGTTATGATGTCCAAGATGGGGACCAGGATGTGGACATAATAAAAAATTAGGGAACATGATAGGAGACATTTCTACAATACATATAATCATTCTTATCTATCTAATACGATGATAACAGCTCTCCATATCTGCAGTCCACCACAAGGACCACCCTCTCTAATCCCTGAAAAATGAAATCATCCTCAGTGATGAAGAGAGGGGGCTAAGTGCCCCCAATGGTCTCAGAGCATTGACTCTTCTAAGAGTCCTAAGAGTCCTGCTCACACTGATGGGGTGCAGCTGTGGGACCCTATTTTCAGAGATGATGTCCTCCACCCAACTCTCAAAAAGCTGAAAGGGTCTAAGAGTCCTAAGAGTCCTGCTCACACTGATGGGGTGCAGCTGTGGGACCCTATTTTCAGAGATGATGTCCTCCACCCAACTCTCAAAAAGCTGAAAGGGTCTTCAGTAGAGATGGATAGTCGAGCTGGGCTATCAGACGGTCACCTCTGTAGCTGTAGTTTCATTTTCCCTATGGTCCAATGTGTAAATTAAACAAAAAAGTGCACGTTTGTTATGATGTCCAAGATGGGGACCAGGATGTGGACATAATAAAAAATTAGGGAACATGATAGGAGACATTTCTACAATACATATAATCATTCTTATCTATCTAATACGATGACAACAGCTCTCCATACCTGCAGTCCACCACAAGGACCACCCTCTCTAATCCCTGAAAAATGAAATCATCCTCAGTGATGAAGAGAGGGGGCTAAGTGCCCCCAATGGTCTCAGAGCATTGACTCTTCTAAGAGTCCTAAGAGTCCTGCTCACACTGATGGGGTGCAGCTGTGGGACCCTATTTTCAGAGATGATGTCCTCCACCCAACTCTCAAAAAGCTGAAAGGGTCTTCAGTAGAGATGGATAGTCGAGCTGGGCTATCAGACGGTCACCTCTGTAGCTGTAGTGTCATTTTTCCTATGGTCCAATGTGTAAATTAAACAAAAAAGTGCACGTTTGTTATGATGTCCAAGATGGGGACCAGGATGTGGACATAATAAAAAATTAGGGAACATGATAGGAGACATTTCTACAATACATATAATCATTCTTATCTATCTAATACGATGACAACAGCTCTCCATACCTGCAGTCCACCACAAGGACCACCCTCTCTAATCCCTGAAAAATGAAATCATCCTCAGTGACGAAGAGAGGGGGCTAAGCGCCCCCATGGTCTCAGAGCATTAACTCTTCTAAGAGTCCTAAGAGTCCTGCTCACACTGATGGGGTGCAGCTGTGGGACCCTATTTTCAGAGATGATGTCCTCCACCCAACTCTCAAAAAGCTGAAAGGGTCTTCAGTAGAGATGGATAGTCGAGCTGGGCTATCAGACGGTCACCTCTGTAGCTGTAGTGTCATTTTTCCTATGGTCCAATGTGTAAATTAAACAAAAAAGTGCACGTTTGTTATGATGTCCAAGATGGGGACCAGGATGTGGACATAATAAAAAATTAGGGAACATGATAGGAGACATTTCTACAATACATATAATCATTCTTATCTATCTAATACGATGACAACAGCTCTCCATACCTGCAGTCCACCACAAGGACCACCCTCTCTAATCCCTGAAAAATGAAATCATCCTCAGGGACGAAGAGAGGGGGCTAAGCGCCCCCCATGGTTTTAGAGCATTGACTCTTCTAAGAGTCCTAAGAGTCCTGCTTACACTGATGGGGTGCAGCTGTGGGACCCTATTTTAAGAGATGATGTCCTCCACCCAACTCTCAAAAAGCTGAAAGGGTCTTCAGTAGAGATGGATAGTCGAGCTGGGCTATCAGACGGTCACCTCTGTAGCTGTAGTGTCATTTTTCCTATGGTCCAATGTGTAAATTAAACAAAAAAGTGCACGTTTGTTATGATGTCCAAGATGGGGACCAGGATGTGGACATAATAAAAAATTAGGGAACATGATAGGAGACATTTCTACAATACATATAATCATTCTTATCTATCTAATACGATGACAACAGCTCTCCATACCTGCAGTCCACCACAAGGACCACCCTCTCTAATCCCTGAAAAATGAAATCATCCTCAGTGACGAAGAGAGGGGGTAAGCGCCCCCATGGTCTCAGAGCATTAACTCTTCTAAGAGTCCTAAGAGTCCTGCTCACACTGATGGGGTGCAGCTGTGGGACCCTATTTTCAGAGATGATGTCCTCCACCCAACTCTCAAAAAGCTGAAAGGGTCTTCAGTAGAGATGGATAGTCGAGCTGGGCTATCAGACGGTCACCTCTGTAGCTGTAGTGTCATTTTTCCTATGGTCCAATGTGTAAATTAAACAAAAAAGTGCACGTTTGTTATGATGTCCAAGATGGGGACCAGGATGTGGACATAATAAAAAATTAGGGAACATGATAGGAGACATTTCTACAATACATATAATCATTCTTATCTATCTAATACGATGACAACAGCTCTCCATACCTGCAGTCCACCACAAGGACCACCCTCTCTAATCCCTGAAAAATGAAATCATCCTCAGGGACGAAGAGAGGGGGCTAAGCGCCCCCCATGGTTTTAGAGCATTGACTCTTCTAAGAGTCCTAAGAGTCCTGCTTACACTGATGGGGTGCAGCTGTGGGACCCTATTTTAAGAGATGATGTCCTCCACCCAACTCTCAAAAAGCTGAAAGGGTCTTCAGTAGAGATGGATAGTCGAGCTGGGCTATCAGACGGTCACCTCTGTAGCTGTAGTGTCATTTTTCCTATGGTCCAATGTGTAAATTAAACAAAAAAGTGCACGTTTGTTATGATGTCCAAGATGGGGACCAGGATGTGGACATAATAAAAAATTAGGGAACATGATAGGAGACATTTCTACAATACATATAATCATTCTTATCTATCTAATACGATGACAACAGCTCTCCATACCTGCAGTCCACCACAAGGACCACTCTCTCTAATCCCTGAAAAATGAAATCATCCTCAGTGACGAAGAGAGGGGGCTAAGCGCCCCCCATGGTCTCAAAACATTGACTCTTCTAAGAGTCCTAAGAGTCCTGCTCACACTGATGGGGTGCAGCTGTGGGACCCTATTTTCAGAGATGATGTCCTCCACCCAACTCTCAAAAAGCTGAAAGGGTCTTCAGTAGAGATGGATAGTCGAGCTGGGCTACCAGACGGTCACCTCTGTAGCTGTAGTGTCATTTTTCCTATGGTCCAATGTGTAAATTAAACAAAAAAGTGCACGTTTGTTATGATTTCCAAGATGGGGACCAGGATGTGGACATAATAAAAAAATAGGGAACATGATAGGAGACATTTCTACAATACATATAATCATTCTTATCTATCTAATACGATGACAACAGCTCTCTATACCTGCAGTCCACCACAAGGACCACCCTCTCTATTCCCTGAAAAGTGAAATCATCCTCAGTGACGAAGAGAGGGGGCTAAGCGCCCCCCATGGTCTCAAAACATTGACTCTTCTAAGAGTCCTAAGAGTCCTGCTCACACTGATGGGGTGCAGCTGTGGGACCCTATTTTCAGAGATGATGTTCTCCACCCAACTCTCAAAAAGCTGAAAGGGTCTTCAGTAGAGATGGATAGTCGAGCTGGGCTATCAGACGGTCACCTCTGTAGCTGTAGTGTCATTTTTCCTATGGTCCAATGTGTAAATTAAACAAAAAAGTGCACGTTTGTTATGATGTCCAAGATGGGGACCAGGATGTGGACATAATAAAAAATTAGGGAACATGATAGGAGACATTTCTACAATACATATAATCATTCTTATCTATTTAATACGATGACAACAGCTCTCCATACCTGCAGTCCACCACAAGGACCACCCTCTCTATTCCCTGAAAAGTGAAATCATCCTCAGTGACGAAGAGAGGGGGCTAAGCGCCCCCCATGGTCTCAAAACATTGACTCTTCTAAGAGTCCTAAGAGTCCTGCTCACACTGATGGGGTGCAGCTGTGGGACCCTATTTTCAGAGATGATGTTCTCCACCCAACTCTCAAAAAGCTGAAAGGGTCTTCAGTAGAGATGGATAGTCGAGCTGGGCTATCAGACGGTCACCTCTGTAGCTGTAGTGTCATTTTTCCTATGGTCCAATGTGTAAATTAAACAAAAAAGTGCACGTTTGTTATGATGTCCAAGATGGGGACCAGGATGTGGACATAATAAAAAATTAGGGAACATGATAGGAGACATTTCTACAATACATATAATCATTCTTATCTATTTAATACGATGACAACAGCTCTCCATACCTGCAGTCCACCACAAGGACCACCCTCTCTAATCCCTGAAAAATGAAATCATCCTCAGTGACGAAGAGAGGGGGCTAAGCGCCCCCCATGGTCTCAGAGCATTGACTCTTCTAAGAGTCCTAAGAGTCCTGCTCACACTGATGGGGTGCAGCTGTGGGACCCTATTTTCAGAGATGATGTCCTCCACCCAACTCTCAAAAAGCTGAAAGGGTCTTCAGTAGAGATGGATTGTCGAGCTGGGCTATCAGACGGTCACCTCTGTAGCTGTAGTGTCATTTTTCCTATGGTCCAATGTGTAAATTAAACAAAAAAGTGCATGTTTGTTATGATGTCCAAGATGGGGACCAGGATGTGGACATAATAAAAAATTAGGGAACATGATAGGAGACATTTCTACAATACATATAATCATTCTTATCTATCTAATACGATGATAACAGCTCTCCATACCTGCAGTCCACCACAAGGACCACCCTCTCTAATCCCTGAAAAATGAAATCATCCTCAGTGACGAAGAGAGGGGGCTCAGTGCCCCCAATGGTCTCAGAGCATTGACTCTTCTAAGAGTCCTAAGAGTCCTGCTCACACTGATGGGGTGCAGCTGTGGGACCCTATTTTCAGAGATGATGTCCTCCACCCAACTCTCAAAATGCTGAAAGGGTCTTCAGTAGAGATGGATAGTCGAGCTGGGCTATCAGACGGTCACCTCTGTAGCTGTAGTGTCATTTTTCCTATGGTCCAATGTGTAAATTAAACAAAAAAGTGCACGTTTGTTATGATGTCCAAGATGGGGACCAGGATGTGGACATAATAAAAAATTAGGGAACATGATAGGAGACATTTCTACAATACATATAATCATTCTTATCTATCTAATACGATGACAACAGCTCTCCATACCTGCAGTCCACCACATGGACCACCCTCTCTAATCCCTGAAAAATGAAATCATCCTCAGTGACGAAGAGAGGGGGCTAAGCGCCCCCATGGTCTCAAAGCATTAACTCTTCTAAGAGTCCTAAGAGTCCTGCTCACACTGATGGGGTGCAGCTGTGGGACCCTATTTTCAGAGATGATGTCCTCCACCCAACTCTCAAAAAGCTGAAAGGGTCTTCAGTAGAGATGGATAGTCGAGCTGGGCTATCAGACGGTCACCTCTGTAGCTGTAGTGTCATTTTTCCTATGGTCCAATGTGTAAATTAAACAAAAAAGTGCACGTTTGTTATGATGTCCAAGATGGGGACCAGGATGTGGACATAATAAAAAATTAGGGAACATGATAGGAGACATTTCTACAATACATATAATCATTCTTATCTATCTAATACGATGACAACAGCTCTCCATACCTGCAGTCCACCACAAGGACCACCCTCTCTAATCCCTGAAAAATGAAATCATCCTCAGTGACGAAGAGAGGGGGCCAAGCGCCCCCCATGGTACCAGAGCATTGACTCTTCTAAGAGTCCTAAGAGTCCTGCTCACACTGATGGGGTGAAGCTGTGGGACCCTATTTTCAGAGATGATGTCCTCCACCCAACTCTCAAAAAGCTGAAAGGGTCTTCAGTAGAGATGTATAGTCGAGCTGGGCTATCAGACGGTCACCTCTGTAGCTGTAGTGTCATTTTTCCTATGGTCCAATGTGTAAATTAAACAAAAAAGTGCACGTTTGTTATGATTTCCAAGATGGGGACCATGATGTGGACATAATAAAAAAATAGGGAACATGATAGGAGACATTTCTACAATACATATAATCATTCTTATCTATCTAATACGATGACAACAGCTCTCCATACCTGCAGTCCACCACAAGGACCACCCTCTCTATTCCCTGAAAAGTGAAATCATCCTCAGTGACGAGGAGAGGGGGCTAAGCGCCCCCCATGGTCTCAGAGCATTGACTCTTCTAAGAGTCCTAAGAGTCCTGCTCACACTGATGGGGTGCAGCTGTGGGACCCTATTTTCAGAGATGATGTTCTCCACCCAACTCTCAAAAAGCTGAAAGGGTCTTCAGTAGAGATGGATAGTCGAGCTGGGCTATCAGATGGTCACCTCTGTAGCTGTAGTGTCATTTTTCCTATGGTCCAATGTGTAAATTAAACAAAAAAGTGCACGTTTGTTATGATGTCCAAGATGGGGACCAGGATGTGGACATAATAAAAAATTAGGGAACATGATGGGAGACATTTCTACAATACATATAATCATTCTTATCTATTTAATACGATGACAACAGCTCTCCATACCTGCAGTCCACCACAAGGACCACCCTCTCTAATCCCTGAAAAATGAAATCATCCTCAGTGACGAAGAGAGGGGGCTAAGCGCCCCCCATGGTCTCAGAGCATTGACTCTTCTAAGAGTCCTAAGAGTCCTGCTCACACTGATGGGGTGCAGCTGTGGGACCCTATTTTCAGAGATGATGTCCTCCACCCAACTCTCAAAAAGCTGAAAGGGTCTTCAGTAGAGATGGATAGTCGAGCTGGGCTATCAGACGGTCACCTCTGTAGCTGTAGTGTCATTTTTCCTATGGTCCAATGTGTAAATTAAACAAAAAAGTGCACGTTTGTTATGATGTCCAAGATGGGGACCAGGATGTGGACATACATTCCTATCTATCTAATACGATGATAACAGCTCTCCATATCTGCAGTCCACCACAAGGACCACCCTCTCTAATCCCTGAAAAATGAAATCATCCTCAGTGATGAAGAGAGGGGGCTAAGTGCCCCCAATGGTCTCAGAGCATTGACTCTTCTAAGAGTCCTAAGAGTCCTGCTCACACTGATGGGGTGCAGCTGTGGGACCCTATTTTCAGAGATGATGTCCTCCACCCAACTCTCAAAAAGCTGAAAGGGTCTTCAGTAGAGATGGATAGTCGAGCTGGGCTATCAGACGGTCACCTCTGTAGCTGTAGTGTCATTTTTCCTATGGTCCAATGTGTAAATTAAACAAAAAAGTGCACGTTTGTTATGATGTCCAAGATGGGGACCAGGATGTGGACATAATAAAAAATTAGGGAACATGATAGGAGACATTTCTACAATACATATAATCATTCTTATCTATCTAATACGATGACAACAGCTCTCCATACCTGCAGTCCACCACAAGGACCACCCTCTCTAATCCCTGAAAAATGAAATCATCCTCAGTGACGAAGAGAGGGGGCTAAGCGCCCCCCATGGTTTTAGAGCATTGACTCTTCTAAGAGTCCTAAGAGTCCTGCTTACACTGATGGGGTGCAGCTGTGGGACCCTATTTTAAGAGATGATGTCCTCCACCCAACTCTCAAAAAGCTGAAAGGGTCTTCAGTAGAGATGGATAGTCGAGCTGGGCTATCAGACGGTCACCTCTGTAGCTGTAGTGTCATTTTTCCTATGGTCCAATGTGGAAATTAAACAAAAAAGTGCACGTTTGTTATGATGTCCAAGATGGGGACCAGGATGTGGACATAATAAAAAATTAGGGAACATGATAGGAGACATTTCTACAATACATATAATCATTCTTATCTATTTAATACGATGACAACAGCTCTCCATACCTGCAGTCCACCACAAGGACCACCCTCTCTAATCCCTGAAAAATGAAATCATCCTCAGTGACGAAGAGAGGGGGCTAAGCGCCCCCCATGGTCTCAGAGCATTGACTCTTCTAAGAGTCCTAAGAGTCCTGCTCACACTGATGGGGTGCAGCTGTGGGACCCTATTTTCAGAGATGATGTCCTCCACCCAACTCTCAAAAAGCTGAAAGGGTCTTCAGTAGAGATGGATTGTCGAGCTGGGCTATCAGACGGTCACCTCTGTAGCTGTAGTGTCATTTTTCCTATGGTCCAATGTGTAAATTAAACAAAAAAGTGCACGTTTGTTATGATGTCCAAGATGGGGACCAGGATGTGGACATAATAAAAAATTAGGGAACATGATAGGAGACATTTCTACAATACATATAATCATTCTTATCTACCTAATACGATGATAACAGCTCTCCATACCTGCAGTCCACCACAAGGACCACCCTCTCTAATCCCTGAAAAATGAAATCATCCTCAGTGACGAAGAGAGGGGGCTAAGCGCCCCCATGGTCTCAAAGCATTAACTCTTCTAAGAGTCCTAAGAGTCCTGCTCACACTGATGGGGTGCAGCTGTGGGACCCTATTTTCAGAGATGATGTCCTCCACCCAACTCTCAAAAAGCTGAAAGGGTCTTCAGTAGAGATGGATAGTCGAGCTGGGCTATCAGACGGTCACCTCTGTAGCTGTAGTGTCATTTTTCCTATGGTCCAATGTGTAAATTAAACAAAAAAGTGCACGTTTGTTATGATGTCCAAGATGGGGACCAGGATGTGGACATAATAAAAAATTAGGGAACATGATAGGAGACATTTCTACAATACATATAATCATTCTTATCTATCTAATACGATGACAACAGCTCTCCATACCTGCAGTCCACCACAAGGACCACCCTCTCTAATCCCTGAAAAATGAAATCATCCTCAGTGACGAAGAGAGGGGGCCAAGCGCCCCCCATGGTACCAGAGCATTGACTCTTCTAAGAGTCCTAAGAGTCCTGCTCACACTGATGGGGTGAAGCTGTGGGACCCTATTTTCAGAGATGATGTCCTCCACCCAACTCTCAAAAAGCTGAAAGGGTCTTCAGTAGAGATGTATAGTCGAGCTGGGCTATCAGACGGTCACCTCTGTAGCTGTAGTGTCATTTTTCCTATGGTCCAATGTGTAAATTAAACAAAAAAGTGCACATTTGTTATGATTTCCAAGATGGGGACCATGATGTGGACATAATAAAAAAATAGGGAACATGATAGGAGACATTTCTACAATACATATAATCATTCTTATCTATCTAATACGATGACAACAGCTCTCCATACCTGCAGTCCACCACAAGGACCACCCTCTCTATTCCCTGAAAAGTGAAATCATCCTCAGTGACGAGGAGAGGGGGCTAAGCGCCCCCCATGGTCTCAGAGCATTGACTCTTCTAAGAGTCCTAAGAGTCCTGCTCACACTGATGGGGTGCAGCTGTGGGACCCTATTTTCAGAGATGATGTTCTCCACCCAACTCTCAAAAAGCTGAAAGGGTCTTCAGTAGAGATGGATAGTCGAGCTGGGCTATCAGATGGTCACCTCTGTAGCTGTAGTGTCATTTTTCCTATGGTCCAATGTGTAAATTAAACAAAAAAGTGCACGTTTGTTATGATGTCCAAGATGGGGACCAGGATGTGGACATAATAAAAAATTAGGGAACATGATGGGAGACATTCCTACAATACATATAATCATTCTTATCTATTTAATACGATGACAACAGCTCTCCATACCTGCAGTCCACCACAAGGACCACCCTCTCTAATCCCTGAAAAATGAAATCATCCTCAGTGACGAAGAGAGGGGGCTAAGCGCCCCCCATGGTCTCAGAGCATTGACTCTTCTAAGAGTCCTAAGAGTCCTGCTCACACTGATGGGGTGCAGCTGTGGGACCCTATTTTCAGAGATGATGTCCTCCACCCAACTCTCAAAAAGCTGAAAGGGTCTTCAGTAGAGATGGATAGTCGAGCTGGGCTATCAGACGGTCACCTCTGTAGCTGTAGTGTCATTTTTCCTATGGTCCAATGTGTAAATTAAACAAAAAAGTGCACGTTTGTTATGATGTCCAAGATGGGGACCAGGATGTGGACATAATAAAAAATTAGGGAACATGATAGGAGACATTTCTACAATACATATAATCATTCTTATCTACCTAATACGATGATAACAGCTCTCCATACCTGCAGTCCACCACAAGGACCACCCTCTCTAATCCCTGAAAAATGAAATCATCCTCAGTGACGAAGAGAGGGGGCTAAGTGCCCCCAATGGTCTCAGAGCATTGACTCTTCTAAGAGTCCTAAGAGTCCTGCTCACACTGATGGGGTGCAGCTGTGGGACCCTAATTTCAGAGATGATGTCCTCCACCCAACTCTCAAAAAGCTGAAAGGGTCTTCAGTAGAGATGGATAGTCGAGCTGGGCTATCAGACGGTCACCTCTGTAGCTGTAGTGTCATTTTTCCTATGGTCCAATGTGTAAATTAAACAAAAAAGTGCACGTTTGTTATGATGTCCAAGATGGGGACCAGGATGTGGACATAATAAAAAATTAGGGAACATGATAGGAGACATTTCTACAATACATATAATCATTCTTATCTATCTAATACGATGACAACAGCTCTCCATACCTGCAGTCCACAACAAGGACCACCCTCTCTAATCCCTGAAAAATGAAATCATCCTCAGTGACGAAGAGAGGGGGCTAAGCGCCCCCCATGGTTTTAGAGCATTGACTCTTCTAAGAGTCCTAAGAGTCCTGCTTACACTGATGGGGTGCAGCTGTGGGACCCTATTTTAAGAGATGATGTCCTCCACCCAACTCTCAAAAAGCTGAAAGGGTCTTCAGTAGAGATGAATAGTCGAGCTGGGCTATCAGACGGTCACCTCTGTAGCTGTAGTGTCATTTTTCCTATGGTCCAATGTGTAAATTAAACAAAAAAGTGCACGTTTGTTATGATGTCCAAGATGGGGACCAGGATGTGGACATAATAAAAAATTAGGGAACATGATAGGAGACATTTCTACAATACATATAATCATTCTTATCTATTTAATACGATGACAACAGCTCTCCATACCTGCAGTCCACCACAAGGACCACCCTCTCTAATCCCTGAAAAATGAAATCATCCTCAGTGACGAAGAGAGGGGGCTAAGCGCCCCCCATGGTCTCAGAGCATTGACTCTTCTAAGAGTCCTAAGAGTCCTGCTCACACTGATGGGGTGCAGCTGTGGGACCCTATTTTCAGAGATGATGTCCTCCACCCAACTCTCAAAAAGCTGAAAGGGTCTTCAGTAGAGATGGATTGTCGAGCTGGGCTATCAGACGGTCACCTCTGTAGCTGTAGTGTCATTTTTCCTATGGTCCAATGTGTAAATTAAACAAAAAAGTGCATGTTTGTTATGATGTCCAAGATGGGGACCAGGATGTGGACATAATAAAAAATTAGGGAACATGATAGGAGACATTTCTACAATACATATAATCATTCTTATCTATCTAATACGATGATAACAGCTCTCCATACCTGCAGTCCACCACAAGGACCACCCTCTCTAATCCCTGAAAAATGAAATCATCCTCAGTGACGAAGAGAGGGGGCTCAGTGCCCCCAATGGTCTAAGAGCATTGACTCTTCTAAGAGTCCTAAGAGTCCTGCTCACACTGATGGGGTGCAGCTGTGGGACCCTATTTTCAGAGATGATGTCCTCCACCCAACTCTCAAAATGCTGAAAGGGTCTTCAGTAGAGATGGATAGTCGAGCTGGGCTATCAGACGGTCACCTCTGTAGCTGTAGTGTCATTTTTCCTATGGTCCAATGTGTAAATTAAACAAAAAAGTGCACGTTTGTTATGATCACGTTTGTTATGATGTCCAAGATGGGGACCAGGATGTGGACATAATAAAAAATTAGGGAACATGATAGGAGACATTTCTACAATACATATAATCATTCTTATCTATCTAATACGATGACAACAGCTCTCCATACCTGCAGTCCACCACAAGGACCACCCTCTCTAATCCCTGAAAAATGAAATCATCCTCAGTGACGAAGAGAGGGGGCTAAGCGCCCCCATGGTCTCAGAGCATTAACTCTTCTAAGAGTCCTAAGAGTCCTGCTCACACTGATGGGGTGCAGCTGTGGGACCCTATTTTCAGAGATGATGTCCTCCACCCAACTCTCAAAAAGCTGAAAGGGTCTTCAGTAGAGATGGATAGTCGAGCTGGGCTATCAGACGGTCACCTCTGTAGCTGTAGTGTCATTTTTCCTATGGTCCAATGTGTAAATTAAACAAAAAAGTGCACGTTTGTTATGATTTCCAAGATGGGGACCATGATGTGGACATAATAAAAAAATAGGGAACATGATAGGAGACATTTCTACAATACATATAATCATTCTTATCTATCTAATACGATGACAACAGCTCTCCATACCTGCAGTCCACCACAAGGACCACCCTCTCTATTCCCTGAAAAGTGAAATCATTCTCAGTGACGAGGAGAGGGGGCTAAGCGCCCCCCATGGTCTCAGAGCATTGACTCTTCTAAGAGTCCTAAGAGTCCTGCTCACACTGATGGGGTGCAGCTGTGGGACCCTATTTTCAGAGATGATGTTCTCCACCCAACTCTCAAAAAGCTGAAAGGGTCTTCAGTAGAGATGGATAGTCGAGCTGGGCTATCAGACGGTCACCTCTGTAGCTTTAGTGTCATTTTTCCTATGGTCCAATGTGTAAATTAAACAAAAAAGTGCACGTTTGTTATGATGTCCAAGATGGGGACCAGGATGTGGACATAATAAAAAATTAGGGAACATGATAGGAGACATTTCTACAATACATATAATCATTCTTATCTATTTAATACGATGACAACAGCTCTCCATACCTGCAGTCCACCACAAGGACCACCCTCTCTAATCCCTGAAAAATGAAATCATCCTCAGTGACGAAGAGAGGGGGCTAAGCGCCCCCCATGGTCTCAGAGCATTGACTCTTCTAAGAGTCCTAAGAGTCCTGCTCACACTGATGGGGTGCAGCTGTGGGACCCTATTTTCAGAGATGATGTCCTCCACCCAACTCTCAAAAAGCTGAAAGGGTCTTCAGTAGAGATGGATAGTCGAGCTGGGCTATCAGACGGTCACCTCTGTAGCTGTAGTGTCATTTTTCCTATGGTCCAATGTGTAAATTAAACAAAAAAGTGCACGTTTGTTATGATGTCCAAGATGGGGACCAGGATGTGGACATACATTCTTATCTATCTAATACGATGATAACAGCTCTCCATATCTGCAGTCCACCACAAGGACCACCCTCTCTAATCCCTGAAAAATGAAATCATCCTCAGTGATGAAGAGAGGGGGCTAAGTGCCCCCAATGGTCTCAGAGCATTGACTCTTCTAAGAGTCCTAAGAGTCCTGCTCACACTGATGGGGTGCAGCTGTGGGACCCTATTTTCAGAGATGATGTCCTCCACCCAACTCTCAAAAAGCTGAAAGGGTCTTCAGTAGAGATGGATAGTCGAGCTGGGCTATCAGACGGTCACCTCTGTAGCTGTAGTGTCATTTTTCCTATGGTCCAATGTGTAAATTAAACAAAAAAGTGCACGTTTGTTATGATGTCCAAGATGGGGACCAGGATGTGGACATAATAAAAAATTAGGGAACATGATAGGAGACATTTCTACAATACATATAATCATTCTTATCTATCTAATACGATGACAACAGCTCTCCATACCTGCAGTCCACCACAAGGACCACCCTCTCTAATCCCTGAAAAATGAAATCATCCTCAGTGACGAAGAGAGGGGGCTAAGCGCCCCCCATGGTTTTAGAGCATTGACTCTTCTAAGAGTCCTAAGAGTCCTGCTTACACTGATGGGGTGCAGCTGTGGGACCCTATTTTAAGAGATGATGTCCTCCACCCAACTCTCAAAAAGCTGAAAGGGTCTTCAGTAGAGATGGATAGTCGAGCTGGGCTATCAGACGGTCACCTCTGTAGCTGTAGTGTCATTTTTCCTATGGTCCAATGTGGAAATTAAACAAAAAAGTGCACGTTTGTTATGATGTCCAAGATGGGGACCAGGATGTGGACATAATAAAAAATTAGGGAACATGATAGGAGACATTTCTACAATACATATAATCATTCTTATCTATTTAATACGATGACAACAGCTCTCCATACCTGCAGTCCACCACAAGGACCACCCTCTCTAATCCCTGAAAAATGAAATCATCCTCAGTGACGAAGAGAGGGGGCTAAGCGCCCCCCATGGTCTCAGAGCATTGACTCTTCTAAGAGTCCTAAGAGTCCTGCTCACACTGATGGGGTGCAGCTGTGGGACCCTATTTTCAGAGATGATGTCCTCCACCCAACTCTCAAAAAGCTGAAAGGGTCTTCAGTAGAGATGGATTGTCGAGCTGGGCTATCAGACGGTCACCTCTGTAGCTGTAGTGTCATTTTTCCTATGGTCCAATGTGTAAATTAAACAAAAAAGTGCACGTTTGTTATGATGTCCAAGATGGGGACCAGGATGTGGACATAATAAAAAATTAGGGAACATGATAGGAGACATTTCTACAATACATATAATCATTCTTATCTACCTAATACGATGATAACAGCTCTCCATACCTGCAGTCCACCACAAGGACCACCCTCTCTATTCCCTGAAAAATGAAATCATCCTCAGTGACGAAGAGAGGGGGCTAAGTGCCCCCAATGGTCTCAGAGCATTGACTCTTCTAAGAGTCCTAAGAGTCCTGTTTACACTGATGGGGGGCAGCTGTGGGACCCTAATTTCAGAGATGATGTCCTCCACCCAACTCTCAAAAAGCTGAAAGGGTCTTCAGTAGAGATGGATAGTCGAGCTGGGCTATCAGACGGTCACCTCTGTAGCTGTAGTGTCATTTTTCCTATGGTCCAATGTGTAAATTAAACAAAAAAGTGCACGTTTGTTATGATGTCCAAGATGGGGACCAGGATGTGGACATAATAAAAAATTAGGGAACATGATAGGAGACATTTCTACAATACATATAATCATTCTTATCTATCTAATACGATGACAACAGCTCTCCATACCTGCAGTCCACAACAAGGACCACCCTCTCTAATCCCTGAAAAATGAAATCATCCTCAGTGACGAAGAGAGGGGGCTAAGCGCCCCCATGGTCTCAGAGCATTAACTCTTCTAAGAGTCCTAAGAGTCCTGCTCACACTGATGGGTGCAGCTGTGGGACCCTATTTTCAGAGATGATGTCCTCCACCCAACTCTCAAAAAGCTGAAAGGGTCTTCAGTAGAGATGGATAGTCGAGCTGGGCTATCAGACGGTCACCTCTGTAGCTGTAGTGTCATTTTTCCTATGGCCCAATGTGTAAATTAAACAAAAAAGTGCACGTTTGTTATGATGTCCAAGATGGGGACCAGGATGTGGACATAATAAAAAATTAGGGAACATGATAGGAGACATTTCTACAATACATATAATCATTCTTATCTATCTAATACGATGACAACAGCTCTCCATACCTGCAGTCCACCACAAGGACCACCCTCTCTAATCCCTGAAAAATGAAATCATCCTCAGTGACGAAGAGAGGGGGCCAAGCGCCCCCCATGGTACCAGAGCATTGACTCTTCTAAGAGTCCTAAGAGTCCTGCTCACACTGATGGGGTGAAGCTGTGGGACCCTATTTTCAGAGATGATGTCCTCCACCCAACTCTCAAAAAGCTGAAAGGGTCTTCAGTAGAGATGGATAGTCGAGCTGGGCTATCAGACGGTCACCTCTGTAGCTGTAGTGTCATTTTTCCTATGGTCCAATGTGTAAATTAAACAAAAAAGTGCACGTTTGTTATGATGTCCAAGATGGGGACCAGGATGTGGACATAATAAGAAATTAGGGAACATGATAGGAGACATTTCTACAATACATATAATCATTCTTATCTATCTAATACGATGACAACAGCTCTCCATACCTGCAGTCCACCACAAGGACCACCCTCTCTAATCCCTGAAAAATGAAATCATCCTCAGGGACGAAGAGAGGGGGCTAAGCGCCCCCCATGGTTTTAGAGCATTGACTCTTCTAAGAGTCCTAAGAGTCCTGCTTACACTGATGGGGTGCAGCTGTGGGACCCTATTTTCAGAGATGATGTCCTCCACCCAACTCTCAAAAAGCTGAAAGGGTCTTCAGTAGAGATGGATAGTCGAGCTGGGCTATCAGACGGTCACCTCTGTAGCTGTAGTGTCATTTTTCCTATAATCCAATGTGTAAATTAAACAAAAAAGTGCACGTTTGTTATGATGTTCAAGATGGGGACCAGGATGTGGACATAATAAAAAATTAGGGAACATGATAGGAGACATTTCTACAATACATATAATCATTCTTATCTATCTAATACGATCACAACAGCTCTCCATACCTGCAGTCCACCACAAGGACCACTCTCTCTAATCCCTGAAAAATGAAATCATCCTCAGTGACGAAGAGAGGGGGCTAAGCGCCCCCCATGGTCTCAGAGCATTGACTCTTCTAAGAGTCCTAAGATTCCTGCTCACACTGATGTGGTGCAGCTGTGGGACCCTATTTTCAGAGATGATGTCCTCCACCCAACTCTCAAAAAGCTGAAAGGGTCTTCAGTAGAGATGGATAGTCGAGCTGGGCTATCAGACGGTCACCTCTGTAGCTGTAGTGTCATTTTTCCTATGGTCCAATGTGTAAATTAAACAAAAAAGTGCACATTTGTTATGATTTCCAAGATGGGGACCAGGATGTGGACATAATAAAAAAATAGGGAACATGATAGGAGACATTTCTACAATACATATAATCATTCTTATCTATTTAATACGATGACAACAGCTCTCCATACCTGCAGTCCACCACAAGGACCACCCTCTCTAATCCCTGAAAAATGAAATCATCCTCAGTGACGAAGAGAGGGGGCTAAGCGCCCCCCATGGTCTCAGAGCATTGACTCTTCTAAGAGTCCTAAGAGTCCTGCTCACACTGATGGGGTGCAGCTGTGGGACCCTATTTTCAGTGATGATGTCCTCCACCCAACTCTCAAAAAGCTGAAAGGGTCTTCAGTAGAGATGGATAGTCGAGCTGGGCTATCAGACGGTCACCTCTGTAGCTGTAGTGTCATTTTTCCTATGGTCCAATGTGTAAATTAAACAAAAAAGTGCACATTTGTTATGATGTCCAAGATGGGGACCAGGATGTGGACATAATAAAAAATTAGGGAACATGATAGGAGACATTTCTACAATACATATAATCATTCTTATCTATTTAATACGATGACAACAGCTCTCCATACCTGCAGTCCACCACAAGGACCACCCTCTCTAATCCCTGAAAAATGAAATCATCCTCAGTGACGAAGAGAGGGGGCTAAGCGCCCCCCATGGTCTCAGAGCATTGACTCTTCTAAGAGTCCTAAGAGTCCTGCTCACACTGATGGGGTGCAGCTGTGGGACCCTATTTTCAGTGATGATGTCCTCCACCCAACTCTCAAAAAGCTGAAAGGGTCTTCAGTAGAGATGGATAGTCGAGCTGGGCTATCAGACGGTCACCTCTGTAGCTGTAGTGTCATTTTTCCTATGGTCCAATGTGTAAATTAAACAAAAAAGTGCACGTTTGTTATGATGTCCAAGATGGGGACCAGGATGTGGACATAATAAAAAATTAGGGAACATGATAGGAGACATTTCTACAATACATATAATCATTCTTATCTATCTAATACGATGATAACAGCTCTCCATATCTGCAGTCCACCACAAGGACCACCCTCTCTAATCCCTGAAAAATGAAATCATCCTCAGTGATGAAGAGAGGGGGCTAAGTGCCCCCAATGGTCTCAGAGCATTGACTCTTCTAAGAGTCCTAAGAGTCCTGCTCACACTGATGGGGTGCAGCTGTGGGACCCTATTTTCAGAGATGATGTCCTCCACCCAACTCTCAAAAAGCTGAAAGGGTCTTCAGTAGAGATGGATAGTCGAGCTGGGCTATCAGACGGTCACCTCTGTAGCTGTAGTGTCATTTTTCCTATTGTCCAATGTGTAAATTAAACAAAAAAGTGCACGTTTGTTATGATGTCCAAGATGGGGACCAGGATGTGGACATAATAAAAAATTAGGGAACATGATAGGAGACATTTCTACAATACATATAATCATTCTTATCTATCTAATACGATGACAACAGCTCTCCATACCTGCAGTCCACCACAAGGACCAGCCTCTCTAATCCCTGAAAAATGAAATCATCCTCAGTGACGAAGAGAGGGGGCCAAGCGCCCCCCATGGTACCAGAGCATTGACTCTTCTAAGAGTCCTAAGAGTCCTGCTCACACTGATGGGGTGAAGCTGTGGGACCCTATTTTCAGAGATGATGTCCTCCACCCAACTCTCAAAAAGCTGAAAGGGTCTTCAGTAGAGATGGATAGTCGAGCTGGGCTATCAGACGGTCACCTCTGTAGCTGTAGTGTCATTTTTCCTATGGTCCAATGTGTAAATTAAACAAAAAAGTGCACGTTTGTTATGATGTCCAAGATGGGGACCAGGATGTGGACATAATAAGAAATTAGGGAACATGATAGGAGACATTTCTACAATACATATAATCATTCTTATCTATCTAATACGATGACAACAGCTCTCCATACCTGCAGTCCACCACAAGGACCAAACTCTCTCTAATCCCTGAAAAATGAAATCATCCTCAGGGACGAAGAGAGGGGGCTAAGCGCCCCCCATGGTTTTAGAGCATTGACTCTTCTAAGAGTCCTAAGAGTCCTGCTTACACTGATGGGGTGCAGCTGTGGGACCCTATTTTCAGAGATGATGTCCTCCACCCAACTCTCAAAAAGCTGAAAGGGTCTTCAGTAGAGATGGATAGTCGAGCTGGGCTATCAGACGGTCACCTCTGTAGCTATAGTGTCATTTTTCCTATGGTCCAATGTGTAAATTAAACAAAAAAGTGCACGTTTGTTATGATGTCCAAGATGGGGACCAGGATGTGGACATAATAAAAAATTAGGGAACATGATAGGAGACATTTCTACAATACATATAATCATTCTTATCTATCTAATACGATCACAACAGCTCTCCATACCTGCAGTCCACCACAAGGACCACTCTCTCTAATCCCTGAAAAATGAAATTATCCTCAGTGACGAAGAGAGGGGGCTAAGCGCCCCCCATGGTCTCAGAGCATTGACTCTTCTAAGAGTCCTAAGATTCCTGCTCACACTGATGGGGTGCAGCTGTGGGACCCTATTTTCAGAGATGATGTCCTCCACCCAACTCTCAAAAAGCTGAAAGGGTCTTCAGTAGAGATGGATAGTCGAGCTGGGCTATCAGACGGTCACCTCTGTAGCTGTAGTGTCATTTTTCCTATGGTCCAATGTGTAAATTAAACAAAAAAGTGCACGTTTGTTATGATGTCCAAGATGGGGACCAGGATGTGGACATAATAAAAAAATAGGGAACATGATAGGAGACATTTCTACAATACATATAATCATTCTTATCTATCTAATACGATGACAACAGCTCTCCATACCTGCAGTCCACCACAAGGACCACCCTCTCTATTCCCTGAAAAGTGAAATCATCCTCAGTGACGAAGAGAGGGGGCTAAGCGCCCCCATGGTCTCAGAGCATTGACTCTTCTAAGAGTCCTAAGAGTCCTGCTCACACTGATGGGGTGCAGCTGTGGGACCCTATTTTCAGAGATGATGTCCTCCACCCAACTCTCAAAAAGCTGAAAGGGTCTTCAGTAGAGATGGATAGTCGAGCTGGGCTATCAGACGGTCACCTCTGTAGCTGTAGTGTCATTTTTCCTATGGTCCAATGTGTAAATTAAACAAAAAAGTGCACGTTTGTTATGATGTCCAAGATGGGGACCAGGATGTGGACATAATAAAAAAATAGGGAACATGATAGGAGACATTTCTACAATACATATAATCATTCTTATCTATCTAATACGATGACAACAGCTCTCCATACCTGCAGTCCACCACAAGGACCACCCTCTCTATTCCCTGAAAAGTGAAATCATCCTCAGTGACGAAGAGAGGGGGCTAAGCGCCCCCATGGTCTCAGAGCATTGACTCTTCTAAGAGTCCTAAGAGTCCTGCTCACACTGATGGGGTGCAGCTGTGGGACCCTATTTTCAGAGATGATGTTCTCCACCCAACTCTCAAATAGCTGAAAGGGTCTTCAGTAGAGATGGATAGTCGAGCTGGGCTATCAGACGGTCACCTCTGTAGCTGTAGTGTCATTTTTCCTATGGTCCAATGTGTAAATTAAACAAAAAAGTGCACGTTTGTTATGATGTCCAAGATGGGGACCAGGATGTGGACATAATAAAAAATTAGGGAACATGATAGGAGACATTTCTACAATACATATAATCATTCTTATCTATCTAATACGATGACAACAGCTCTCCATACCTGCAGTCCACAACAAGGACCACCCTCTCTAATCCCTGAAAAATGAAATCATCCTCAGTGACGAAGAGAGGGGGCTAAGCGCCCCCATGGTCTCAGAGCATTAACTCTTCTAAGAGTCCTAAGAGTCCTGCTCACACTGATGGGTGCAGCTGTGGGACCCTATTTTCAGAGATGATGTCCTCCACCCAACTCTCAAAAAGCTGAAAGGGTCTTCAGTAGAGATGGATAGTCGAGCTGGGCTATCAGACGGTCACCTCTGTAGCTGTAGTGTCATTTTTCCTATGGCCCAATGTGTAAATTAAACAAAAAAGTGCACGTTTGTTATGATGTCCAAGATGGGGACCAGGATGTGGACATAATAAAAAATTAGGGAACATGATAGGAGACATTTCTACAATACATATAATCATTCTTATCTATCTAATACGATGACAACAGCTCTCCATACCTGCAGTCCACCACAAGGACCACCCTCTCTAATCCCTGAAAAATGAAATCATCCTCAGTGACGAAGAGAGGGGGCCAAGCGCCCCCCATGGTACCAGAGCATTGACTCTTCTAAGAGTCCTAAGAGTCCTGCTCACACTGATGGGGTGAAGCTGTGGGACCCTATTTTCAGAGATGATGTCCTCCACCCAACTCTCAAAAAGCTGAAAGGGTCTTCAGTAGAGATGGATAGTCGAGCTGGGCTATCAGACGGTCACCTCTGTAGCTGTAGTGTCATTTTTCCTATGGTCCAATGTGTAAATTAAACAAAAAAGTGCACGTTTGTTATGATGTCCAAGATGGGGACCAGGATGTGGACATAATAAGAAATTAGGGAACATGATAGGAGACATTTCTACAATACATATAATCATTCTTATCTATCTAATATGATGACAACAGCTCTCCATACCTGCAGTCCACCACAAGGACCACCCTCTCTAATCCCTGAAAAATGAAATCATCCTCAGGGACGAAGAGAGGGGGCTAAGCGCCCCCCATGGTTTTGGAGCATTGACTCTTCTAAGAGTCCTAAGAGTCCTGCTTACACTGATGGGGTGCAGCTGTGGGACCCTATTTTCAGAGATGATGTCCTCCACCCAACTCTCAAAAAGCTGAAAGGGTCTTCAGTAGAGATGGATAGTCGAGCTGGGCTATCAGACGGTCACCTCTGTAGCTGTAGTGTCATTTTTCCTATAATCCCCATCAGTGTGAGCAGGACTCTTAGGACTCTTAGAAGAGTCAATGCTCTGGTACCATGGGGGGCGCTTGGCCCCCTCTCTTCGTCACTGAGGATGATTTCATTTTTCAGGGATTAGAGAGGGTGGTCCTTGTGGTGGACTGCAGGTATGTAGAGCTGTTGTCATCGTATTAGATAGATAAGAATGATTATATGTATTGTAGAAATGTCTCCTATCATGTTCCCTAATTTTTTATTATGTCCACATCCTGGTCCCCATCTTGGACATCATAACAAACGTGCACTTTTTTGTTTAATTTACACATTGGACCATAGGAAAAATGACACTACAGCTACAGAGGTGACCGTCTGATAGCCCAGCTCGACTATCCATCTCTACTGAAGACCCTTTCAGCTTTTTGAGAGTTGGGTGGAGGACATCATCTCTGAAAATAGGGTCCCACAGCTGCACCCCATCAGTGTGAGCAGGACTCTTAGGACTCTTAGAAGAGTTAATGCTCTGAGACCATGGGGGCGCTTAGCCCCCTCTCTTCGTCACTGAGGATGATTTCATTTTTCAGGGATTAGAGAGGGTGGTCCTTGTGGTGGACTGCAGGTATGGAGAGCTGTTGTCATCGTATTAGATAGATAAGAATGATTATATGTATTGTAGAAATGTCTCCTATCATGTTCCCTAATTTTTTATTATGTCCACATCCTGGTCCCCATCTTGGACATCATAACAAACGTGCACTTTTTTGTTTAATTTACACATTGGACCATAGGAAAAATGACACTACAGCTACAGAGGTGACCGTCTGATAGCCCAGCTCGACTATCCATCTCTACTGAAGACCCTTTCAGCTTTTTGAGAGTTGGGTGGAGGACATTATCTCTGAAAATAGGGTCCCACAGCTGCACCCCATCAGTGTGAGCAGGACTCTTAGGACTCTTAGAAGAGTCAATGCTCTGAGACCATTGGGGGCACTTAGCCCCCTCTCTTCGTCACTGAGGATGATTTCATTTTTCAGGGATTAGAGAAGGTGGTCCTTGTGGTGGACTGCAGGTATGGAGAGCTGTTATCATCGTATTAGATAGATAAGAATGATTATATGTATTGTAGAAATGTCTCCTATCATGTTCCCTAATTTTTTATTATGTCCACATCCTGGTCCCCATCTTGGACATCATAACAAACGTGCACTTTTTTGTTTAATTTACACATTGGACCATAGGAAAAATGACACTACAGCTACAGAGGTGACCGTCTGATAGCCCAGCTCGACAATCCATCTCTACTGAAGACCCTTTCAGCTTTTTGAAAGTTGGGTGGAGGACATCATCTCTGAAAATAGGGTCCCACAGCTGCACCCCATCAGTGTGAGCAGGACTCTTAGGACTCTTAGAAGAGTCAATGCTCTGAGACCATGGGGCGCGCTTAGCCCCCTCTCTTCGTCACTGAGGATGATTTCATTTTTCAGGGATTAGAGAGGGTGGTCCTTGTGGTGGACTGCAGGTATGGAGAGCTGTTGTCATCGTATTAAATAGATAAGAATGATTATATGTATTGTAGAAATGTCTCCTATCATGTTCCCTAATTTTTTATTATGTCCACATCCTGGTCCCCATCTTGGACATCATAACAAACGTGCACTTTTTTGTTTAATTTACACATTGGACCATAGGAAAAATGACACTACAGCTACAGAGGTGACCGTCTGATAGCCCAGCTCGACTATCCATCTCTACTGAAGACCCTTTCAGCTTTTTGAGAGTTGGGTGGAGAACATCATCTCTGAAAATAGGGTCCCACAGCTGCACCCCATCAGTGTGAGCAGGACTCTTAGGACTCTTAGAAGAGTCAATGTTTTGAGACCATGGGGGGCGCTTAGCCCCCTCTCTTCGTCACTGAGGATGATTTCACTTTTCAGGGAATAGAGAGGGTGGTA
This sequence comes from Anomaloglossus baeobatrachus, assembly GCF_048569485.1. Classification (NCBI taxonomy): domain Eukaryota; kingdom Metazoa; phylum Chordata; class Amphibia; order Anura; family Aromobatidae; genus Anomaloglossus; species Anomaloglossus baeobatrachus. The sequence goes on from NW_027442315.1 coordinate 304,290, forward strand.
CTTGTGGTGGACTGCAGGTATGGAGAGCTGTTGTCATCGTATTAGATAGATAAGAATGATTATATGTATTGTAGAAATGTCTCCTATCATGTTCCCTATTTTTTTATTATGTCCACATCCTGGTCCCCATCTTGGAAATCATAACAAACGTGCACTTTTTTGTTTAATTTACACATTGGACCATAGGAAAAATGACACTACAGCTACAGAGGTGACCGTCTGGTAGCCCAGCTCGACTATCCATCTCTACTGAAGACCCTTTCAGCTTTTTGAGAGTTGGGTGGAGGACATCATCTCTGAAAATAGGGTCCCACAGCTGCACCCCATCAGTGTGAGCAGGACTCTTAGGACTCTTAGAAGAGTCAATGTTTTGAGACCATGGGGGGCGCTTAGCCCCCTCTCTTCGTCACTGAGGATGATTTCATTTTTCAGGGATTAGAGAGGGTGGTCCTTGTGGTGGACTGCAGGTATGGAGAGCTGTTGTCATCGTATTAAATAGATAAGAATGATTATATGTATTGTAGAAATGTCTCCTATCATGTTCCCTAATTTTTTATTATGTCCACATCCTGGTCCCCATCTTGGACATCATAACAAACGTGCACTTTTTTGTTTAATTTACACATTGGACCATAGGAAAAATGACAATACAGCTACAGAGGTGACCGTCTGATAGCCCAGCTCGACTATCCATCTCTACTGAAGACCCTTTCAGCTTTTTGAGAGTTGGGTGGAGAACATCATCTCTGAAAATAGGGTCCCACAGCTGCACCCCATCAGTGTGAGCAGGACTCTTAGGACTCTTAGAAGAGTCAATGTTTTGAGACCATGGGGGGCGCTTAGCCCCCTCTCTTCGTCACTGAGGATGATTTCACTTTTCAGGGAATAGAGAGGGTGGTACTTGTGGTGGACTGCAGGTATGGAGAGCTGTTGTCATCGTATTAGATAGATAAGAATGATTATATGTATTGTAGAAATGTCTCCTATCATGTTCCCTATTTTTTTATTATGTCCACATCCTGGTCCCCATCTTGGAAATCATAACAAACGTGCACTTTTTTGTTTAATTTACACATTGGACCATAGGAAAAATGACACTACAGCTACAGAGGTGACCGTCTGGTAGCCCAGCTCGACTATCCATCTCTACTGAAGACCCTTTCAGCTTTTTGAGAGTTGGGTGGAGGACATCATCTCTGAAAATAGGGTCCCACAGCTGCACCCCATCAGTGTGAGCAGGACTCTTAGGACTCTTAGAAGAGTCAATGTTTTGAGACCATGGGGGGCGCTTAGCCCCCTCTCTTCGTCACTGAGGATGATTTCATTTTTCAGGGATTAGAGAGAGTGGTCCTTGTGGTGGACTGCAGGTATGGAGAGCTGTTGTGATCGTATTAGATAGATAAGAATGATTATATGTATTGTAGAAATGTCTCCTATCATGTTCCCTAATTTTTTATTATGTCCACATCCTGGTCCCCATCTTGGACATCATAACAAACGTGCACTTTTTTGTTTAATTTACACATTGGACCATAGGAAAAATGACACTACAGCTACAGAGGTGACCGTCTGATAGCCCAGCTCGACTATCCATCTCTACTGAAGACCCTTTCAGCTTTTTGAGAGTTGGGTGGAGGACATCATCTCTTAAAATAGGGTCCCACAGCTGCACCCCATCAGTGTAAGCAGGACTCTTAGGACTCTTAGAAGAGTCAATGCTCTAAAACCATGGGGGGCGCTTAGCCCCCTCTCTTCGTCCCTGAGGATGATTTCATTTTTCAGGGATTAGAGAGGGTGGTCCTTGTGGTGGACTGCAGGTATGGAGAGCTGTTGTCATCGTATTAGATAGATAAGAATGATTATATGTATTGTAGAAATGTCTCCTATCATGTTCCCTAATTTTTTATTATGTCCACATCCTGGTCCCCATCTTGGACATCATAACAAACGTGCACTTTTTTGTTTAATTTACACATTGGACCATAGGAAAAATGACACTACAGCTACAGAGGTGACCGTCTGGTAGCCCAGCTCGACTATCCATCTCTACTGAAGACCCTTTCAGCTTTTTGAGAGTTGGGTGGAGGACATCATCTCTGAAAATAGGGTCCCACAGCTGCACCCCATCAGTGTGAGCAGGACTCTTAGGACTCTTAGAAGAGTCAATGTTTTGAGACCATGGGGGGCGCTTAGCCCCCTCTCTTCGTCACTGAGGATGATTTCATTTTTCAGGGATTAGAGAGAGTGGTCCTTGTGGTGGACTGCAGGTATGGAGAGCTGTTGTGATCGTATTAGATAGATAAGAATGATTATATGTATTGTAGAAATGTCTCCTATCATGTTCCCTAATTTTTTATTATGTCCACATCCTGGTCCCCATCTTGGACATCATAACAAACGTGCACTTTTTTGTTTAATTTACACATTGGACCATAGGAAAAATGACACTACAGCTACAGAGGTGACCGTCTGATAGCCCAGCTCGACTATCCATCTCTACTGAAGACCCTTTCAGCTTTTTGAGAGTTGGGTGGAGGACATCATCTCTTAAAATAGGGTCCCACAGCTGCACCCCATCAGTGTGAGCAGGACTCTTAGGACTCTTAGAAGAGTCAATGCTCTGAGACCATGGGGGGCGCTTAGCCCCCTCTCTTCGTCACTGAGGATGATTTCATTTTTCAGGGATTAGAGAGGGTGGTCCTTGTGGTGGACTGCAGGTATGGAGAGCTGTTGTCATCGTATTAAATAGATAAGAATGATTATATGTATTGTAGAAATGTCTCCTATCATGTTCCCTAATTTTTTATTATGTCCACATCCTGGTCCCCATCTTGGACATCATAACAAACGTGCACTTTTTTGTTTAATTTACACATTGGACCATAGGAAAAATGACACTACAGCTACAGAGGTGACCGTCTGATAGCCCAGCTCGACTATCCATCTCTACTGAAGACATTTCTACAATACATATAATCATTCTTATCTATCTAATACGATCACAACAGCTCTCCATACCTGCAGTCCACCACAAGGACCACTCTCTCTAATCCCTGAAAAATGAAATCATCCTCAGTGACGAAGAGAGGGGGCTAAGCGCCCCCCATGGTCTCAGAGCATTGACTCTTCTAAGAGTCCTAAGATTCCTGCTCACTCTGATGGGGTGCAGCTGTGGGACCCTATCTTCAGAGATGATGTCCTCCACCCAACTCTCAAAAAGCTGAAAGGGTCTTCAGTAGAGATGGATAGTCGAGCTGGGCTATCAGACGGTCACCTCTGTAGCTGTAGTGTCATTTTTCCTATGGTCCAATTTGTAAATTAAACAAAAAAGTGCACGTTTGTTATGATTTCCAAGATGGGGACCAGGATGTGGACATAATAAAAAAATAGGGAACATGATAGGAGACATTTCTACAATACATATAATCATTCTTATCTATCTAATACGATGACAACAGCTCTCCATACCTGCAGTCCACCACAAGGACCACCCTCTCTATTCCCTAAAAAGTGAAATCATCCTCAGTGAAGAGGAGAGGGGGCTAAGCGCCCCCCATGGTCTCAGAGCATTGACTCTTCTAAGAGTCCTAAGAGTCCTGCTCACACTGATGGGGTGCAGCTGTGGGACCCTATTTTCAGAGATGATGTTCTCCACCCAACTCTCAAAAAGCTGAAAGGGTCTTCAGTAGAGATGAGCGAACCGGTCGCGGTTCGGCTGGAGGTTGGTTCGCCGAACGGACCTCCCGTTCGAGTTCGGTTCGTCGAACGTTCGACGAACCGAACTCGAACTGCATAGGAAACAATGGCAGGCAATCACAAACACAGAAAAACACCTAGAAAACACCCTCAAAGGTGTCCTAAAGGTGACAAACAACTCAAACACATTGGAAAGTGACAAGGACATATACTCATGCGAAAACAAAACAGCTTGACAAGGAAAAAGAGGAGGACACACAGATATAGGCATGGCACGCCCTTCTAAAATCATGTAAAACACCGCAAGGTGACTCCAAGCGGAGTCTCCCTTTTTTCCAAAAATTGGGCCACACACACACCCACCCCTTCAGTGGCAGCAGTTGTGCCCCAGTTGTACACTTCACAGCTAGATTTGCATCAAGCACATTCAAAAATACGCCATTCTTATCCATCCCCAGGATGACACCGGGGTAGGTAGCAAAGTCTTTCCTGATCCCAGCTCTGTGCAGCTTGGATCATTTATAAAAAACACAGCAATCAAGGGTTACTCCAAGCGGAGTCTCCCTTTTTTCCAAAAATTGGGCCCCACACACACCCACCCCTTCAGTGGCAGCAGTTGTGCCCTAGTTGTACACTTCACAGCTACATTTGCATCAAGCACATTCAAAAATACGCCATTCTTATCCATCCCCAGGATGACACCGGGGTAGGTAGCAAAGTCTTTGCTGACCCATGACTTGTTCATCTTGGCTTCTTTTAAAAACAATGTAAGCAAGGGTTACTCCAAGCGGAGTTCCCTTTTTTCCAAAAATTGGGCCCCACACACACCCACCCCTTCAGTGGCAGCAGTTGTGCCCTAGTTGTACACTTCACAGCTACATTTGCATCAAGCAGATTCAAAAATACGCCATTCTTATCCATCCCCAGGATGACACCGGGGTAGGTAGCAAAGTCTTTGCTGACCCATGACTTGTTCATCTTGGCTTCTTTTAAAAACAATGTAAGCAAGGGTTACTCCAAGCGGAGTCTCCCTTTTTTCCAAAAATTGGGCCCCACACACACCCACCCCTTCAGTGGCAGCAGTTGTGCCCTAGTTGTACACTTCACAGCTACATTTGCATCAAGCACATTCAAAAATACGCCATTCTTATCCGTCCCCAGGATGACACCAGGGTAGGTAGCAAAGTGTTTCCTGATCCCAGCTCTGTTCATCTTGGCTTCTTTTAAAAACACAGCAAGCAAGGGTTACTCCAAGCGGAGTCTCCCTTTTTTTTCCAAAAATTGGGCCCCACACACCCACCCATTCAGTGGCAGCAGTTGTGCCCCAGTTGTACACTTCACAGCTAGATTTGCATCAAGCACATTCAAAAATACGCCATTCTTATCCATCCCCAGGATGACACCGGGGTAGGTAGCAAAGTCTTTGCTGACCCATGACTTGTTCATCTTGGCTTCTTTTAAAAACAATGTAAGCAAGGGTTACTCCAAGCGGAGTCTCCCTTTTTTCCAAAAATTGGGCTCCACACACACCCACCCCTTCAGTGGCAGCAGTTGTGCCCTAGTTGTACACTTCACAGCTACATTTGCATCAAGCACATTCAAAAATACGCCATTCTTATCCGTCCCCAGGATGACACCGGGGTAGGTAGCAAAGTCTTTCCTGATCCCAGCTCTGTTCATCTTGGCTTCTTTTAAAAACACATCAAGCAAGGGTTACTCCAAGCGGAGCCTCCCTTTTTTCCAAAAATTGGGCCCCACACACCCACCCATTCAGTGGCAGCAGTTGTGCCCCAGTTGTACACTTCACAGCTAGATTTGCATCAAGCACATTCCAAAATACGCCATTCTTATCCGTCCCCAGGATGACACCGGGGTAGGTAGCAAAGTGTTTCCTGATCCCAGCTCTGTTCATCTTGGCTTCTTTTAAAAACACAGCAAGCAAGGGTTACTCCAAGAGGAGTCTCCCTTTTTTTCCAAAAATTGGGCCCCACACACCCACCCATTCAGTGGCAGCAGTTGTGCCCCAGTTGTACACTTCACAGCTAGATTTGCATCAAGCACATTCAAAAATACGCCATAATTAACCGTCCCCAGGATGACACCAGGGTAGGTAGCAAAGTCTTTCCTGATCCCAGCTCTGTTCATCTTGGCTTCTTTTAAAAACACAGCAAGCAAGGGTTACTCCAAGCGGAGTCTCCCTTTTTTTCCAAAAATTGGGCCCCACACACCCACCCATTCAGTGGCAGCAGTTGTGCCCCAGTTGTACACTTCACAGCTAGATTTGCATCAAGCACATTCAAAAATACGCCATTCTTATCCGTCCCCAGGATGACACCGGGGTAGGTAGCAAAGTTTTTCCTGATCCCAGCTCTGTTCATCTTGGCTTCTTTTAAAAACACAGCAAGCAAGGGTTACTCCAAGCGGAGTCTCCCTTTTTTTCCAAAAATTGGGCCCCACACACCCACCCATTCAGTGGCAGCAGTTGTGCCCCAGTTGTACACTTCACAGCTAGATTTGCATCAAGCACATTCAAAAAAACGCCATAATTAACCGTCCCCAGGATGACACCAGGGTAGGTAGCAAAGTCTTTCCTGATCCCAGCTCTGTTCATCTTGGCTTCTTTTAAAAACACATCAAGCAAGGGTTACTCCAAGCGGAGCCTCCCTTTTTTTCCAAAAATTGTGCCCCACACACACCCACCCATTCAGTGGCAGCACTTGTGCCCTAGTTGTACACTTCACAGCTACATTTGCATCAAGCACATTCAAAAATACGCCATAATTAACCGTCCCCAGGATGACACCAGGGTAGGTAGCAAAGTCTTTCCTGATCCCAGCTCTGTTCATCTTGGCTTCTTTTAAAAACACATCAAGCAAGGGTTACTCCAAGCGGAGCCTCCCTTTTTTCCAAAAATTGGGCCCCACACACCCACCCATTCAGTGGCAGCAGTTGTGCCCCAGTTGTACACTTCACAGCTAGATTTGCATCAAGCACATTCCAAAATACGCCATTCTTATCCGTCCCCAGGATGACACCGGGGTAGGTAGCAAAGTGTTTCCTGATCCCAGCTCTGTTCATCTTGGCTTCTTTTAAAAACACAGCAAGCAAGGGTTACTCCAAGCGGAGTCTCCCTTTTTTTCCAAAAATTGGGCCCCACACACCCACCCATTCAGTGGCAGCAGTTGTGCCCCAGTTGTACACTTCACAGCTAGATTTGCATCAAGCACATTCAAAAATACGCCATTCTTATCCGTCCCCAGGATGACACCGGGGTAGGTAGCAAAGTGTTTCCTGATCCCAGCTCTGTTCATCTTGGCTTCTTTTAAAAACACAGCAAGCAAGGGTTACTCCAAGCGGAGTCTCCCTTTTTTTCCAAAAATTGGGCCCCACACACCCACCCATTCAGTGGCAGCAGTTGTGCCCCAGTTGTACACTTCACAGCTAGATTTGCATCAAGCACATTCAAAAAAACGCCATAATTAACCGTCCCCAGGATGACACCAGGGTAGGTAGCAAAGTCTTTCCTGATCCCAGCTCTGTTCATCTTGGCTTCTTTTAAAAACACATCAAGCAAGGGTTACTCCAAGCGGAGCCTCCCTTTTTTTCCAAAAATTGTGCCCCACACACACCCACCCATTCAGTGGCAGCACTTGTGCCCTAGTTGTACACTTCACAGCTACATTTGCATCAAGCACATTCAAAAATACGCCATAATTAACCGTCCCCAGGATGACACCAGGGTAGGTAGCAAAGTCTTTCCTGATCCCAGCTCTGTTCATCTTGGCTTCTTTTAAAAACACATCAAGCAAGGGTTACTCCAAGCGGAGTCTCCCTTTTTTTCCAAAAATTGGGCCCCACACAGACACCTTATCAGTGGCAGCACTTGTGCCCTAGTTGCAAACAGGATGTTTTGATTTGCATCAAGCACATTCCAAATCAACAAGCATTTACTCTCCCCAGGATGACACAGGGGTAGTAAATTCCTTCTGGATCCATGACTTGTTCATTTTGATGAACGTCAGTCTGTCCACATTGTCACTGGACAGACTCGTGCGCTTATCTGTCAGCACACACCCAGCAGCACTGAATACACGTTCAGAGACAACGCTGGCAGCTGGACACGACAAAATCTCCAAGGCGTAAGTTGCGAGCTCTGGCCATTTTTCTAGGTTTGAAGCCCAAAAGGAGCAAGGCTCCAGTTGCACAGTCATGGCATCGATGTTCATTTGGAGATACTCCTGTATCATCCTCTCCAGCCGTTGACTATGTGTCAGACTTGTTGTCTCTGGTGGCCTTGCAAAAGAGGGTCTAAAAAAATTATGAAAAGATTCCATAAAATTGCTGTTACCGGCACCAGATACGGTCCTACTGGTACGGGTAGACTGTTGAAGATGACGAGACCGTCCCATGTTTGTCAAGTTACAACTGGGAGATTCACTCCCTGCACCTGCACGGTTGTTTGGTGGAAAAGCCGAGCTAAGATCTAGTAACAGCTTCTGCTGATACTCCTGCATACGTGCGTCCCTTTCTATGGCTGGAATTATGTCACAAAATTTGGACTTGTACCGGGGATCTAATAGTGTGGCAATCCAGTAGTCATCATCACTTCTAATTTTGACAATACGACTGTCATGTTGGAGGTAGTGCAACAAAAAGGCACTCATGTGTCTTGCGCAGCCATGCGGACCAAGTCCACGCTGTGTTTGTGGCATAGAGGTGCTACCCGTTCTTTCTTCCTCTGACATCTGACCCCAACCTCTTTCAACTGAAATTTGACCAAGGTCTCCCTCATCCGCTGAGTCTTCCATGTCCATGGACAGTTCGTCCTCCATTTCTTCATGTTCTCCTGCACCTTGCTCAACATTTCGCCTGCTACTATGCGCCCTTGTCGATCCCTGTCCCCCATGGTCCCATGCCTGCTGCGTTGGTGATGATGAACGTCTGGACCTTGGTGATGTTGTTGTCCCTTGCGCATATGAATCCTCCTGTAGTTCCTCCCCTTCATGTTGTCCCACCCCCTGACTCCGAATAGTGTTTAGCGTGTGCTCCAGCATGTAAATGACTGGAATCGTCATGCTGATAATGGCATTGTCAGAGCTAAACATATTCGTCGCCATGTCGAAACTGTGCAGAAGGGTGCATAGGTCCTTGATCTGAGACCACTCCATCAGGGTGATCTGCCCCACCTCTGCATCTCGTTGGCCCAGGCTATACGTCATGACGTATTGCACCAGGGCTCTGCGGTGCTGCTACAGTCGCTGTAACATGTGGAGAGTTGAATTCCAGCGTGTCGCCACATCGCATTTCAGGCGATGAACCGGTAGGCCGAAAGACTTCTGGAGCGATGCAAGTCGCTCAGCTGTGGCGCTTGAACGGCGGAAGTGAGCAGACAGTTTTCGTGCCCTGTTCAGAAGGCCATCTAGGCCGGGATAGTGTGTTAAAAATTGCTGCACGACAAGGTTCAACACGTGAGCCATACAAGGTACGTGTGTCACCTTGCCCAGGCGAAGGGCCGCACCCAGGTTTGCAGCATTGTCGCACACGGCCTTACCAGGCTGCAGGTTGAGTGGAGACAACCATTTATTAAACTCGGACCGCAGAGCTGACCACAACTCCTCAGCTGTGTGACTCTTATTACCAAGACATGTCAAGCTAAAGACCGCCTGATGCCGTTGCGCTCTGCTGCCAGCATAGTAATGAGGGGTGCGTGATTCCTTCTGCGCAGTGAGAACGCTGGTGGCCTGACCAGGCAGGCTTGGGGCGGAGGTGGAGGACCCAGATGAGGTGGAGGATGCAGAAGCAGTGGCGGAACTTGGACAGACAGAGGATTGACACACAAGTCGTGGGGACGGCAAGACTTGTGCAGCAGACCCTTCACCATCTATCACCATAGTTACCCAGTGCCCAGTCAGCGACATGTAACGTCCCTGTCCATGCTTACTGGTCCAAGTATCGGTGGTGAAATGCACCCGTTCACACACAGAGTTTCTCAAGGAAGCGGTGATGTTGTGTGCGACATGCTGGTGTAGCGCGGGCACACCTTTCTTAGAGAAGTAGTGGCGACTAGGCATCTGGTACTGGGGCACAGCGACAGACATAAGGTCTCTAAAATCCTGTGTGTCCACTAGGCGGAAAGGCAGCATTTCAGTAGCCAACAGCTTACAGAGGGATAGAGTCAACCTCTTAGCTTTGTCATGGGTCGGAGGAAGTGGCCTTTTATTTGACCACATCTGAGGGACAGAGATCTGGCTGCTGTGTGTAGACGGTGTTGAGTAGGGTGTCCCTGGAAAAATGCTGGTTTGTGAGGAAAGTGCAGGCGGAGACATGATGTTGCCTTCATCCAACGTTGGTGCTATCGATGTCTGAGAGAGCTGTACACACTCACTTGTTTCCCCTTCCAAACCAACTGACGACCTTACAAGCAAACTGCCTGTTGCGGTTACAGTGGTGGAAGTTTTGCGTGGAAAAACAGGTGTGACAGCTGTCCCCACAGTCCTAGAAGATGAAGAGCGCGCGGATGCACTGGAAGGGGCGGGCGGTGGATGGTTCGCTCCGCTAGGCCGCATTGCAGCACGGTGAGCTTCCCACCGGGACTTATGATATTTAGTCATGTGACGATTCATGGAAGAAGTTGTCAAACTGCTGAGGTTTTGACCTCTACTAACAGAATCATGACAAATGTTACATATCACATGAGTTGGGCGATCTTTTTCGATGTGAAAAAAGGACCAGGCTAGGCAAGGCTTAGAGGCCATGCGACCTGTTGATCCACCCCGAATAATGCTCATAGGCAGAGTGGTGGCTGAGGATGCAGTTGTAGACGTGCTACCAGTGCTCCGACTCTGTCCAGGAAGGTGCAAGGTAACTTCGTCGTCGGTTGCATCCTCCTCCACCGCCTCTGTTGACCTCCTCGAGTGCCTGACTGGGGGTTGACAGTAGGTGGGATCTAGAACGTCATCATCAATTGTTGTGTTTGCACTCCCCTCCCCCTCAGACCGAGCCTCTTCTTGCCCTGACCGAATATTTAAGTTGTCATCCCAATCGGGTATCTGCGTCTCATCTTCATCAGTATGTTCCTCATTGTCTATAACCACAGGTGTTACAGTTTGTGACAAAGGGTCAACATTATGCTCAGAAACTTGGTCCTCACGGCCTGAATCTGAGTCACAAAGGTTCTGGGCATCACTGCAGACCATTTCCTGTTCTGTACTCACTGTAGCTTGGGAGCAGACCTCTGATTCCCAGGCTATAGTGTGACTGAACAGCTCTGCAGACTCAGCCATCTCAGTTCCACCATACTGTGCAGGGCTGATGGAGACTTCAGAGCTGGGAGAAATCAAGTGTGATTGGGATGACAACTCAGAGGACTGGTGTTTTTTGGATGCGGTACTTGAAGTGGCTGAGAGGGCACTTGTTGGACCACTTGAGATCCATTCAAGCATTTTCCTTTTTTGCCCATCATCTACCTTTGTTCCTCTTGTTCGTGTCCGTAAAAAAGGGAGCACATCGGATTGTCCACAATAAGTAGTAGACATCTTACTTTTGCTAGTAGATGGTCTATCTGCAGCAGATGATAATGGAGCTTTGCCACCTTCCCCACTGACAAAACCTTTTTTGCCTTTTCCACCACGCCTCTTCCCCTTTCCACCAGCATCTGTCATTTTGCCACTCATGTTGATTGCGACAAGATTGTGGACTGAAAATGTGGTAGTAAAAATTGAGAGGTGGTGAAGATTGCAGTGGTGGTCTAGCTTTATTAACAGCAGAATAATTAAGAATAAATATCCCTGACAATGTAACTTAGTTATAATTAGTTGGAGTGTGCAACGCAGGCAGACGTGCTGCAAATGTCTTGGCACTAGTGGGACTATAGCAAAGTCCAATAGCCACGTATAGGATGCCACTAGGTACACTGAGTGTGTGCTAGTATAATGGCTTAGTTATAATTAGTTGGAGTGTGCAACGCAGGCAGATGCGTTCTGCAAATGTCTTGGCACTAGTGGGACTAAAGCAAAGTCCAATAGCCACGTATAGGATGCCACTAGGTACACTAAGTGTTTGCTAGTATAATGGCTTAGTTATAATTAGTTGGAGTGTGCAACGCAGGCAGATGCGTTCTGCAAATGTCTTGGCACTAGTGGGACTAAAGCAAAGTCCAATAGCCACGTATAGGATGCCACTAGGTACACTAAGTGTTTGCTAGTATAATGGCTTAGTTATAATTAGTTGGAGTGTGCAACGCAGGCAGATGCGCTCTGCAAATGTCTTGGCACTAGTGGGACTATAGCAAAGTCCAATAGCCACGTATAGGATGCCACTAGGTACACTGAGTGTGTGCTAGTATAATGGCTTAGTTATAATTAGTTGGAGTGTGCAACGCAGGCAGATGCGCTCTGCAAATGTCTTGGCACTAGTGGGACTATAGCGAAGTCCAATAGCCACGTATAGGATGCCACTAGGTACACTGAGTGTGTGCTAGTATAATGGCTTAGTTATAATTAGTTGGAGTGTGCAACGCAGGCAGATGCGTTCTGCAAATGTCTTGGCACTAGTGGGACTAAAGCAAAGTCCAATAGCCACGTATAGGATGCCACTAGGTACACTAAGTGTTTGCTAGTATAATGGCTTAGTTATAATTAGTTGGAGTGTGCAACGCAGGCAGATGCGCTCTGCAAATGTCTTGGCACTAGTGGGACTATAGCAAAGTCCAATAGCCACGTATAGGATGCCACTAGGTACACTGAGTGTGTGCTAGTATAATGGCTTAGTTATAATTAGTTGGAGTGTGCAACACAGGCAGATGCGCTCTGCAAATGTCTTGGCACTAGTGGGACTATAGCAAAGTCCAATAGCCACGTATAGGATGCCACTAGGTACACTGAGTGTGTGCTAGTATAATGGCTTAGTTATAATTAGTTGGAGTGTGCAACGCAGGCAGATGCGCTCTGCAAATGTCTTGGCACTAGTGGGACTATAGCAAAGTCCAATAGCCACGTATAGGATGCCACTAGGTACACTGAGTGTGTGCTAGTATAATGGCTTAGTTATAATTAGTTGGAGTGTGCAACGCAGGCAGATGCGTTCTGCAAATGTCTTGGCACTAGTGGGACTAAAGCAAAGTCCAATAGCCACGTATAGGATGCCACTAGGTACACTAAGTGTTTGCTAGTATAATGGCTTAGTTATAATTAGTTGGAGTGTGCAACGCAGGCAGATGCGCTCTGCAAATGTCTTGGCACTAGTGGGACTATAGCAAAGTCCAATAGCCACGTATAGGATGCCACTAGGTACACTGAGTGTGTGCTAGTATAATGGCTTAGTTATAATTAGTTGGAGTGTGCAATGCAGGCAGATGCGCTCTGCAAATGTCTTGGCACTAGTGGGACTATAGCAAAGTCCAATAGCCACGTATAGGATGCCACTAGGTACACTGAGTGTGTGCTAGTATAATGGCTTAGTTATAATTAGTTGGAGTGTGCAACGCAGGCAGATGCGCTCTGCAAATGTCTTGGCACTAGTGGGACTATAGCAAAGTCCAATAGCCACGTATAGGATGCCACTAGGTACACTGAGTGTTTGCTAGTATAATGGCTTAGTTATAATTAGTTGGAGTGTGCAACGCAGGCAGATGCGCTCTGCAAATGTCTTGGCACTAGTGGGACTATAGCAAAGTCCAATAGCCACGTATAGGATGCCACTAGGTACACTGAGTGTGTGCTAGTATAATGGCTTAGTTATAATTAGTTGGAGTGTGCAACGCAGGCAGATGCGCTCTGCAAATGTCTTGGCACTAGTGGGACTATAGCAAAGTCCAATAGCCACGTATAGGATGCCACTAGGTACACTGAGTGTGTGCTAGTATAATGGCTTAGTTATAATTAGTTGGAGTGTGCAACGCAGGCAGATGCGCTCTGCAAATGTCTTGGCACTAGTGGGACTATAGCAAAGTCCAATAGCCACGTATAGGATGCCACTAGGTACACTGAGTGTTTGCTAGTATAATGGCTTAGTTATAATTAGTTGGAGTGTGCAACGCAGGCAGATGCGCTCTGCAAATGTCTTGGCACTAGTGGGACTATAGCAAAGTCCAATAGCCACGTATAGGATGCCACTAGGTACACTGAGTGTGTGCTAGTATAATGGCTTAGTTATAATTAGTTGGAGTGTGCAACGCAGGCAGATGCGCTCTGCAAATGTCTTGGCACTAGTGGGACTATAGCAAAGTCCAATAGCCACGTATAGGATGCCACTAGGTACACTGAGTGTGTGCTAGTATAATGGCTTAGTTATAATTAGTTGGAGTGTGCAACGCAGGCAGATGCGTTCTGCAAATGTCTTGGCACTAGTGGGACTAAAGCAAAGTCCAATAGCCACGTATAGGATGCCACTAGGTACACTAAGTGTTTGCTAGTATAATGGCTTAGTTATAATTAGTTGGAGTGTGCAACGCAGGCAGATGCGCTCTGCAAATGTCTTGGCACTAGTGGGACTATAGCAAAGTCCAATAGCCACGTATAGGATGCCACTAGGTACACTGAGTGTGTGCTAGTATAATGGCTTAGTTATAATTAGTTGGAGTGTGCAACGCAGGCAGATGCGCTCTGCAAATGTCTTGGCACTAGTGGGACTATAGCAAAGTCCAATAGCCACGTATAGGATGCCACTAGGTACACTGAGTGTGTGCTAGTATAATGGCTTAGTTATAATTAGTTGGAGTGTTCAACGCAGGCAGATGCGCTCTGCAAATGTCTTGGCACTAGTGGGACTATAGCAAAGTCCAATAGCCACGTATAGGATGCCACTAGGTACACTGAGTGTTTGCTAGTATAATGGCTTAGTTATAATTAGTTGGAGTGTGCAACGCAGGCAGATGCGCTCTGCAAATGTCTTGGCACTAGTGGGACTATAGCAAAGTCCAATAGCCACGTATAGGATGCCACTAGGTACACTGAGTGTGTGCTAGTATAATGGCTTAGTTATAATTAGTTGGAGTGTGCAACGCAGGCAGATGCGTTCTGCAAATGTCTTGGCACTAGTGGGACTAAAGCAAAGTCCAATAGCCACGTATAGGATGCTACTAGGTACACTAAGTGTTTGCTAGTATAATGGCTTAGTTATAATTAGTTGGAGTGTGCAACGCAGGCAGATGCGCTCTGCAAATGTCTTGGCACTAGTGGGACTATAGCAAAGTCCAATAGCCACGTATAGGATGCCACTAGGTACACTGAGTGTGTGCTAGTATAATGGCTTAGTTATAATTAGTTGGAGTGTGCAACGCAGGCAGATGCGCTCTGCAAATGTCTTGGCACTAGTGGGACTATAGCAAAGTCCAATAGCCACGTATAGGATGCCACTAGGTACACTGAGTGTGTGCTAGTATAATGGCTTAGTTATAATTAGTTGGAGTGTGCAACGCAGGCAGATGCGTTCTGCAAATGTCTTGGCACTAGTGGGACTAAAGCAAAGTCCAATAGCCACGTATAGGATTACACTAGGTACACTAAGTGTTTGCTAGTATAATGGCTTAGTTATAATTAGTTGGAGTGTGCAACGCAGGCAGATGCGCTCTGCAAATGTCTTGGCACTAGTGGGACTATAGCAAAGTCCAATAGCCACGTATAGGATGCCACTAGGTACACTGATTGTGTGCTAGTATAATGGCTTAGTTATAATTAGTTGGAGTGTGCAACGCAGGCAGATGCGCTCTGCAAATGTCTTGGCACTAGTGGGACTATAGCAAAGTCCAATAGCCACGTATAGGATGCCACTAGGTACACTGAGTGTGTGCTAGTATAATGGCTTAGTTATAATTAGTTGGAGTGTGCAACGCAGGCAGATGCGCTCTGCAAATGTCTTGGCACTAGTGGGACTATAGCAAAGTCCAATAGCCACGTATAGGATGCCACTAGGTACACTGAGTGTGTGCTAGTATAATGGCTTAGTTATAATTAGTTGGAGTGTGCAACGCAGGCAGATGCGTTCTGCAAATGTCTTGGCACTAGTGGGACTAAAGCAAAGTCCAATAGCCACATATAGGATGCCACTAGGTACACTAAGTGTTTGCTAGTATAATGGCTTAGTTATAATTAGTTGGAGTGTGCAACGCAGGCAGATGCGCTCTGCAAATGTCTTGGCACTAGTGGGACTATAGCAAAGTCCAATAGCCACGTATAGGATGCCACTAGGTACACTGAGTGTGTGCTAGTATAATGGCTTAGTTATAATTAGTTGGAGTGTGCAACGCAGGCAGATGCGCTCTGCAAATGTCTTGGCACTAGTGAGACTATAGCAAAGTCCAATAGCCACGTATAGGATGCCACTAGGTACACTGAGTGTGTGCTAGTATAATGGCTTAGTTATAATTAGTTGGAGTGTGCAACGCAGGCAGATGCGCTCTGCAAATGTCTTGGCACTAGTGGGACTATAGCAAAGTCCAATAGCCACGTATAGGATGCCACTAGGTACACTGAGTGTTTGCTAGTATAATGGCTTAGTTATAATTAGTTGGAGTGTGCAACGCAGGCAGATGCGCTCTGCAAATGTCTTGGCACTAGTGGGACTATAGCAAAGTCCAATAGCCACGTATAGGATGCCACTAGGTACACTGAGTGTGTGCTAGTATAATGGCTTAGTTATAATTAGTTGGAGTGTGCAACGCAGGCAGATGCGCTCTGCAAATGTCTTGGCACTAGTGGGACTATAGCAAAGTCCAATAGCCACGTATAGGATGCCACTAGGTACACTGAGTGTGTGCTAGTATAATGGCTTAGTTATAATTAGTTGGAGTGTGCAACGCAGACAGATGCGCTCTGCAAATGTCTTGGCACTAGTGGGACTATAGCAAAGTCCAATAGCCACGTATAGGATGCCACTAGGTACACTGAGTGTTTGCTAGTATAATGGCTTAGTTATAATTAGTTGGAGTGTGCAACGCAGGCAGATGCGCTCTGCAAATGTCTTGGCACTAGTGGGACTATAGCAAAGTCCAATAGCCACGTATAGGATGCCACTAGGTACACTGAGTGTGTGCTAGTATAATGGCTTAGTTATAATTAGTTGGAGTGTGCAACGCAGGCAGATGCGCTCTGCAAATGTCTTGGCACTAGTGGGACTATAGCAAAGTCCAATAGCCACGTATAGGATGCCACTA
Source organism: Anomaloglossus baeobatrachus (assembly GCF_048569485.1). Taxonomy (NCBI): domain Eukaryota; kingdom Metazoa; phylum Chordata; class Amphibia; order Anura; family Aromobatidae; genus Anomaloglossus; species Anomaloglossus baeobatrachus. The sequence goes on from NW_027442315.1 coordinate 321,136, forward strand.
GGTACACTGAGTGTGTGCTAGTATAATGGCTTAGTTATAATTAGTTGGAGTGTGCAACGCAGGCAGATGCGTTCTGCAAATGTCTTGGCACTAGTGGGACTAAAGCAAAGTCCAATAGCCACGTATAGGATGCCACTAGGTACACTAAGTGTTTGCTAGTATAATGGCTTAGTTATAATTAGTTGGAGTGTGCAACGCAGGCAGATGCGCTCTGCAAATGTCTTGGCACTAGTGGGACTATAGCAAAGTCCAATAGCCACGTATAGGATGCCACTAGGTACACTGAGTGTGTGCTAGTATAATGGCTTAGTTATAATTAGTTGGAGTGTGCAACGCAGGCAGATGCGCTCTGCAAATGTCTTGGCACTAGTGGGACTATAGCAAAGTCCAATAGCCACGTATAGGATGCCACTAGGTACACTGAGTGTGTGCTAGTATAATGGCTTAGTTATAATTAGTTGGAGTGTGCAACGCAGGCAGATGCGCTCTGCAAATGTCTTGGCACTAGTGGGACTATAGCAAAGTCCAATAGCCACGTATAGGATGCCACTAGGTACACTGAGTGTTTGCTAGTATAATGGATTAGTTATAATTAGTTGGAGTGTGCAACGCAGGCAGATGCGCTCTGCAAATGTCTTGGCACTAGTGGGACTATTGCAAAGTCCAATAGCCACGTATAGGATGCCACTAGGTACACTGAGTGTGTGCTAGTATAATGGCTTAGTTATAATTAGTTGGAGTGTGCAACGCAGGCAGATGCGTTCTGCAAATGTCTTGGCACTAGTGGGACTAAAGCAAAGTCCAATAGCCACGTATAGGATGCCACTAGGTACACTAAGTGTTTGCTAGTATAATGGCTTAGTTATAATTAGTTGGAGTGTGCAACGCAGGCAGATGCGCTCTGCAAATGTCTTGGCACTAGTGGGACTATAGCAAAGTCCAATAGCCACGTATAGGATGCCACTAGGTACACTGAGTGTTTGCTAGTATAATGGCTTAGTTATAATTAGTTGGAGTGTGCAACGCAGGCAGATGCGCTCTGCAAATGTCTTGGCACTAGTGGGACTATAGCAAAGTCCAATAGCCACGTATAGGATGCCACTAGGTACACTGAGTGTGTGCTAGTATAATGGCTTAGTTATAATTAGTTGGAGTGTGCAACGCAGGCAGATGCGTTCTGCAAATGTCTTGGCACTAGTGGGACTAAAGCAAAGTCCAATAGCCACGTATAGGATGCCACTAGGTACACTAAGTGTTTGCTAGTATAATGGCTTAGTTATAATTAGTTGGAGTGTGCAACGCAGGCAGATGCGCTCTGCAAATGTCTTGGCACTAGTGGGACTATAGCAAAGTCCAATAGCCACGTATAGGATGCCACTAGGTACACTGAGTGTGTGCTAGTATAATGGCTTAGTTATAATTAGTTGGAGTGTGCAACGCAGGCAGATGCGCTCTGCAAATGTCTTGGCACTAGTGGGACTATAGCAAAGTCCAATAGCCACGTATAGGATGCCACTAGGTACACTGAGTGTGTGCTAGTATAATGGCTTAGTTATAATTAGTTGGAGTGTGCAACGCAGGCAGATGCGCTCTGCAAATGTCTTGGCACTAGTGGGACTATAGCAAAGTCCAATAGCCACGTATAGGATGCCACTAGGTACACTGAGTGTTTGCTAGTATAATGGCTTAGTTATAATTAGTTGGAGTGTGCAACGCAGGCAGATGCGCTCTGCAAATGTCTTGGCACTAGTGGGACTATAGCAAAGTCCAATAGCCACGTATAGGATGCCACTAGGTACACTGAGTGTGTGCTAGTATAATGGCTTAGTTATAATTAGTTGGAGTGTGCAACGCAGGCAGATGCGCTCTGCAAATGTCTTGGCACTAGTGGGACTATAGCAAAGTCCAATAGCCACGTATAGGATGCCACTAGGTACACTGAGTGTGTGCTAGTATAATGGCTTAGTTATAATTAGTTGGAGTGTGCAACGCAGGCAGTTGCGCTCTGCAAATGTCTTGGCACTAGTGGGACTATAGCAAAGTCCAATAGCCACGTATAGGATGCCACTAGGTACACTGAGTGTTTGCTAGTATAATGGCTTAGTTATAATTAGTTGGAGTGTGCAACGCAGGCAGATGCGCTCTGCAAATGTCTTGGCACTAGTGGGACTAAAGCAAAGTCCAATAGCCACGTATAGGATGCCACTAGGTACACTGAGTGTTTGCTAGTATAATGGCTTAGTTATAATTAGTTGGAGTGTGCAACGCAGGCAGATGCGCTCTGCAAATGTCTTGGCACTAGTGGGACTAAAGCAAAGTCCAATAGCCACGTATAGGATGCCACTAGGTACACTGAGTGTTTGCTAGTATAATGGCTTAGTTAGAATGAGTTGGAGTGTGCAGAGGACAAGAGGGTACAGTGGCAGGATTGTGGTGCTCTGGGTAGAGGAATGGAAGCCTGCCTTTCTATTTCCTCCTAATGGTGAAATGCAGGGAGGAAATCCCTGACCTGGGCTACACAGACGCTGTTAATGTTTGCAGGACCTGTCACCTATGGCTCTCTGACCCTGCCGCTTTGAGCCCTTAAAAGGACTGCTAGAATGTGCTCTCCCTAAGCTGTCTAACGTTGTGTATGCAGCGCATACAGCTGTATCGGCTATAGGACTCAGGAGGACGGAGCTGCGACACTGATGTCTGACACCAAAGACGCAGAAGGCAGATAATGGCGTTCGTGAAGAAAATGTCCGGTTTTATAATGCAGGGACATGTGACATGCAGATCCTATCACACATGCCGTTGCTTCTCTGGCTCAAAGTCCACTTAGCTGTGTGTGTGTCTGTGATTGGCTGACATGCTGGCCCGCCCCACAAGACGCGCGCGCTTAGGGAAGGAAGACAAGAAAAAAAAAAAAAAATTATAGAAACAGCAGTGATCTGAAGGCGCTGTTCACGCACACTATACACTGAAATGTGATAATAGTTTGATTCACAGAGTGACTTACACTATTACAGCAGAAACCAAGCTATGATTTAGCTGTTTTTTGGCTGCTAGAACCGTTCTCGAACGTTTCTAGAACTATCGAGCTTTTGCAAAAAGCTCGAGTTCTAGTTCGATCTAGAACATGCCCCAAAATCACTCGAGCCTAGAACTGGAGAACCACGAACCACGAACCGCGCTCAACTCTAGTCTTCAGTAGAGATGGATAGTCGAGCTGGGCTATCAGACGGTCACCTCTGTAGCTGTAGTGTCATTTTTCCTATGGTCCAATGTGTAAATTAAACAAAAAAGTGCACGTTTGTTATGATGTCCAAGATGGGGACCAGGATGTGGACATAATAAAAAATTAGGGAACATGATAGGAGACATTTCTACAATACATATAATCATTCTTATCTATCTAATACGATGATAACAGCTCTCCATATCTGCAGTCCACCACAAGGACCACCCACTCTAATCCCTGAAAAATGAAATCATCCTCAGTGATGAAGAGAGGGGGCTAAGTGCCCCCAATGGTCTCAGAGCATTGACTCTTCTAAGAGTCCTAAGAGTCCTGCTCACACTGATGGGGTGCAGCTGTGGGACCCTATTTTCAGAGATGATGTCCTCCACCCAACTCTCAAAAAGCTGAAAGGGTCTAAGAGTCCTAAGAGTCCTGCTCACACTGATGGGGTGCAGCTGTGGGACCCTATTTTCAGAGATGATGTCCTCCACCCAACTCTCAAAAAGCTGAAAGGGTCTTCAGTAGAGATGGATAGTCGAGCTGGGCTATCAGACGGTCACCTCTGTAGCTGTAGTTTCATTTTCCCTATGGTCCAATGTGTAAATTAAACAAAAAAGTGCACGTTTGTTATGATGTCCAAGATGGGGACCAGGATGTGGACATAATAAAAAATTAGGGAACATGATAGGAGACATTTCTACAATACATATAATCATTCTTATCTATCTAATACGATGACAACAGCTCTCCATACCTGCAGTCCACCACAAGGACCACCCTCTCTAATCCCTGAAAAATGAAATCATCCTCAGTGATGAAGAGAGGGGGCTAAGTGCCCCCAATGGTCTCAGAGCATTGACTCTTCTAAGAGTCCTAAGAGTCCTGCTCACACTGATGGGGTGCAGCTGTGGGACCCTATTTTCAGAGATGATGTCCTCCACCCAACTCTCAAAAAGCTGAAAGGGTCTTCAGTAGAGATGGATAGTCGAGCTGGGCTATCAGACGGTCACCTCTGTAGCTGTAGTGTCATTTTTCCTATGGTCCAATGTGTAAATTAAACAAAAAAGTGCACGTTTGTTATGATGTCCAAGATGGGGACCAGGATGTGGACATAATAAAAAATTAGGGAACATGATAGGAGACATTTCTACAATACATATAATCATTCTTATCTATCTAATACGATGACAACAGCTCTCCATACCTGCAGTCCACCACAAGGACCACCCTCTCTAATCCCTGAAAAATGAAATCATCCTCAGTGACGAAGAGAGGGGGCTAAGCGCCCCCATGGTCTCAGAGCATTAACTCTTCTAAGAGTCCTAAGAGTCCTGCTCACACTGATGGGGTGCAGCTGTGGGACCCTATTTTCAGAGATGATGTCCTCCACCCAACTCTCAAAAAGCTGAAAGGGTCTTCAGTAGAGATGGATAGTCGAGCTGGGCTATCAGACGGTCACCTCTGTAGCTGTAGTGTCATTTTTCCTATGGTCCAATGTGTAAATTAAACAAAAAAGTGCACGTTTGTTATGATGTCCAAGATGGGGACCAGGATGTGGACATAATAAAAAATTAGGGAACATGATAGGAGACATTTCTACAATACATATAATCATTCTTATCTATCTAATACGATGACAACAGCTCTCCATACCTGCAGTCCACCACAAGGACCACCCTCTCTAATCCCTGAAAAATGAAATCATCCTCAGGGACGAAGAGAGGGGGCTAAGCGCCCCCCATGGTTTTAGAGCATTGACTCTTCTAAGAGTCCTAAGAGTCCTGCTTACACTGATGGGGTGCAGCTGTGGGACCCTATTTTAAGAGATGATGTCCTCCACCCAACTCTCAAAAAGCTGAAAGGGTCTTCAGTAGAGATGGATAGTCGAGCTGGGCTATCAGACGGTCACCTCTGTAGCTGTAGTGTCATTTTTCCTATGGTCCAATGTGTAAATTAAACAAAAAAGTGCACGTTTGTTATGATGTCCAAGATGGGGACCAGGATGTGGACATAATAAAAAATTAGGGAACATGATAGGAGACATTTCTACAATACATATAATCATTCTTATCTATCTAATACGATGACAACAGCTCTCCATACCTGCAGTCCACCACAAGGACCACCCTCTCTAATCCCTGAAAAATGAAATCATCCTCAGTGACGAAGAGAGGGGGTAAGCGCCCCCATGGTCTCAGAGCATTAACTCTTCTAAGAGTCCTAAGAGTCCTGCTCACACTGATGGGGTGCAGCTGTGGGACCCTATTTTCAGAGATGATGTCCTCCACCCAACTCTCAAAAAGCTGAAAGGGTCTTCAGTAGAGATGGATAGTCGAGCTGGGCTATCAGACGGTCACCTCTGTAGCTGTAGTGTCATTTTTCCTATGGTCCAATGTGTAAATTAAACAAAAAAGTGCACGTTTGTTATGATGTCCAAGATGGGGACCAGGATGTGGACATAATAAAAAATTAGGGAACATGATAGGAGACATTTCTACAATACATATAATCATTCTTATCTATCTAATACGATGACAACAGCTCTCCATACCTGCAGTCCACCACAAGGACCACCCTCTCTAATCCCTGAAAAATGAAATCATCCTCAGGGACGAAGAGAGGGGGCTAAGCGCCCCCCATGGTTTTAGAGCATTGACTCTTCTAAGAGTCCTAAGAGTCCTGCTTACACTGATGGGGTGCAGCTGTGGGACCCTATTTTAAGGGATGATGTCCTCCACCCAACTCTCAAAAAGCTGAAAGGGTCTTCAGTAGAGATGGATAGTCGAGCTGGGCTATCAGACGGTCACCTCTGTAGCTGTAGTGTCATTTTTCCTATGGTCCAATGTGTAAATTAAACAAAAAAGTGCACGTTTGTTATGATGTCCAAGATGGGGACCAGGATGTGGACATAATAAAAAATTAGGGAACATGATAGGAGACATTTCTACAATACATATAATCATTCTTATCTATCTAATACGATGACAACAGCTCTCCATACCTGCAGTCCACCACAAGGACCACTCTCTCTAATCCCTGAAAAATGAAATCATCCTCAGTGACGAAGAGAGGGGGCTAAGCGCCCCCCATGGTCTCAAAACATTGACTCTTCTAAGAGTCCTAAGAGTCCTGCTCACACTGATGGGGTGCAGCTGTGGGACCCTATTTTCAGAGATGATGTCCTCCACCCAACTCTCAAAAAGCTGAAAGGGTCTTCAGTAGAGATGGATAGTCGAGCTGGGCTACCAGACGGTCACCTCTGTAGCTGTAGTGTCATTTTTCCTATGGTCCAATGTGTAAATTAAACAAAAAAGTGCACGTTTGTTATGATTTCCAAGATGGGGACCAGGATGTGGACATAATAAAAAAATAGGGAACATGATAGGAGACATTTCTACAATACATATAATCATTCTTATCTATCTAATACGATGACAACAGCTCTCTATACCTGCAGTCCACCACAAGGACCACCCTCTCTATTCCCTGAAAAGTGAAATCATCCTCAGTGACGAAGAGAGGGGGCTAAGCGCCCCCCATGGTCTCAAAACATTGACTCTTCTAAGAGTCCTAAGAGTCCTGCTCACACTGATGGGGTGCAGCTGTGGGACCCTATTTTCAGAGATGATGTTCTCCACCCAACTCTCAAAAAGCTGAAAGGGTCTTCAGTAGAGATGGATAGTCGAGCTGGGCTATCAGACGGTCACCTCTGTAGCTGTAGTGTCATTTTTCCTATGGTCCAATGTGTAAATTAAACAAAAAAGTGCACGTTTGTTATGATGTCCAAGATGGGGACCAGGATGTGGACATAATAAAAAATTAGGGAACATGATAGGAGACATTTCTACAATACATATAATCATTCTTATCTATTTAATACGATGACAACAGCTCTCCATACCTGCAGTCCACCACAAGGACCACCCTCTCTATTCCCTGAAAAGTGAAATCATCCTCAGTGACGAAGAGAGGGGGCTAAGCGCCCCCCATGGTCTCAAAACATTGACTCTTCTAAGAGTCCTAAGAGTCCTGCTCACACTGATGGGGTGCAGCTGTGGGACCCTATTTTCAGAGATGATGTTCTCCACCCAACTCTCAAAAAGCTGAAAGGGTCTTCAGTAGAGATGGATAGTCGAGCTGGGCTATCAGACGGTCACCTCTGTAGCTGTAGTGTCATTTTTCCTATGGTCCAATGTGCAAATTAAACAAAAAAGTGCACGTTTGTTATGATGTCCAAGATGGGGACCAGGATGTGGACATAATAAAAAATTAGGGAACATGATAGGAGACATTTCTACAATACATATAATCATTCTTATCTATTTAATACGATGACAACAGCTCTCCATACCTGCAGTCCACCACAAGGACCACCCTCTCTAATCCCTGAAAAATGAAATCATCCTCAGTGACGAAGAGAGGGGGCTCAGTGCCCCCAATGGTCTCAGAGCATTGACTCTTCTAAGAGTCCTAAGAGTCCTGCTCACACTGATGGGGTGCAGCTGTGGGACCCTATTTTCAGAGATGATGTCCTCCACCCAACTCTCAAAATGCTGAAAGGGTCTTCAGTAGAGATGGATAGTCGAGCTGGGCTATCAGACGGTCACCTCTGTAGCTGTAGTGTCATTTTTCCTATGGTCCAATGTGTAAATTAAACAAAAAAGTGCACGTTTGTTATGATGTCCAAGATGGGGACCAGGATGTGGACATAATAAAAAATTAGGGAACATGATAGGAGACATTTCTACAATACATATAATCATTCTTATCTATCTAATACGATGACAACAGCTCTCCATACCTGCAGTCCACCACAAGGACCACCCTCTCTAATCCCTGAAAAATGAAATCATCCTCAGTGACGAAGAGAGGGGGCTAAGCGCCCCCATGGTCTCAGAGCATTAACTCTTCTAAGAGTCCTAAGAGTCCTGCTCACACTGATGGGGTGCAGCTGTGGGACCCTATTTTCAGAGATGATGTCCTCCACCCAACTGTCAAAAAGCTGAAAGGGTCTTCAGTAGAGATGGATAGTCGAGCTGGGCTATCAGACGGTCACCTCTGTAGCTGTAGTGTCATTTTTCCTATGGTCCAATGTGTAAATTAAACAAAAAAGTGCACGTTTGTTATGATGTCCAAGATGGGGACCAGGATGTGGACATAATAAAAAATTAGGGAACATGATAGGAGACATTTCTACAATACATATAATCATTCTTATCTATCTAATACGATGACAACAGCTCTCCATACCTGCAGTCCACCACAAGGACCACCCTCTCTAATCCCTGAAAAATGAAATCATCCTCAGTGACGAAGAGAGGGGGCCAAGCGCCCCCCATGGTATCAGAGCATTGACTCTTCTAAGAGTCCTAAGAGTCCTGCTCACACTGATGGGGTGAAGCTGTGGGACCCTATTTTCAGAGATGATGTCCTCCACCCAACTCTCAAAAAGCTGAAAGGGTCTTCAGTAGAGATGTATAGTCGAGCTGGGCTATCAGACGGTCACCTCTGTAGCTGTAGTGTCATTTTTCCTATGGTCCAATGTGTAAATTAAACAAAAAAGTGCACGTTTGTTATGATTTCCAAGATGGGGACCATGATGTGGACATAATAAAAAAATAGGGAACATGATAGGAGACATTTCTACAATACATATAATCATTCTTATCTATCTAATACGATGACAACAGCTCTCCATACCTGCAGTCCACCACAAGGACCACCCTCTCTATTCCCTGAAAAGTGAAATCATCCTCAGTGACGAGGAGAGGGGGCTAAGCGCCCCCCATGGTCTCAGAGCATTGACTCTTCTAAGAGTCCTAAGAGTCCTGCTCACACTGATGGGGTGCAGCTGTGGGACCCTATTTTCAGAGATGATGTTCTCCACCCAACTCTCAAAAAGCTGAAAGGGTCTTCAGTAGAGATGGATAGTCGAGCTGGGCTATCAGACGGTCACCTCTGTAGCTGTAGTGTCATTTTTCCTATGGTCCAATGTGTAAATTAAACAAAAAAGTGCACGTTTGTTATGATGTCCAAGATGGGGACCAGGATGTGGACATAATAAAAAATTAGGGAACATGATGGGAGACATTTCTACAATACATATAATCATTCTTATCTATTTAATACGATGACAACAGCTCTCCATACCTGCAGTCCACCACAAGGACCACCCTCTCTAATCCCTGAAAAATGAAATCATCCTCAGTGACGAAGAGAGGGGGCTAAGCGCCCCCCATGGTCTCAGAGCATTGACTCTTCTAAGAGTCCTAAGAGTCCTGCTCACACTGATGGGGTGCAGCTGTGGGACCCTATTTTCAGAGATGATGTCCTCCACCCAACTCTCAAAAAGCTGAAAGGGTCTTCAGTAGAGATGGATAGTCGAGCTGGGCTATCAGACGGTCACCTCTGTAGCTGTAGTGTCATTTTTCCTATGGTCCAATGTGTAAATTAAACAAAAAAGTGCACGTTTGTTATGATGTCCAAGATGGGGACCAGGATGTGGACATACATTCTTATCTATCTAATACGATGATAACAGCTCTCCATATCTGCAGTCCACCACAAGGACCACCCTCTCTAATCCCTGAAAAATGAAATCATCCTCAGTGATGAAGAGAGGGGGCTAAGTGCCCCCAATGGTCTCAGAGCATTGACTCTTCTAAGAGTCCTAAGAGTCCTGCTCACACTGATGGGGTGCAGCTGTGGGACCCTATTTTCAGAGATGATGTCCTCCACCCAACTCTCAAAAAGCTGAAAGGGTCTTCAGTAGAGATGGATAGTCGAGCTGGGCTATCAGACGGTCACCTCTGTAGCTGTAGTGTCATTTTTCCTATGGTCCAATGTGTAAATTAAACAAAAAAGTGCACGTTTGTTATGATGTCCAAGATGGGGACCAGGATGTGGACATAATAAAAAATTAGGGAACATGATAGGAGACATTTCTACAATACATATAATCATTCTTATCTATCTAATACGATGACAACAGCTCTCCATACCTGCAGTCCACCACAAGGACCACCCTCTCTAATCCCTGAAAAATGAAATCATCCTCAGTGACGAAGAGAGGGGGCTAAGCGCCCCCCATGGTTTTAGAGCATTGACTCTTCTAAGAGTCCTAAGAGTCCTGCTTACACTGATGGGGTGCAGCTGTGGGACCCTATTTTAAGAGATGATGTCCTCCACCCAACTCTCAAAAAGCTGAAAGGGTCTTCAGTAGAGATGGATAGTCGAGCTGGGCTATCAGACGGTCACCTCTGTAGCTGTAGTGTCATTTTTCCTATGGTCCAATGTGGAAATTAAACAAAAAAGTGCACGTTTGTTATGATGTCCAAGATGGGGACCAGGATGTGGACATAATAAAAAATTAGGGAACATGATAGGAGACATTTCTACAATACATATAATCATTCTTATCTATTTAATACGATGACAACAGCTCTCCATACCTGCAGTCCACCACAAGGACCACCCTCTCTAATCCCTGAAAAATGAAATCATCCTCAGTGACGAAGAGAGGGGGCTAAGCGCCCCCCATGGTCTCAGAGCATTGACTCTTCTAAGAGTCCTAAGAGTCCTGCTCACACTGATGGGGTGCAGCTGTGGGACCCTATTTTCAGAGATGATGTCCTCCACCCAACTCTCAAAAAGCTGAAAGGGTCTTCAGTAGAGATGGATTGTCGAGCTGGGCTATCAGACGGTCACCTCTGTAGCTGTAGTGTCATTTTTCCTATGGTCCAATGTGTAAATTAAACAAAAAAGTGCACGTTTGTTATGATGTCCAAGATGGGGACCAGGATGTGGACATAATAAAAAATTAGGGAACATGATAGGAGACATTTCTACAATACATATAATCATTCTTATCTACCTAATACGATGATAACAGCTCTCCATACCTGCAGTCCACCACAAGGACCACCCTCTCTAATCCCTGAAAAATGAAATCATCCTCAGTGACGAAGAGAGGGGGCTAAGTGCCCCCAATGGTCTCAGAGCATTGACTCTTCTAAGAGTCCTAAGAGTCCTGCTCACACTGATGGGGTGCAGCTGTGGGACCCTAATTTCAGAGATGATGTCCTCCACCCAACTCTCAAAAAGCTGAAAGGGTCTTCAGTAGAGATGGATAGTCGAGCTGGGCTATCAGACGGTCACCTCTGTAGCTGTAGTGTCATTTTTCCTATGGTCCAATGTGTAAATTAAACAAAAAAGTGCACGTTTGTTATGATGTCCAAGATGGGGACCAGGATGTGGACATAATAAAAAATTAGGGAACATGATAGGAGACATTTCTACAATACATATAATCATTCTTATCTATCTAATACGATGACAACAGCTCTCCATACCTGCAGTCCACAACAAGGACCACCCTCTCTAATCCCTGAAAAATGAAATCATCCTCAGTGACGAAGAGAGGGGGCTAAGCGCCCCCCATGGTTTTAGAGCATTGACTCTTCTAAGAGTCCTAAGAGTCCTGCTTACACTGATGGGGTGCAGCTGTGGGACCCTATTTTAAGAGATGATGTCCTCCACCCAACTCTCAAAAAGCTGAAAGGGTCTTCAGTAGAGATGAATAGTCGAGCTGGGCTATCAGACGGTCACCTCTGTAGCTGTAGTGTCATTTTTCCTATGGTCCAATGTGTAAATTAAACAAAAAAGTGCACGTTTGTTATGATGTCCAAGATGGGGACCAGGATGTGGACATAATAAAAAATTAGGGAACATGATAGGAGACATTTCTACAATACATATAATCATTCTTATCTATTTAATACGATGACAACAGCTCTCCATACCTGCAGTCCACCACAAGGACCACCCTCTCTAATCCCTGAAAAATGAAATCATCCTCAGTGACGAAGAGAGGGGGCTAAGCGCCCCCCATGGTCTCAGAGCATTGACTCTTCTAAGAGTCCTAAGAGTCCTGCTCACACTGATGGGGTGCAGCTGTGGGACCCTATTTTCAGAGATGATGTCCTCCACCCAACTCTCAAAAAGCTGAAAGGGTCTTCAGTAGAGATGGATTGTCGAGCTGGGCTATCAGACGGTCACCTCTGTAGCTGTAGTGTCATTTTTCCTATGGTCCAATGTGTAAATTAAACAAAAAAGTGCATGTTTGTTATGATGTCCAAGATGGGGACCAGGATGTGGACATAATAAAAAATTAGGGAACATGATAGGAGACATTTCTACAATACATATAATCATTCTTATCTATCTAATACGATGATAACAGCTCTCCATACCTGCAGTCCACCACAAGGACCACCCTCTCTAATCCCTGAAAAATGAAATCATCCTCAGTGACGAAGAGAGGGGGCTCAGTGCCCCCAATGGTCTAAGAGCATTGACTCTTCTAAGAGTCCTAAGAGTCCTGCTCACACTGATGGGGTGCAGCTGTGGGACCCTATTTTCAGAGATGATGTCCTCCAACCAACTCTCAAAATGCTGAAAGGGTCTTCAGTAGAGATGGATAGTCGAGCTGGGCTATCAGACGGTCACCTCTGTAGCTGTAGTGTCATTTTTCCTATGGTCCAATGTGTAAATTAAACAAAAAAGTGCACGTTTGTTATGATCACGTTTGTTATGATGTCCAAGATGGGGACCAGGATGTGGACATAATAAAAAATTAGGGAACATGATAGGAGACATTTCTACAATACATATAATCATTCTTATCTATCTAATACGATGACAACAGCTCTCCATACCTGCAGTCCACCACAAGGACCACCCTCTCTAATCCCTGAAAAATGAAATCATCCTCAGTGACGAAGAGAGGGGGCTAAGCGCCCCCATGGTCTCAGAGCATTAACTCTTCTAAGAGTCCTAAGAGTCCTGCTCACACTGATGGGGTGCAGCTGTGGGACCCTATTTTCAGAGATGATGTCCTCCACCCAACTCTCAAAAAGCTGAAAGGGTCTTCAGTAGAGATGGATAGTCGAGCTGGGCTATCAGACGGTCACCTCTGTAGCTGTAGTGTCATTTTTCCTATGGTCCAATGTGTAAATTAAACAAAAAAGTGCACGTTTGTTATGATTTCCAAGATGGGGACCATGATGTGGACATAATAAAAAAATAGGGAACATGATAGGAGACATTTCTACAATACATATAATCATTCTTATCTATCTAATACGATGACAACAGCTCTCCATACCTGCAGTCCACCACAAGGACCACCCTCTCTATTCCCTGAAAAGTGAAATCATCCTCAGTGACGAGGAGAGGGGGCTAAGCGCCCCCCATGGTCTCAGAGCATTGACTCTTCTAAGAGTCCTAAGAGTCCTGCTCACACTGATGGGGTGCAGCTGTGGGACCCTATTTTCAGAGATGATGTTCTCCACCCAACTCTCAAAAAGCTGAAAGGGTCTTCAGTAGAGATGGATAGTCGAGCTGGGCTATCAGACGGTCACCTCTGTAGCTGTAGTGTCATTTTTCCTATGGTCCAATGTGTAAATTAAACAAAAAAGTGCACGTTTGTTATGATGTCCAAGATGGGGACCAGGATGTGGACATAATAAAAAATTATGGAACATGATAGGAGACATTTCTACAATACATATAATCATTCTTATCTATTTAATACGATGACAACAGCTCTCCATACCTGCAGTCCACCACAAGGACCACCCTCTCTAATCCCTGAAAAATGAAATCATCCTCAGTGACGAAGAGAGGGGGCTAAGCGCCCCCCATGGTCTCAGAGCATTGACTCTTCTAAGAGTCCTAAGAGTCCTGCTCACACTGATGGGGTGCAGCTGTGGGACCCTATTTTCAGAGATGATGTCCTCCACCCAACTCTCAAAAAGCTGAAAGGGTCTTCAGTAGAGATGGATAGTCGAGCTGGGCTATCAGATGGTCACCTCTGTAGCTGTAGTGTCATTTTTCCTATGGTCCAATGTGTAAATTAAACAAAAAAGTGCACGTTTGTTATGATGTCCAAGATGGGGACCAGGATGTGGACATACATTCTTATCTATCTAATACGATGATAACAGCTCTCCATATCTGCAGTCCACCACAAGGACCACCCTCTCTAATCCCTGAAAAATGAAATCATCCTCAGTGATGAAGAGAGGGGGCTAAGTGCCCCCAATGGTCTCAGAGCATTGACTCTTCTAAGAGTCCTAAGAGTCCTGCTCACACTGATGGGGTGCAGCTGTGGGACCCTATTTTCAGAGATGATGTCCTCCACCCAACTCTCAAAAAGCTGAAAGGGTCTTCAGTAGAGATGGATAGTCGAGCTGGGCTATCAGACGGTCACCTCTGTAGCTGTAGTGTCATTTTTCCTATGGTCCAATGTGTAAATTAAACAAAAAAGTGCACGTTTGTTATGATGTCCAAGATGGGGACCAGGATGTGGACATAATAAAAAATTAGGGAACATGATAGGAGACATTTCTACAATACATATAATCATTCTTATCTATCTAATACGATGACAACAGCTCTCCATACCTGCAGTCCACCACAAGGACCACCCTCTCTAATCCCTGAAAAATGAAATCATCCTCAGTGACGAAGAGAGGGGGCTAAGCGCCCCCCATGGTCTCAGAGCATTGACTCTTCTAAGAGTCCTAAGAGTCCTGCTCACACTGATGGGGTGCAGCTGTGGGACCCTATTTTCAGAGATGATGTCCTCCACCCAACTCTCAAAAAGCTGAAAGGGTCTTCAGTAGAGATGGATAGTCGAGCTGGGCTATCAGACGGTCACCTCTGTAGCTGTAGTGTCATTTTTCCTATGGTCCAATGTGTAAATTAAACAAAAAAGTGCACGTTTGTTATGATGTCCAAGATGGGGACCAGGATGTGGACATACATTCTTATCTATCTAATACGATGATAACAGCTCTCCATATCTGCAGTCCACCACAAGGACCACCCTCTCTAATCCCTGAAAAATGAAATCATCCTCAGTGATGAAGAGAGGGGGCTAAGTGCCCCCAATGGTCTCAGAGCATTGACTCTTCTAAGAGTCCTAAGAGTCCTGCTCACACTGATGGGGTGCAGCTGTGGGACCCTATTTTCAGAGATGATGTCCTCCACCCAACTCTCAAAAAGCTGAAAGGGTCTTCAGTAGAGATGGATAGTCGAGCTGGGCTATCAGACGGTCACCTCTGTAGCTGTAGTGTCATTTTTCCTATGGTCCAATGTGTAAATTAAACAAAAAAGTGCACGTTTGTTATGATGTCCAAGATGGGGACCAGGATGTGGACATAATAAAAAATTAGGGAACATGATAGGAGACATTTCTACAATACATATAATCATTCTTATCTATCTAATACGATGACAACAGCTCTCCATACCTGCAGTCCACCACAAGGACCACCCTCTCTAATCCCTGAAAAATGAAATCATCCTCAGTGACGAAGAGAGGGGGCTAAGCGCCCCCCATGGTTTTAGAGCATTGACTCTTCTAAGAGTCCTAAGAGTCCTGCTTACACTGATGGGGTGCAGCTGTGGGACCCTATTTTAAGAGATGATGTCCTCCACCCAACTCTCAAAAAGCTGAAAGGGTCTTCAGTAGAGATGGATAGTCGAGCTGGGCTATCAGACGGTCACCTCTGTAGCTGTAGTGTCATTTTTCCTATGGTCCAATGTGTAAATTAAACAAAAAAGTGCACGTTTGTTATGATGTCCAAGATGGGGACCAGGATGTGGACATAATAAAAAATTAGGGAACATGATAGGAGACATTTCTACAATACATATAATCATTCTTATCTACCTAATACGATGATAACAGCTCTCCATACCTGCAGTCCACCACAAGGACCACCCTCTCTAATCCCTGAAAAATGAAATCATCCTCAGTGACGAAGAGAGGGGGCTAAGTGCCCCCAATGGTCTCAGAGCATTGACTCTTCTAAGAGTCCTAAGAGTCCTGCTCACACTGATGGGGTGCAGCTGTGGGACCCTAATTTCAGAGATGATGTCCTCCACCCAACTCTCAAAAAGCTGAAAGGGTCTTCAGTAGAGATGGATAGTCGAGCTGGGCTATCAGACGGTCACCTCTGTAGCTGTAGTGTCATTTTTCCTATGGTCCAATGTGTAAATTAAACAAAAAAGTGCACGTTTGTTATGATGTCCAAGATGGGGACCAGGATGTGGACATAATAAAAAATTAGGGAACATGATAGGAGACATTTCTACAATACATATAATCATTCTTATCTATCTAATACGATGACAACAGCTCTCCATACCTGCAGTCCACAACAAGGACCACCCTCTCTAATCCCTGAAAAATGAAATCATCCTCAGTGACGAAGAGAGGGGGCTAAGCGCCCCCCATGGTTTTAGAGCATTGACTCTTCTAAGAGTCCTAAGAGTCCTGCTTACACTGATGGGGTGCAGCTGTGGGACCCTATTTTAAGAGATGATGTCCTCCACCCAACTCTCAAAAAGCTGAAAGGGTCTTCAGTAGAGATGGATAGTCGAGCTGGGCTATCAGACGGTCACCTCTGTAGCTGTAGTGTCATTTTTCCTATGGTCCAATGTGTAAATTAAACAAAAAAGTGCACGTTTGTTATGATGTCCAAGATGGGGACCAGGATGTGGACATAATAAAAAATTAGGGAACATGATAGGAGACATTTCTACAATACATATAATCATTCTTATCTATTTAATACGATGACAACAGCTCTCCATACCTGCAGTCCACCACAAGGACCACCCTCTCTAATCCCTGAAAAATGAAATCATCCTCAGTGACGAAGAGAGGGGGCTAAGCGCCCCCCATGGTCTCAGAGCATTGACTCTTCTAAGAGACCTAAGAGTCCTGCTCACACTGATGGGGTGCAGCTGTGGGACCCTATTTTCAGAGATGATGTCCTCCACCCAACTCTCAAAAAGCTGAAAGGGTCTTCAGTAGAGATGGATTGTCGAGCTGGGCTATCAGACGGTCACCTCTGTAGCTGTAGTGTCATTTTTCCTATGGTCCAATGTGTAAATTAAACAAAAAAGTGCACGTTTGTTATGATGTCCAAGATGGGGACCAGGATGTGGACATAATAAAAAATTAGGGAACATGATAGGAGACATTTCTACAATACATATAATCATTCTTATCTACCTAATACGATGATAACAGCTCTCCATACCTGCAGTCCACCACAAGGACCACCCTCTCTATTCCCTGAAAAATGAAATCATCCTCAGTGACGAAGAGAGGGGGCTAAATGCCCCCAATGGTCTCAGAGCATTGACTCTTCTAAGAGTCCTAAGAGTCCTGTTTACACTGATGGGGGGCAGCTGTGAGACCCTAATTTCAGAGATGATGTCCTCCACCCAACTCTCAAAAAGCTGAAAGGGTCTTCAGTAGAGATGGATAGTCGAGCTGGGCTATCAGACGGTCACCTCTGTAGCTGTAGTGTCATTTTTCCTATGGTCCAATGTGTAAATTAAACAAAAAAGTGCACGTTTGTTATGATGTCCAAGATGGGGACCAGGATGTGGACATAATAAAAAATTAGGGAACATGATAGGAGACATTTCTACAATACATATAATCATTCTTATCTATCTAATACGATGACAACAGCTCTCCATACCTGCAGTCCACAACAAGGACCACCCTCTCTAATCCCTGAAAAATGAAATCATCCTCAGTGACGAAGAGAGGGGGCTAAGCGCCCCCATGGTCTCAGAGCATTAACTCTTCTAAGAGTCCTAAGAGTCCTGCTCACACTGATGGGTGCAGCTGTGGGACCCTATTTTCAGAGATGATGTCCTCCACCCAACTCTCAAAAAGCTGAAAGGGTCTTCAGTAGAGATGGATAGTCGAGCTGGGCTATCAGACGGTCACCTCTGTAGCTGTAGTGTCATTTTTCCTATGGCCCAATGTGTAAATTAAACAAAAAAGTGCACGTTTGTTATGATGTCCAAGATGGGGACCAGGATGTGGACATAATAAAAAATTAGGGAACATGATAGGAGACATTTCTACAATACATATAATCATTCTTATCTATCTAATACGATGACAACAGCTCTCCATACCTGCAGTCCACCACAAGGACGACCCTCTCTAATCCCTGAAAAATGAAATCATCCTCAGTGACGAAGAGAGGGGGCCAAGCGCCCCCCATGGTACCAGAGCATTGACTCTTCTAAGAGTCCTAAGAGTCCTGCTCACACTGATGGGGTGAAGCTGTGGGACCCTATTTTCAGAGATGATGTCCTCCACCCAACTCTCAAAAAGCTGAAAGGGTCTTCAGTAGAGATGGATAGTCGAGCTGGGCTATCAGACGGTCACCTCTGTAGCTGTAGTGTCATTTTTCCTATGGTCCAATGTGTAAATTAAACAAAAAAGTGCACGTTTGTTATGATGTCCAAGATGGGGACCAGGATGTGGACATAATAAGAAATTAGGGAACATGATAGGAGACATTTCTACAATACATATAATCATTCTTATCTATCTAATACGATGACAACAGCTCTCCATACCTGCAGTCCACCACAAGGACCACCCTCTCTAATCCCTGAAAAATGAAATCATCCTCAGGGACGAAGAGAGGGGGCTAAGCGCCCCCCATGGTTTTAGAGCATTGACTCTTCTAAGAGTCCTAAGAGTCCTGCTTACACTGATGGGGTGCAGCTGTGGGACCCTATTTTCAGAGATGATGTCCTCCACCCAACTCTCAAAAAGCTGAAAGGGTCTTCAGTAGAGATGGATAGTCGAGCTGGGCTATCAGACGGTCACCTCTGTAGCTGTAGTGTCATTTTTCCTATAATCCAATGTGTAAATTAAACAAAAAAGTGCACGTTTGTTATGATGTTCAAGATGGGGACCAGGATGTGGACATAATAAAAAATTAGGGAACATGATAGGAGACATTTCTACAATACATATAATCATTCTTATCTATCTAATACGATCACAACAGCTCTCCATACCTGCAGTCCACCACAAGGACCACTCTCTCTAATCCCTGAAAAATGAAATCATCCTCAGTGACGAAGAGAGGGGGCTAAGCGCCCCCCGTGGTCTCAGAGCATTGACTCTTCTAAGAGTCCTAAGATTCCTGCTCACACTGATGTGGTGCAGCTGTGGGACCCTATTTTCAGAGATGATGTCCTCCACCCAACTCTCAAAAAGCTGAAAGGGTCTTCAGTAGAGATGGATAGTCGAGCTGGGCTATCAGACGGTCACCTCTGTAGCTGTAGTGTCATTTTTCCTATGGTCCAATGTGTAAATTAAACAAAAAAGTGCACATTTGTTATGATTTCCAAGATGGGGACCAGGATGTGGACATAATAAAAAAATAGGGAACATGATAGGAGACATTTCTACAATACATATAATCATTCTTATCTATTTAATACGATGACAACAGCTCTCCATACCTGCAGTCCACCACAAGGACCACCCTCTCTAATCCCTGAAAAATGAAATCATCCTCAGTGACGAAGAGAGGGGGCTAAGCGCCCCCCATGGTCTCAGAGCATTGACTCTTCTAAGAGTCCTAAGAGTCCTGCTCACACTGATGGGGTGCAGCTGTGGGACCCTATTTTCAGTGATGATGTCCTCCACCCAACTCTCAAAAAGCTGAAAGGGTCTTCAGTAGAGATGGATAGTCGAGCTGGGCTATCAGACGGTCACCTCTGTAGCTGTAGTGTCATTTTTCCTATGGTCCAATGTGTAAATTAAACAAAAAAGTGCACATTTGTTATGATGTCCAAGATGGGGACCAGGATGTGGACATAATAAAAAATTAGGGAACATGATAGGAGACATTTCTACAATACATATAATCATTCTTATCTATTTAATACGATGACAACAGCTCTCCATACCTGCAGTCCACCACAAGGACCACCCTCTCTAATCCCTGAAAAATGAAATCATCCTCAGTGACGAAGAGAGGGGGCTAAGCGCCCCCCATGGTCTCAGAGCATTGACTCTTCTAAGAGTCCTAAGAGTCCTGCTCACACTGATGGGGTGCAGCTGTGGGACCCTATTTTCAGTGATGATGTCCTCCACCCAACTCTCAAAAAGCTGAAAGGGTCTTCAGTAGAGATGGATAGTCGAGCTGGGCTATCAGACGGTCACCTCTGTAGCTGTAGTGTCATTTTTCCTATGGTCCAATGTGTAAATTAAACAAAAAAGTGCACGTTTGTTATGATGTCCAAGATGGGGACCAGGATGTGGACATAATAAAAAATTAGGGAACATGATAGGAGACATTTCTACAATACATATAATCATTCTTATCTATCTAATACGATGATAACAGCTCTCCATATCTGCAGTCCACCACAAGGACCACCCTCTCTAATCCCTGAAAAATGAAATCATCCTCAGTGATGAAGAGAGGGGGCTAAGTGCCCCCAATGGTCTCAGAGCATTGACTCTTCTAAGAGTCCTAAGAGTCCTGCTCACACTGATGGGGTGCAGCTGTGGGACCCTATTTTCAGAGATGATGTCCTCCACCCAACTCTCAAAAAGCTGAAAGGGTCTTCAGTAGAGATGGATAGTCGAGCTGGGCTATCAGACGGTCACCTCTGTAGCTGTAGTGTCATTTTTCCTATTGTCCAATGTGTAAATTAAACAAAAAAGTGCACGTTTGTTATGATGTCCAAGATGGGGACCAGGATGTGGACATAATAAAAAATTAGGGAACATGATAGGAGACATTTCTACAATACATATAATCATTCTTATCTATCTAATACGATGACAACAGCTCTCCATACCTGCAGTCCACCACAAGGACCAGCCTCTCTAATCCCTGAAAAATGAAATCATCCTCAGTGACGAAGAGAGGGGGCCAAGCGCCCCCCATGGTACCAGAGCATTGACTCTTCTAAGAGTCCTAAGAGTCCTGCTCACACTGATGGGGTGAAGCTGTGGGACCCTATTTTCAGAGATGATGTCCTCCACCCAACTCTCAAAAAGCTGAAAGGGTCTTCAGTAGAGATGGATAGTCGAGCTGGGCTATCAGACGGTCACCTCTGTAGCTGTAGTGTCATTTTTCCTATGGTCCAATGTGTAAATTAAACAAAAAAGTGCACGTTTGTTATGATGTCCAAGATGGGGACCAGGATGTGGACATAATAAGAAATTAGGGAACATGATAGGAGACATTTCTACAATACATATAATCATTCTTATCTATCTAATACGATGACAACAGCTCTCCATACCTGCAGTCCACCACAAGGACCACCCTCTCTAATCCCTGAAAAATGAAATCATCCTCAGGGACGAAGAGAGGGGGCTAAGCGCCCCCCATGGTTTTAGAGCATTGACTCTTCTAAGAGTCCTAAGAGTCCTGCTTACACTGATGGGGTGCAGCTGTGGGACCCTATTTTCAGAGATGATGTCCTCCACCCAACTCTCAAAAAGCTGAAAGGGTCTTCAGTAGAGATGGATAGTCGAGCTGGGCTATCAGACGGTCACCTCTGTAGCTATAGTGTCATTTTTCCTATGGTCCAATGTGTAAATTAAACAAAAAAGTGCACGTTTGTTATGATGTCCAAGATGGGGACCAGGATGTGGACATAATAAAATATTAGGGAACATGATAGGAGACATTTCTACAATACATATAATCATTCTTATCTATCTAATACGATCACAACAGCTCTCCATACCTGCAGTCCACCACAAGGACCACCCTCTCTATTCCCTGAAAAGTGAAATCATCCTCAGTGACGAAGAGAGGGGGCTAAGCGCCCCCATGGTCTCAGAGCATTGACTCTTCTAAGAGTCCTAAGAGTCCTGCTCACACTGATGGGGTGCAGCTGTGGGACCCTATTTTCAGAGATGATGTTCTCCACCCAACTCTCAAATAGCTGAAAGGGTCTTCAGTAGAGATGGATAGTCGAGCTGGGCTATCAGACGGTCACCTCTGTAGCTGTAGTGTCATTTTTCTTATGGTCCAATGTGTAAATTAAACAAAAAAGTGCACGTTTGTTATGATGTCCAAGATGGGGACCAGGATGTGGACATAATAAAAAATTAGGGAACATGATAGGAGACATTTCTACAATACATATAATCATTCTTATCTATCTAATACGATGACAACAGCTCTCCATACCTGCAGTCCACAACAAGGACCACCCTCTCTAATCCCTGAAAAATGAAATCATCCTCAGTGACGAAGAGAGGGGGCTAAGCGCCCCCATGGTCTCAGAGCATTAACTCTTCTAAGAGTCATAAGAGTCCTGCTCACACTGATGGGTGCAGCTGTGGGACCCTATTTTCAGAGATGATGTCCTCCACCCAACTCTCAAAAAGCTGAAAGGGTCTTCAGTAGAGATGGATAGTCGAGCTGGGCTATCAGACGGTCACCTCTGTAGCTGTAGTGTCATTTTTCCTATGGCCCAATGTGTAAATTAAACAAAAAAGTGCACGTTTGTTATGATGTCCAAGATGGGGACCAGGATGTGGACATAATAAAAAATTAGGGAACATGATAGGAGACATTTCTACAATACATATAATCATTCTTATCTATCTAATACGATGACAACAGCTCTCCATACCTGCAGTCCACCACAAGGACCACCCTCTCTAATCCCTGAAAAATGAAATCATCCTCAGTGACGAAGAGAGGGGGCCAAGCGCCCCCCATGGTACCAGAGCATTGACTCTTCTAAGAGTCCTAAGAGTCCTGCTCACACTGATGGGGTGAAGCTGTGGGACCCTATTTTCAGAGATGATGTCCTCCACCCAACTCTCAAAAAGCTGAAAGGGTCTTCAGTAGAGATGGATAGTCGAGCTGGGCTATCAGACGGTCACCTCTGTAGCTGTAGTGTCATTTTTCCTATGGTCCAATGTGTAAATTAAACAAAAAAGTGCACGTTTGTTATGATGTCCAAGATGGGGACCAGGATGTGGACATAATAAGAAATTAGGGAACATGATAGGAGACATTTCTACAATACATATAATCATTCTTATCTATCTAATACGATGACAACAGCTCTCCATACCTGCAGTCCACCACAAGGACCACCCTCTCTAATCCCTGAAAAATGAAATCATCCTCAGGGACGAAGAGAGGGGGCTAAGCGCCCCCCATGGTTTTAGAGCATTGACTCTTCTAAGAGTCCTAAGAGTCCTGCTTACACTGATGGGGTGCAGCTGTGGGACCCTATTTTCAGAGATGATGTCCTCCACCCAACTCTCAAAAAGCTGAAAGGGTCTTCAGTAGAGATGGATAGTCGAGCTGGGCTATCAGACGGTCACCTCTGTAGCTGTAGTGTCATTTTTCCTATAATCCAATGTGTAAATTAAACAAAAAAGTGCACGTTTGTTATGATGTTCAAGATGGGGACCAGGATGTGGACATAATAAAAAATTAGGGAACATGATAGGAGACATTTCTACAATACATATAATCATTCTTATCTATCTAATACGATCACAACAGCTCTCCATACCTGCAGTCCACCACAAGGACCACTCTCTCTAATCCCTGAAAAATGAAATCATCCTCAGTGACGAAGAGAGGGGGCTAAGCGCCCCCCATGGTCTCAGAGCATTGACTCTTCTAAGAGTCCTAAGATTCCTGCTCACACTGATGTGGTGCAGCTGTGGGACCCTATTTTCAGAGATGATGTCCTCCACCCAACTCTCAAAAAGCTGAAAGGGTCTTCAGTAGAGATGGATAGTCGAGCTGGGCTATCAGACGGTCACCTCTGTAGCTGTAGTGTCATTTTTCCTATGGTCCAATGTGTAAATTAAACAAAAAAGTGCACATTTGTTATGATTTCCAAGATGGGGACCAGGATGTGGACATAATAAAAAACTAGGGAACATGATAGGAGACATTTCTACAATACATATAATCATTCTTATCTATCTAATACGATGACAACAGCTCTCCATACCTGCAGTCCACCACAAGGACCACCCTCTCTATTCCCTGAAAAGTGAAATCATCCTCAGTGACGAAGAGAGGGGGCTAAGTGCCCCCAATGGTCTCAGAGCATTGACTCTTCTAAGAGTCCTAAGAGTCCTGCTCACACTGATGGGGTGCAGCTGTGGGACCCTATTTTCAGAGATGATGTTCTCCACCCAACTCTCAAAAAGCTGAAAGGGTCTTCAGTAGAGATGGATAGTCGAGCTGGGCTATCAGACGGTCACCTCTGTAGCTGTAGTGTCATTTTTCCTATGGTCCAATGTGTAAATTAAACAAAAAAGTGCACAT
This sequence comes from Anomaloglossus baeobatrachus, assembly GCF_048569485.1. Classification (NCBI taxonomy): domain Eukaryota; kingdom Metazoa; phylum Chordata; class Amphibia; order Anura; family Aromobatidae; genus Anomaloglossus; species Anomaloglossus baeobatrachus. The sequence goes on from NW_027442315.1 coordinate 345,541, forward strand.
TTGTTATGATGTCCAAGATGGGGACCAGGATGTGGACATAATAAAAAATTAGGGAACATGATAGGAGACATTTCTACAATACATATAATCATTCTTATCTATTTAATACGATGACAACAGCTCTCCATACCTGCAGTCCACCACAAGGACCACCCTCTCTAATCCCTGAAAAATGAAATCATCCTCAGTGACGAAGAGAGGGGGCTAAGCGCCCCCCATGGTCTCAGAGCATTGACTCTTCTAAGAGTCCTAAGAGTCCTGCTCACACTGATGGGGTGCAGCTGTGGGACCCTATTTTCAGTGATGATGTCCTCCACCCAACTCTCAAAAAGCTGAAAGGGTCTTCAGTAGAGATGGATAGTCGAGCTGGGCTATCAGACGGTCACCTCTGTAGCTGTAGTGTCATTTTTCCTATGGTCCAATGTGTAAATTAAACAAAAAAGTGCACATTTGTTATGATGTCCAAGATGGGGACCAGGATGTGGACATAATAAAAAATTAGGGAACATGATAGGAGACATTTCTACAATACATATAATCATTCTTATCTATTTAATACGATGACAACAGCTCTCCATACCTGCAGTCCACCACAAGGACCACCCTCTCTAATCCCTGAAAAATGAAATCATCCTCAGTGACGAAGAGAGGGGGCTAAGCGCCCCCCATGGTCTCAGAGCATTGACTCTTCTAAGAGTCCTAAGAGTCCTGCTCACACTGATGGGGTGCAGCTGTGGGACCCTATTTTCAGTGATGATGTCCTCCACCCAACTCTCAAAAAGCTGAAAGGGTCTTCAGTAGAGATGGATAGTCGAGCTGGGCTATCAGACGGTCACCTCTGTAGCTGTAGTGTCATTTTTCCTATGGTCCAATGTGTAAATTAAACAAAAAAGTGCACGTTTGTTATGATGTCCAAGATGGGGACCAGGATGTGGACATAATAAAAAATTAGGGAACATGATAGGAGACATTTCTACAATACATATAATCATTCTTATCTATCTAATACGATGATAACACCTCTCCATATCTGCAGTCCACCACAAGGACCACCCTCTCTAATCCCTGAAAAATGAAATCATCCTCAGTGATGAAGAGAGGGGGCTAAGTGCCCCCAATGGTCTCAGAGCATTGACTCTTCTAAGAGTCCTAAGAGTCCTGCTCACACTGATGGGGTGCAGCTGTGGGACCCTATTTTCAGAGATGATGTCCTCCACCCAACTCTCAAAAAGCTGAAAGGGTCTTCAGTAGAGATGGATAGTCGAGCTGGGCTATCAGACGGTCACCTCTGTAGCTGTAGTGTCATTTTTCCTATTGTCCAATGTGTAAATTAAACAAAAAAGTGCACGTTTGTTATGATGTCCAAGATGGGGACCAGGATGTGGACATAATAAAAAATTAGGGAACATGATAGGAGACATTTCTACAATACATATAATCATTCTTATCTATCTAATACGATGACAACAGCTCTCCATACCTGCAGTCCACCACAAGGACCACCCTCTCTAATCCCTGAAAAATGAAATCATCCTCAGGGACGAAGAGAGGGGGCTAAGCGCCCCCCATGGTTTTAGAGCATTGACTCTTCTAAGAGTCCTAAGAGTCCTGCTTACACTGATGGGGTGCAGCTGTGGGACCCTATTTTCAGAGATGATGTCCTCCACCCAACTCTCAAAAAGCTGAAAGGGTCTTCAGTAGAGATGGATAGTCGAGCTGGGCTATCAGACGGTCACCTCTGTAGCTATAGTGTCATTTTTCCTATGGTCCAATGTGTAAATTAAACATAAAAGTGCACGTTTGTTATGATGTCCAAGATGGGGACCAGGATGTGGACATAATAAAAAATTAGGGAACATGATAGGAGACATTTCTACAATACATATAATCATTCTTATCTATCTAATACGATCACAACAGCTCTCCATACCTGCAGTCCACCACAAGGACCACTCTCTCTAATCCCTGAAAAATGAAATCATCCTCAGTGACGAAGAGAGGGGGCTAAGCGCCCCCCATGGTCTCAGAGCATTGACTCTTCTAAGAGTCCTAAGATTCCTGCTCACACTGATGGGGTGCAGCTGTGGGACCCTATTTTCAGAGATGATGTCCTCCACCCAACTCTCAAAAAGCTGAAAGGGTCTTCAGTAGAGATGGATAGTCGAGCTGGGCTATCAGACGGTCACCTCTGTAGCTGTAGTGTCATTTTTCCTATGGTCCAATGTGTAAATTAAACAAAAAAGTGCACGTTTGTTATGATGTCCAAGATGGGGACCAGGATGTGGACATAATAAAAAAATAGGGAACATGATAGGAGACATTTCTACAATACATATAATCATTCTTATCTATCTAATACGATGACAACAGCTCTCCATACCGTATTTCATGGTCAATCCAGGTTTGTCAGTGATGGCACTGACATAATGTATGGCGTCTTTTTCGGGCGTTATCCTTTGCCTTTTCATTGTGAAAATCCAGTTGCCTATATCAAAGCAAATTCTACTACTTGTAAAGTATGCAGAAAATGAAATGTAGAACATATAACATCAACTGCTTAGGAACGCATCATAGGTTAGTACTTAAAAGGATATTGTCATGTTCTAGTCATAATGCAAGCTGGACATTTTTCATGTTACCCTGTAATCGCCGGCCTGTTCTAATGCTCACAAGCAAAGATATATGCTCAGCTGCTAAGGCTTCCCTCTGCCTTCTGAATGAAAATTGAATATGTCTGGCTCACTGTGTATATAGCAGGTGCTCAGAAAAAATAAGAGTCAATTCAAAAGAAATAGCTCTGGTACACTATAGTGATTAATAACGTAAGAAAAGAACTCTTGGAATGCTGAAAATTCTTTATTTGTGCAAAAGGATAATTCATCCAACGTTTCGACCTTGTTTTTAGGTCTTTATCAAGGATAAAGTTATCTAAGATCATAAAGGGTTACAAAACCATATAAACACGTAATTAGTACATAGTACAACATAACAGTACAATATATTGCTACTTGAGAGTACAATGGGTCAAATGACCATGAGGCACATACAAAAAATTTTTCCAAAGCCATAGTGAAAACATTTGTACTGAGGAAAGAAAATTTCCACATGACCTATCTGGAGAAACATTCTGGATCAAACAACCAAAAATAGTCAAGCAGGTAAATACACACCTATATGGATAACAGGATGATATGTGTTCAATTGTATAGCGTCATTGCCATTAAGGTACAAATGGAAAACTTGCAATCCTATATAGTGAAGGAAATGAACACATATCATATCAAAGAACACAGGAACATGGGTGTGAGAAAAACCTCAATGTTTATACTTTGTTCTTTATAATGGTGTGAACATGTATATGTCTCAGTACCTTATGCACTTGAGAATTCTAGTGAGTAGATGATGAAAGCCTATTCCAGAACTGGAATCGGTAAATAATTGTAGGTGGAATCTAAATGAAAAGATGGTACAAGTGTTATCATGACACGTGGGCTATAACACAATGGACCGTGTGACAAAGAAGAAAGGAGAGAAAGAAGAGGAAGAAAATGGAACTACCTGTAACATTACGTGATAGTCACTGGTAAGTATCACTTGACAATTCAGGTGAAAAAGGATTCCTTTATTAAAGGGTTCTCAGTCGCCTCAGGATCATGAAATACTAGGGTAAATGATATGAGAATGGGTAAGAAGCACCACTAAAGGAAATATGAAATGCAGGACATATATCTATAAACCCCTGAACTACATGATAGAAATAAAAAGAAGAAAAAAGAAAAAAAAGAAGAAAGAAGAAGAACACATAGAATGCGGAAAGAGAATGGGTACAACTACCTGAGTTACTGCAGGGAGGCCCCTGGTTGGTATTGTGAGGGTTAGTGGAATTCCTTCACTGAAGGGTTCTCAGTTGCTTCAGGTTCGTGAAAAATGCTATAGACAAATAATGCCCGGAGAAAAGGGGTTCATATACAGCGAATAATGGTAATACAAGGTACATGTGTCACATGTAATAGTATATATATATATATTGTACTAAGCTCTACACCAGAAATAGAAAGTAGTCCCTCTGCCTTCTGTCTAGGTGCCCTGAGTTATGTCCTGTAAACTGTCACAGCGACCCAGACACACATGTGTAGTAGGGGAATATCCCTGCTGAGATGCCAGTGCTAGAGCACTCGTTTGCTGTGGAGTTGAACGCTATGTGAGCAGTTCTTACCTTCAATGAGCAGAAGTCTCTTTTTTCAGATTTCAATATCTCTGTGGGTATCTGGCAGAAATATGGAATACTCTTTACTGCTAAGATCCTGTACACCACTCCCACTAAAGGGGGCTTTACACGCTGCGACATCGCTAATGCGGAGTCGTTGGGGTCACGGAATTTGTGACGCACATCCGGCCGCATTAGCGATGTTGCTGCGTGTGACACCGATGAGCGATTTTGCATCGTTGCAAAAACGTGCAAAATCGCTCATCGGTGACATGGGTCTCCATTCTCGATTATCGTTACTGCAGCAGTAACGATGTAGTTCGTCGCTCCTGCGGCAGCACACATCACTCCGTGTGACACCGCAGAAACGAGGAACCTCTCCTTACCTGCCTCCCAGCCGCTATGAGGAAGGAAGGAGGTGGGCGGGATGTTCCGGCCACTCATCTCCGCCCCTCCGCTGCTATTGGGCGGTCGCTCAGTGACGTCGCTGTGACGCCGCACGGACCGCCCCCTTAGAAAGGAGGCGGTTCGCCGGTCACAGCGACGTCGCCGGGCAGGTAAGTATGTGTGACGGGTCTGGTCGGTGTTGTGCGGCATGGGCAGCGATTTACACGTGTCGCGCAACAGATGGGGGCGGGTACCCACACTAGCGATATCGGGACCGATATCGCAGTGTGTAAAGTAGCCTTTAGTCACATGACCAAGACTGTATCTGTGTCCCTACAACACACTTGAGACAAATGTGTGTGTGAGCCTGCATTGTGGGGTATATATAATATATTATAGAGCTGGGAAGGATCATTCTAAGCAGTGAGCTGTTCCAGTATTTGTAGGAAAATACCCAGTAGAAGCATCAAACACAGCACCAATACCTCCCATCAGTATCCCACCACAGTGCCATGTAACCCATGCCCTACACTCCCATCTACACCAATACTATACAGGCACAAACTAGTATATCTGACTAAAAGCCCCCAAAATATGAAGAACGGCCTATAGTTGAGTGTGGATATAAAATCTATGTGAGCAGAGCTAGAATAGAAATCACTGATCGCATTGAAGTCATTCTGACCATAAATCACCATGATATCAAGGTGAGGAGTTGTGTGTTACTGCTGGGAGGAAAGGGTTAACAGTGGAATATTAAGGTGCATTTCTGTGTGCAGTGTTACTAGTCAATGTAACAATTCAGTATGAGCTGCTCTTGGTGCCGGGGGAGGGAGATGCTCTCCTGAGCAAGATAGATGGGGAATGAACATAATATCTATATAGTGTAAGTCAGGGGGTCTCAAACTCGGCTGGGTGTATGGGCCGCACAGAGGAAAAAAATAATTTGGGGGGCTGCATTCTTTGCAAGACAAAGTGACATTTTTATTGGTACCATATATGTATATATTTTTTTCACACACCTTTGGATGACTGATTTTCAACATTTTTCACTTGTTTATTATAACAAATGTGCACATTCTTTGGTTAAATCTAAAAAAAATAAATGTGATGTTAAAAAAAAGTCATGCCTTATTTTGTTTTTTTTTACATTTTATCCCTTTCTTTTAACTAATAGTGTTACAATTATGACGCTAGCGTTTTGTGAAGGGAATGCTTTGCCTACTTCCGTGACTATGGCCTTCCGGAACTGCTGCATTTTGGCTGACCTCTCCGCCTCGGGAATAAGAGACATAAAGTTCTCCTTGTAGCGTGGGTCTAACAGTGTTACCAACCAGTAATGATTGTCGGCCAAGATGTTCTTAACGCGAGGGTCACGAGACAGGCAGCTTACCATAAAGTCATCCATGTGCGCCAGACTCTTAACAGCCATCACTTCAGTATCCAGACCAACACGATGACTGAACATGCTGTCCTCCTCCTTCTCCTCCTCCTCCTCATCTACCCTGTCCTCTGGCCAGCCACGCTGAACTGAGCATATGACTGGTATGCATGTCATATCCTCAATTTGGCCGGAGAGTTGCTCCATGTCTTCATCTTCCTCCTCGTCATAGTCCTCCACTGCACGTTGTGATGAGACGAGGCTGGACTATGTGTTATCACCCACACCCACTACTGTTTCTTGCTCCAACTCATCGTGTTCCGCCTGCAATGCATCATGTTTGGTTTTGAGCAGAGACCGTTTTAGAAGGCAGAGAAGCGGTATGGTGACGCTAATAATGGCGTCATCGCCGCTCACCATCTTGGTGGAGTCCTCAAAGTTTTGGAGGATGGTACATAGGTCGGACATCCATCTCCACTCCTCAGGTGTTATATGTGGAGTTTGACCCATTTCCCGACGGCTTAGGTGATGCAGGTACTCAACAACTGCCCTCTTCTGCTCACATATCCTGATCAACATGTGCAGAGTTGAATTCCAACGCGTGGGGACATCACACACCAGTCTGTGAGCCGGAAGATGCAAACGACGCTGAAAGCCGGCAAGGCCGGCTGAAGCAGTAGGTGACTTTCGAAAATGTGCAGACAGGCGGCGAACTTTTACCAGCAGATCAGACAGCTCTGGGTATGACTTTAGAAACCGCTGAACCACGAGGTTGAGCACATGGGCCATGCATGGAACATGTGTCAGCTGGCCTCGCCTCAAAGCCGCCACTAGGTTCCGGCCATTGTCACACACAACCTTTCCTGGCTTTAGGTTCAGAGGTGTGAGCCAGTGATCTGCATGCTGTTTTAGAGCTGTCCACACCTCTTCTGCATTGTGGGATTTGTCACTTATGCAGATTAGCTGCAGCACAGCCTGTTGCCGCTTCGCCAAGGCAGTGCTGCAGTGCTTCCAGCTTGGGACTGGTGTGGAGGGTAAAGTGGATGAGGATGCGCAGGAGGAGGAGGAGGCTGAAGAGCATGACATTCCGGAGCTGTAGAGTGTGGGTGAAACCCTGACTGAGGTAGGGCCTGCAAACCTTGGTGTGGGAAGGACTTGTTCCGTTCCTCGCTCAAACTGGGTCCCAGCTGGGCTGGGCTGGGTAGGGCGTTGTGGGGGGTTTGTCTATCTCCGTTTGAGGTGAGTTTGTTTAAGTTAGCCTTTTCTTTGGCGTTTTTTGGAGCCCTGCGGGTTGGGGAGTTGGTATCGCCCAGTAAGGCGTTCCCCGGGGGCTTGGATTGGGGTGACATTGTCAGTGGAAAACGGAGTTGAATTTTGGATTAGGAAATCGAAAACTGATCAGAGAGGTGTGGGTAGACTAGTCCGTTTGGGGATGGTTGTGGCATCTGATATGTGCCCGTTCAAGTGTCTCGGGAATTTTCAACAGATCCGTCCGAAGGTGGATGGCCCCTTATTATGTCACGAGGATGGGTCCTTTTTATCGAGATACCAATTTGTGAGTGTTTTTAGGGCATGTTTGAAGTCGTTGGGGTTAGATCCGAAGTCTTTCGGATTGGGGCAGCGACGGAGGCCTCTATATGCGGCCTACCGGAGGAGACAGTTAAGCAGATTGGTAGGTGGAAGTCGCAGCGCTTTAAGTCGTATGTACGTCCCCAGGTGGTTGTTGGCAATTGAGGGGAAAAGGGGGGGGTATTAGGGTAGCAATGGGGGGGGGGAGAGTGTGTGTTTTTTGTCAATTTGGTTTGGTGAGGCAATAAAATGGTGTCGTCTGTACATTTTGTATTGCAGAAGCACCCCCCCTTCCTTCCCTGGTCTGGATCCTTGGCCACTCTTATGTGTATTGGGGAGCCCGACGAGCGGACGCGAGATGGAACGGGAGACAGCTAGGTTTTGAGAAGGACCTGGCTCTCGTGCGATGGCTCGGTGTTCGGGGGTTAGGGTGGAACAGGGTGTTGCAGGAGGTGCATAGATACGCCCGGTTGGACAGACCTCCTGACATCTTAGTGTTGCATGCCGGGGGGAATGATTTGGGTGGGCGTCCTTTTCGAATCTTGATAAAGGACATCAAACATGATTTGTTACAGTTATGGGTGTCGTTTCCAGGTCTAACGATAGTCTGGTCGGAGATAGTAGCGAGAAAGAGTTGGAAGAAAGCGCGGTCAGTTGACAGGTTGAACAAGGCGCGGGCGAAGGTTAATAGGGCGATCTCGAAGTTTGTTAGTCGGAACGGGGGTATAGCAATACGGCATGTTGAGTTGGAAAGGACGGAAGAGGAATTTTGGTTGGCTGACGGGGTACACCTTAATGCGGTGGGAACTGACTTATGGGCTCTTGGCTTGCAGGGAGGTATTGAGAGGGCCCTTTGGTTGCGGGGGGTCTCAGGCACTTGAAGGGTTTCAAGGTGCCTTCGTTGTGGTGTTGTTTATTGGTGGGTCCTTGAAGTTGGTTTAAAATTGGTTCGGGGATTCATCCGGGTATGGATCCCCTCATTGGCAGAATTGATGGTCCCCTGGTGATTTTGGGGGGGAACCCCGACGGGGTATGTCGGGGCCCCTGGGGGTGTGGTTGGGGTTGATGGAGGATTAACCCTTACCATTTGGTGCTCCTGAGCCAGTGTGGGTAACGGCTGGGAGCAAGTTGAGGTTTTTTATTGCTCGGTTATGGGAATCACCAGGGTTTTGGTAGCTTCAAGGACCTTACCACATTGCAAATTTTATTGGTTATGTATTCTTGTTAATAAAATGGCTGCTATGGCCAAAATTATCCAAAGATAAATTTGTGTCTGTGTAATTACTTTTAAATAAGAAACGGGAATGGAGGTGTGGGGTATGAAAGGAAGACCGGAGTCAACAATTCCAGGGTCAAGCATGTTTATTTGCGTAAGCTTCGTTCCAGGGTAGAAAGGGTAAGAGTGCCTTTCAGAATTCGAAGTGGTCGGACTGTACGGACCACCAAGAACTGCAGGAGAGCTTGAACATCTTCCCATGGATTTGCGACATCCTCCCTCATCAGTTACGTAGGTAAGCAGGTTCTCAGCATTGCAGCCCATTTGTTGTCTTAAGTTAGTTAAGCGGGGTTAACTAACCTGTCAGTTCAGCCTCAGGTCTAAAGCAGAGGCCTGGACTCCACTCCTTACTCCTCACTCCACAACTCTCCTTAAAAACAACTGACTCCTTTTTCCTGCCCCGGGGTCTCCAGACCCCTAGGTGGGCGTTTCCTTCCGTCTGGTCCTGCCCACTGGTGTGCCTGTCTTTCCCTGGGGGAGGTGACTAGGATTTTCTGGTTGGCTTTGTGTGACTTAGGTGAGGGAAGTTGTTATGCGTAGGCCTATGTGTGACTACCTGCAGTGTCAGGGCGTCACATATGTATGTGTGTATGTCTGCTAAAGGAATCCGCACCGTCATATTTACAAACACAAAATTTTGCAGACACCTCATGTGACTCAGGGAACGTCGTAGACTATGTTTTAACAGGAATATTTAACCCCGCGCTTTACAGTTACTCTCCAAAAAACCTGCCTCCATTAAACTGAATGGAGGTGGGAGCTGCAAGTTATTAATAGCAGCTGTGATTGGTTGCTATAGGAACAAAGGACATTCATAGTATAAGAAGCTTATGTGTGAGATAATATGATGTCAGTGGGGAGACAGATAGAGAGAGACAGACACAGACTGAGAGACAAACAGACAGAGACAGATAGGCATAGACAGAGACAAACAGACAGAGGCAGACAGGGAAAGAGACAGACAGAGATAGACAGGGAAAAAAGGCAGACAGACAGAGACAGAGAAAGAGACAGAGGCAGATAGGGAAACAGACAGAGACAAACATACAGAGACAGGCAGGAGAAAAGGCAGACCGACAGGGAAAGAGACAGACAGGGGAAGAGACAGACAGAGAGAGACAGACAGATAGAGACAGACAAAGAAATACAGAGATAGACAGGGAAAGAGACAAACGGGGAATGAGTCAGACAGAGAGAGACAAAGAGAGACAGGCAGAGAGAGACAGGGAAAGAGACAGACAGGGGAAGAGAAAGACAGAGACAGACAAAGAAATACAGAGACAGACAGGGGAAGAGACAGACAGGGGAAGAGACAGACAGGGGAAGAGACAGACAGACAGGGAAAGAGACAGACCTGGAAAAGAGACAGACCTGGAAAAGAGACAGGCCTGGAAAAGAGACAGACAGACATAGAAACAGACAGCCACAAAGAGAGAGAGAGACAGACAGACACAGAGAGACAGACAGAGATAGAGAGACAGACAGACATGGATAGAGATAGAGACACACAGAGACAGACAGATGACAGAGACTGGGAGAGAGACAGACAGAAGCATAAATCCCTAACTAAAACTTAACATTTAATGATAGTTTTAAAAGGTAAAAAAACACAAATCATGTAAATAGAATGACTCTCTTCTGTGCATAGAGTCAACATTTTGTGTTTGTAAATATGACGGTGCGGATTCCTTTAGCAGACATACACACATACATATGTGACGCCCTGACACTGCAGGTAGTCACACATAGGCCCCCGCATAACAACTTCCCTCACCTAAGTCACACAAAGCCAACCAGAAAACCCTAGTCACCTCCCCCAGGGAAAGACAGGCACACCAGTGGGCAGGACCAGACGGAAGGAAACGCCCACCTAGGGGTCTGGAGACCCCGGGGCAGGAAAAAGGAGTCAGTTGTTTTTAAGGAGAGTTGTGGAGTGAGGAGTAAGGAGTGGAGTCCAGGCCTCTGCTTTAGACCTGAGGCTGAACTGACAGGTTAGTTAACCCCGCTTAACTAACTTAAGATAACAAATGGGCTGCAATGCTGAGAACCTGCTTACCTACGTAACTGATGAGGGAGGATGTCGCAAATCCATGGGAAGATGTTCAAGCTCTCCTGCAGTTCTTGGTGGCCCGTACAGTCCGACCACTTCGAATTCTGAAAGGCACTCTTACCCTTTCTACCCTGGAACGAAGCTTAGGCAAATAAACATGCTTGACCCTGGAATTGTTGACTCCGGTCTTCCTTTCATACCCCACACCTCCATTCCCATTTCTTATTTAAAAGTAATTACACAGACACAAATTTATCTTTGGATAATTTTGGCCATAGCAGCCATTTTATTAACAAGAATACATAACCAATAAAATTTGCAATGTGGTAAGGTCCTTGAAGCTACCAAAACCCTGGTGATTCCCATAACCGAGCAATAAAAAACCTCAACTTGCTCCCAGCCGTTACCCACACTGGCTCAGGAGCACCAAATGGTAAGGGTTAATCCTCCGTCAACCCCAACCACACCCCCAGGGGCCCCGACATACCCCGTCGGGGTTCCCCCCCAAAATCACCAGGGGACCATCAATTCTGCCAATGAGGGGATCCATACCCGGATGAATCCCCGAACCAATTTTAAACCAACTTCAAGGACCCACCAATAAACAACACCACAACGAAGGCACCTTGAAACCCTTCAAGTGCCTGAGACCCCCCGCAACCAAAGGGCCCTCTCAATACCTCCCTGCAAGCCAAGAGCCCATAAGTCAGTTCCCACCGCATTAAGGTGTACCCCGTCAGCCAACCAAAATTCCTCTTCCGTCCTTTCCAACTCAACATGCCGTATTGCTATACCCCCGTTCCGACTAACAAACTTCGAGATCGCCCTATTAACCTTCGCCCGCGCCTTGTTCAACCTGTCAACTGACCGCGCTTTCTGCCAACTCTTTCTCGCTACTATCTCCGACCAGACTATCGTTAGACCTGGAAACGACACCCATAACCGTAACAAATCATGTTTGATGTCCTTTATCAAGATTCGAAAAGGACGCCCACCCAAATCATTCCCCCCGGCATGCAACACTAACATGTCAGGAGGTCTGTCCAACCGGGCGTATCTATGCACCTCCTGCAACACCCTGTTCCACCCTAACCCCCGAACACCGAGCCATCGCACGAGAGCCAGGTCCTTCTCAAAACCTAGCTGTCTCCCGTTCCATCTCGCGTCCGCTCGTCGGGCTCCCCAATACACATAAGAGTGGCCAAGGATCCAGACCAGGGAAGGAAGAGGGGGTGCTTCTGCAATACAAAATGTACAGACGACACCATTTTATTGCCTCACCAAACCAAATTTACAAAAAACACACACTCTCACCCCCCCCCCATTGCTACCCTAATACCCCCCCCTTTTCCCCTCAATTGCCAACAACCACCTGGGGACGTACATACGACTTAAAGTGCTGCGACTTCCACCTACCAATCTGCTTAACTGTCTCCTCCGGTAGGCCGCATATAGAGGCCTCCGTCGCTGCCCCAATCCGAAAGACTTCGGATCTAACCCCAACGACTTCAAACATGCCCTAAAAACACTCACAAATTGGTATCTCGATAAAAAGGACCCATCCTCGTGACATAATAAGGGGCCATCCACCTTCGGACGGATCTGTTGAAAATTCCCGAGACACTTGAACGGGCACATATCAGATGCCACAACCATCCCCAAACGGACTAGTCTACCCACACCTCTCTGATCAGTTTTCGATTTCCTAATCCAAAATTCAACTCCGTTTTCCACTGACATAATGTCACCCCAATCCAAGCCCCTGGGGAACGCCTTACTGGGCGATACCAACTCCCCAACCCGCAGGGCTCCAAAAAACGCCAAAGAAAAGGCTAACTTAAACAAACTCACCTCAAACGGAGATAGACAAACCCCCCACAACGCCCTACCCAGCCGGGTAGGGACCCAGCCCAGCCCAGCTGGGACCCAGTTTGAGCGAGGAACGGAACAAGTCCTTCCCACACCAAGGTTTGCAGGCCCTACCTCAGTCAGGGTTTCACCCACACTCTACAGCTCCGGAATGTCATGCTCTTCAGCCTCCTCCTCCTCCTGCGCATCCTCATCCACTTTACCCTCCACACCAGTCCCAAGCTGGAAGCACTGCAGCACTGCCTCGGCGAAGCGGCAACAGACTGTGCTGCAGCTAATCTGCATAGGTGACAAACCCCACAATGCAGAAGAGGTGTGGACAGCTCTAAAACAGCATGCAGATCACTGGCTCACACCTCTGAACCTAAAGCCAGGAAAGGTTGTGTGTGACAATGGCCGGAACCTGGTGGCGGCTTTGAGGCGAGGCCAGCTGACACATGTTCCATGCATGGCCCATGTGCTCAACCTCGTGGTTCAGCGGTTTCTAAAGTCATACCCAGAGCTGTCTGATCTGCTGGTAAAAGTTCGCTGCCTGTCTGCACATTTTCGAAAGTCACCTACTGCTTCAGCCGGCCTTGCCGGCTTTCAGCGTCGTTTGCATCTTCCGGCTCACAGACTGGTGTGTGATGTCCCCACGCGTTGGAATTCAACTCTGCACATGTTGATCAGGATATGTGAGCAGAAGAGGGCAGTTGTTGAGTACCTGCATCACCTAAGCCGTCGGGAAATGGGTCAAACTCCACACATAACACCTGAGGAGTGGAGATGGATGTCCGACCTATGTACCATCCTCCAAAACTTTGAGGACTCCACCAAGATGGTGAGCGGCGATGACGCCATTATTAGCGTCACCATACCGCTTCTCTGCCTTCTAAAACGGTCTCTGCTCAAAACCAAACATGATGCATTGCAGGCGGAACACGATGAGTTGGAGCAAGAAACAGTAGTGGGTGTGGGTGATAACACATAGCCCAGCCTCGTCTCATCACAACGTGCAGTGGAGGACTATGACGAGGAGGAGGATGAAGACATGGAGCAACTCTCCGGCCAAATTGAGGATATGACATGCATACCAGTCATATGCTCAGTTCAGCGTGGCTGGCCAGAGGACAGGGTAGATGATGAGGAGGAGGAGGAGGAGGAGGAGGAGGAGGAGAAGGAGGAGGACAGCATGTTCAGTCATCGTGTTGGTCTGGATACTGAAGTGATGGCTGTTAAGAGTCTGGCGCACATGGATGACTTTGTGGTAAGCTGCCTGTCTCGTGACCCTCGCGTTAAGAACATCTTGGCCGACAATCATTACTGGTTGGTAACACTGTTAGACCCACGCTACAAGGAGAACTTTATGTCTCTTATTCCCGAGGCGGAGAGGTCAGCCAAAATGCAGCAGTTCCGGAAGGCCATAGTCACGGAAGTAGGCAAAGCATTCCCTTCACAAAACGCTAGCGTCATAATTGTAACACTATTAGTTAAAAGAAAGGGATAAAATGTAAAAAAAAACAAAATAAGGCATGACTTTTTTTTAACATCAAATTTTTTTTTTTTAGATTTAACCAAAGAATGTGCACATTTGTTATAATAAACAAGTGAAAAATGTTGAAAATCAGTCATCCAAAGGTGTGTGAAAAAAATATATATATATGGTACCAATAAAAATGTCACTTTGTCCTGCAAAGAATGCAGCCCCCCAAATTATTTTTTTCCTCTGTGCGGCCCATACACCCAGCCGAGTTTGAGACCCCCTGCCTTACACTATATAGATATCATGTTCATTCCCCATCTATCTTGCTCAGGAGAGCATCTCCCTCCCCCGGCACCAAGAGCAGCTCATATTGAATTGTTACATTGACTAGTAACACTGCACACAGAAATGCACCTTAATATTCCACTGTTAACCCTTTCCTCCCAGCAGTAACACACAACTCCTCACCTTGATATCATGGTGATTTATGGTCAGAATGACTTCAATGCGATCAGTGATTTCTATTCTAGCTCTGCTCACATAGATTTTATATCCACACTCAACTATAGGCCGTTCTTCATATTTTGGGGGCTTTTAGTCAGATATACTAGTTTGTGCCTGTATAGTATTGGTGTAGATGGGAGTGTAGGGCATGGGTTACATGGCACTGTGGTGGGATACTGATGGGAGGTATTGGTGCTGTGTTTGATGCTTCTACTGGGTATTTTCCTACAAATACTGGAACAGCTCACTGCTTAGAATGATCCTTCCCAGCTCTATAATATATTATATATACCCCACAATGCAGGCTCACACACACATTTGTCTCAAGTGTGTTGTAGGGACACAGATACAGTCTTGGTCATGTGACTAAAGGCTACTTTACACACTGCGATATCGGTCCCGATATCGCTAGTGTGGGTACCCGCCCCATCTGTTGCGCGACACGGGCAAATCGCTGCCCATGCCGCACAACACCGACCAGACCCGTCACACATACTTACCTGACCGGCGACGTCGCTGTGACCGGCGAACCGCCTCCTTTCTAAGGGGGCGGTCCGTGCGGCGTCACAGCGACGTCACTGAGCGACCGCCCAATAGCAGCGGAGGGGCGGAGATGAGTGGCCGGAACATCCCGCCCACCTCCTTCCTTCCTCATAGCGGCTGGGAGGCAGGTAAGGAGAGGTTCCTCGTTTCTGCGGTGTCACACGGAGTGATGTGTGCTGCCGCAGGAGCGACGAACTACATCGTTACTGCTGCAGTAACGATAATCGAGAATGGAGACCCATGTCACCGATGAGCGATTTTGCACCTTTTTGCAACGATGCAAAATCGCTCATCGGTGTCACACGCAGCAACATCGCTAATGCGGCCGGATGTGCGTCACAAATTCCGTGACCCCAACGACTCCGCATTAGCGATGTCGCAGCGTGTAAAGCCCCCTTTAGTGGGAGTGGTGTACAGGGTCTTAGCAGTAAAGAGTATTCCATATTTCTGCCAGATACCCACAGAGATATTGAAATCTGAAAAAAGAGACTTCTGCTCATTGAAGGTAAGAACTGCTCACATAGCGTTCAACTCCACAGCAAACGAGTGCCCTAGCACTGGCATCTCAGCAGGGATATTCCCCTACTACACATGTGTGTCTGGGTCGCTGTGACAGTTTACAGGACATAACTCAAGGCACCTAGATAGAAGGCAGAGGTACTGGGATTGGTTGGTTTTTGGTGACGGAGGTGCAGGGGCTGGCGCCCATGTGCAGTGCTGGCTAAGGTATATTGATGATATTTTGATTTTTTGGCAGGGCACTGTGGAGCAGCTCGAGACATTTATGGAGGAACTTAATAACAACACCTTTAACATCAGATTGACGCATAAGCATAGCAGCAGTTGCGTTGACTTCCTGGATATTAAAATTTCATTCGGTTCTGAGCGAATTGTTCAGACCGACGTCCATAGGAAGGAAACATCAGTCAACGCACTGCTGCATGCTTCTTCTGCTCATACCCCCTCCACCATCCGGGCCGTACCGGCTGGCCAGTTCCTCAGGATGAAGCAAATTTGTTCGTCAGACACTGCTTTTGAACAACAGTCTGCCGACCTCCAGCGCCATAGGGGTGGCAAAGGCGGTCTTCCCCCGGTCTGCCTCAGCAACGGACACTAGCCAATAGTGACTAGTGAGATCAAGGGTAGAAAAATAATTTGCAGTTCTCAATGCAGCTAGCGATTCCTCAATACGGGGGAGTGGTGCCGTCCTTCTTCTTTAACAGGACCAACGGAGCTGCCCAAAGGCTACAACTGTCACGGATAACCCCAGCCGCCTTCATGTTGCTCAACATGTCCTTGGTACACTGGTAATGTGAAGGTGGTATTGGCTTATAGCTCTCTTTGATGGGTGGGTGTGCACCTGTGGGGATGTAGTGTTGGACCCCTTTTATTCCCCCAAAATCTAGCGGATGTTTGCTGAAGACTTGCTCGCTCGTATTCTTGCACTACCCTGTGGACCCGCTTCTTGTGATGTGAAGGTGTGGAGTCAGTGCCTACGTGTAATTCCTTACACCACTCCTCTGGCTGACTTGGTGAGCAGTCACTGACTGGGTGGGGTGCAGTAATAGTGGATGCTGCTACTTGGATAGCATGTGTATCTACTGTGAACAGCTTATCAATGGTGGCAAGTCGGGGCAGCTTAACCTCCTGCTCTCCGCAGTTTAACACTCTCACGGGCACTCTTCCCTTCCGCACTAATGAATAAAACTATGATGTAAATATCATATAGATACCCCACAATTGTAAATAAAGGTAGGTTATGGGAAAAGGGGGAACAGGGAAAGAGGAAAATAGTGTAATAAAGTATACCTTCTGGGGGTGAGAGGAAATGGCAGCACAGCCAGTGGAGGTGAAGCAAAAGGAAGCCTGCAACTAAAGAGTTGACAGCGTTATCACATGGTGACTGAGCCTGATTGTAAAGGGAGCATAGAGTGGAGCATACTCTGGGCACGTTAGAACCCAAGTTCTTAAACCATGAATATGGACCCCTTTTATTCTCCCAAAGTCTAGCGGATGTTTGCTGAAGACTTGCTCGTATTCTTGCACTACCCTGTGGACCCGCTTCTTGTGATGTGAAGGTGTGGAGTCAGTGCCTACGTGTAATTCCTTACACCACTCCTCTGGTTGACTTGGTGAGCTGTCACTGAATGGGTGTGGTGAAGTAACGGTGGATGCTGTGGCTTGGATATCATATTAAATATAGGGACCCCCATACAGTAGTATGAGAAATTTTTTTGTATTCAATGATCGGTATTACCTTCAGGGGCGCGGCACGTGGACGTGCGTTCCATTAGCCTCACTGCATTCCACTCCCATACAGGAAGTGGGCGCAGCTATTACTACGGTCGCACATAAAAGAACCCACAGCCACCACTGCACACAGCTGACTCCACCACTGGAAACCCACTTCTACACCAACGCAGGTAAGACAGGATCGGCACCTCTATGCTCCCGTTACAATCAGGCTCAGTCACCATGTGATAATGCTCTCAACAATTTAGTTGCAGGCTTCCCCTTGCTTCATCTCCACTGGCTGTGCTGCCATTTCCTCTCCCCCCTGGAAGGTATACTTTATTACACTATTTTCCTGTTTCCCTCTTCTCCCTTTTCCCATAACCTACCTTTATCTGCATTTGTGGGGTATCTATATACTATTTATATCACAGTTTTATTCATTAATACGGAAGGGAAGAGTGCGCGTGAGAGTGTTGAACTGCGGAGAGCAAGAGGTTAAGCTGCCCCGATTTGCCACCATTGATAAGCTGTTCACAGTAGATACACATGCTATCCAAGCAGCAGCAGCATCCACCATTACTGCACCCCACCCAGTCAGTGACAGCTCACCAAGTCAGCCAGAGGAGTGGTGTCAGGAATTACACGTAGGCACTGACTACACACCTTCACATCACAAGAAGGGGGTGCAAGTGTGACGCCCTGGACTAGCCAGTTAGTCACAGACATAACACACACACACCCCCTTTCCCGGATAGTTGCACTAGTCAGACACAAAACCGTTGTTGCCTCCCTCCAGAGGCTGATGTCCACACCAGGTGGGGCGGAGCCAGGCGGTTGGCCCCACCCACCAAGGAGTTCACAGGCCTGGAGGTGGGAAAACCAGTCAGTTAGTTGAAGTTCAGTTAAGAGTTGAACCGTGGAGGTAGTGAGTTCAGTGAAGAGCCCAGTTTTGGGTAGGAGTGCAAAACTGCTAGTGTCTGGGTCAGATCCCATGCACTATGGGGAGATAAGGTATGCACACCAGTGACTATGTAAGGGGAATACATGAAATAGCAGAAACTGCTGTGTGAATACTGACTTGAAAAATTCAATAGCTATATGCAAGAGTGAATATGTGAAAAATGGAATCTGCATTACTGCCATGAACATATGAATCAAGAGAAATTTAGCTACTGAATTGATCAATGCAATAGAGCCCCAACACTACGCCAAAGTATTTCTCTACGTTGGGGTCCCTAGCTTGTGTGTGTCCTCTCATGCAGTTAAAAAACCTACCGTGTATGAAAAATTGTTTAAAAGAACCGAAGTCCTCAGTGGTTGATACCTTTTAAAAAGATATATTTTACTTGTATCTACCGTGTATGGGAAGCTGAGACCCAGGCTATTTATGCGTATGATATGGATTGGCAATAGGTGTGGTTGGGGAGGGTTCACAAACGAAAAAATACTAACAAATAGGAATAACGTTTGGAACACCATTCTAAGTCCGAACTGGGTGCAAAAACCTAAAAAAACATCACTATGGGGAGATAAGGTATGCACACCAGTGACTATGTAAGGGGAATACATGAAATAGCAGAAACTGCTGTGTGAATACTGACTTGAAAAATCCAATAGCATTAATTCACATAATGCTAGTGACTGCGCACACAACATGGCCAAACGAAAACAAAAGACAGTACCTGGCCATTCAATCAAATGGAAACTCATAGGCAACACAGTCCATTAGACTAGGCAATTACATGCAGCCAAACAAAGTTCATGGGCCTTGCCTCAGAGTCGAATCCACAACCTCTTGGAGAACAAGCAAAGAGCCTACCACTAAACCAACTCAGTGAAGTTGGAAACCGATTCTACATTAATTAACATAATCCTAGTGACTGCGCACACAACATGGCCAAACAAAAGCAAAAGACAGTACCTGGCCTATCAATCCAATGGAAACTCATAGGTAACACAGTACATTGGACTAGGCAATTACATGCAGCCATACAAAGCCCATGGGTCTTGCCCCAGAGTCGAACCCACAACCTCTCGTAGCCAGGGCAAAGAGCCTACCACTACACCAACACAGAGAAGTAGGTGAATGACTCTACATTAATTCACATAATCCTAGTGACTGCGCAAACAACATGGCCAAACAAATGCAAAAGACATTATCTGGCCTATCAATCCAATGGAAACTCATAGGCAACACAGTCCATTAGACTAGGCACTTACATGCAGCCATGTAAAGTTCATGGGCATTGCCTCAGAGTCGAACCCACAACCTCTTGGAGAACAAGCAAAGAGCCTACCACTAAACCAACTCAGAGAAGTTGGAAACCGACTCTACATTAATTAACATAATCCTAGTGACTGCGCACACAACATGGCCAAACAAAAGCAAAAGACAGTACGTGGCCTATCAATCCAACGGAAACTCATAGGTAACACAGTACATTGGACTAGGCAATTACATGCAGCCATACAAAGCCCATGGGCCTTGCCCCAGAGTCAAACCCACAACCTCTCATAGCCAAGGCAAAGAGCCTACCAATACACCAACACAGAGAAGTGGAAAACTGTTTCTACATTAATTCACATAATCCTAGTGACTGCGCACACAACATGGCCAAACAAAAGCAAAAGACAGTACCTGGCCTATCAATCCAATGGAAACTCATAGGCAACACAGTCCATTGGACTAGACAATTACATGGAGACATACAAAGTCCATGGGCCTTGCCTCAGAGTCAAACCCACAACCTCTTGCAGCTAAGCAAAGAGCCTTCCACTACAGCAACACAGAGAACTGGGAAACTGATTCTACATTAATTCACATAATCCTACCGACTGCGCACACAACATAACCAAACAAAAGATAATACCTGGCCAATCAATCCAATGGAAACTCATAGGCAACACAGTCCATTGGACTAGGCAATTACATGCAGCCATATAAAGTCCATGGGCTTTGCCTCAGAGTCAAACCCACAATTTCTCGCAGCCCAAGCAAAGAGCCTACCACTACACCAAGACAGAGAAGTTGGAAACTGAGTTTACATTAGTTCACATAATCCTAGTGACTGCGCACACAACATGGCCAAACAAAAGCAAAAGACAGTACCTGGCCTATCAATCCAATGGTAACTCATAGGCAACACAGTTAATTGAAATAGGCAATTACATGCAGCCATACAAACTCCATGAACCTTGCCTCAGAGTCGAACCCACAACCTCTTGCAGCTTAAGCAAAGAGACTACCACTACACCAACACAGAGAAGTAGGTAAATGACTCTACATTAATTCACATAATCCTAGTGACTGCGCACACAACATGGCCAAACGAAAACAAAAGACAGTAACTGGCCTATCAATCCAATAGAAACTCATAGGCAAAGCAATCAATGGGACTAGGCAATTACATGCAGCCATACAAAGTCCATGGGCCTTGCCTCAAAGTCGAACTCACAACCTCTCGCAGCTCAAGCAAAGAGCCTACCACTACACCAACACAGAGAAATGTAAACTTGACTCTACATTAATTCACATAATC